>NC_056731.1:1758683178-1758933178 GCF_019279795.1 Protopterus annectens | reverse complement strand
AAAGACAAGTATCAGTAATTCCACATATACTAAAATCCTTCTGGGAGAAGCATTCACCCTAATCCTGTCACCACTTATCACAATGAGCGTGAAGACAAATCTCTTCCACCCACTACTCTAACCCTACAATGGTCAACCCCCAACCCCGATAATCTAACTTTTGCTGTGATAAATTTTAGAAGCATAAGAAATAAAATTGATGAGCTACATGCCTGGCATACCCAACATAAACCTGATATTCTTGCTGTAACTGAAACTTGGCTTAAACCCAGCATAAACAACTCCAGAATTACACCTCCCAGCTATAATATCATCCGTAATGACCTATAAGGAGGAAAGGTGGTGGTATTCCTTTAATATTTCCAAACAACTACCACATTTCTTCTTACAACAAACCAATACAAAAGTTCAATTCAGTAGAGCTTTTATAACTTTCCTGAAATTAAACAACTACAAACAGGTAAGAATTACTGCTCATTACATCCCTCCTTGCGACAATACAGCTTTAGTGAAATATTTCCTACATTGGATATACATAATTCCACAAGAAATAATATTACTAGGTGATGTGAATGTCAGTTGGCTGGACATAAACTCTAATTTCCCTATATCTAGCATGAACTTATTTGGTTTCACGCATCTAATTAATAGCCCCACACATTATAGCAAGACACGAAATTCCCTAGTAAACTGGATCCTAGTATTGGACCCCAGCAAATACACCACTTCAGGTACAACATCCAGATAGCATATTTGTAAAACAACACACAACCTTTTTCAAGTTTAACCCAAAAATGTTTATTACTAACCTATCATATATTAACTGCAATTTCCTAAAAATCCTCCCCTTACATGAAGCTGTAAATGAATTCAGTACTACTTTCCTGAATATCCTAAATAGCCTAGCACCTACTAGAAGGAAGAGATGAAAACAAACAATGCAATTTGGCTATCCAAAAAGTAGAATGCTAATGCAGGATAGAGAAAAAGCATGGAAAGAATGGCAAAAATATAAAACACCTCAATATTTTAAACTTGCAAAAAAAAGAAGTAAGTAGTGTCGCCAAAGGCAGAGCACATCAAAATATAAAACTCCAAAAACAAATGCTTCTGCCACCAATTCCACTTATAAACACTTGAAACTTGAAAACTTTAATAAAAATATACGATGATAAGATAAAATAAAATAAACACACTGGCTCATAAACTGGATAAGCACTTTCAGTATAATACCTTTTTCAAATCCTAAATGTTTGCCAGTGAAACTTCCTCTTAAATACCTTCATTTCCTAGTGTTCACTCAGATGCATTTAGTAACCATAGCAGCATACACACCCTTTTAATTATGTCATTTTGAGTGCTGAAGAGCTTTTCCTTTTAGTGCAGGTTTTAAAGGGACAATTGCATTCAGACCTGGTGACTGATCTGATTGCAAATTCATTAATTAATTAAACAACTACAAACAGGTAAGAATTACTGCTCATTACATCCCTCCTTGCGACAATACAGCTTTAGTGAAATATTTCCTACATTGGATATACATAATTCCACAAGAAATAATATTACTAGGTGATGTGAATGTCAGTTGGCTGGACATAAACTCTAATTTCCCTATATCTAGCATGAACTTATTTGGTTTCACGCATCTAATTAATAGCCCCACACATTATAGCAAGTCACGAAATTGGTTTGTTGTAAGAAGAAATGTGGTAGTTGTTTGGAAATATTAAAGGAATACCACCATCTCTTCATTTTCTGTTCGGTTTACTAAATCCCCACCTCTTGGTGTTTCATGAAGCCTAGTTAGTGCCATGAACATGAAAGAATGACTGTCATTTATACTAATATGCATATAAAGTGCATTGCTGGTAACTTTTTTTCTTATGTCAGATAAGTGCTTTAGGATACGTTCCTTGAGCATTTGATTAGTTTTCCCTATGTAGTATGTCTTGCAATGACTGCAGGTTGCCACATAGATAATGTTCTTACTCCAACAGTTTGCAAATCCTTCAAACTTCTAGTTCCTCTTAGTCGGGGGATGTGTAAAAGTATTTGAGATGCTTATATGAGAGCATGCCTTGCAACTTCCACATCTGAATGTACCAATTCAAAAACTACTGTCTGTCAACAAATGTATCAAATCTGCTGGACATTTTTTGTACTCATACCATGATGCAAAGGCCTGGAACTCCTTATCTCACTCCATCAGGTCAGTGCCCTCCCCTCTCATCCTTCAAAACCATTCAGAAAGACTTCCTAGCCAAAAGCTGTCTCTGTTCTTGCTCAACACCAGGATAAACTAGATCTCTAAATGTGGACAAATACTTATTCATACCTACACCTCCTTATTCTCCCTTCCTTAATTCTAGCAATTTCTCTCCCTTGGCTTTCTCTCTAATTATACCAAAAGCCTGCTTTTCTCTCACTTTGTACTGCAATTCCTGTTTGTATTATACTAACTTACTTTTAATTTCTCTATAAACAGGCTAGAATTTCTCTTTTAAATTTATTTATTTATTTATTTATTTTATTTTACATTTGTTAACCGGGTTTGTCTGGCTGAGCTTTTGGCTAATTTTCAGCAGAGACCCGGGGAGAAAAGCTCCTCAAGACTAGAAAACTATTTATTAAATTTTAGTAACATAGTAGTTACAATCAGCTATAGGATCTTCCAAGCAGAGACCTGGAGAGAAAAAAAGCTCCTCAGGCAATTCAATTATACAGAGTATTAACAACTGGTAGATAAGTATGTGAGTTGTTACAAACAATGTTTTAAACAATTAACAGAAGAAAATGTGACTAGTTACAATTTTATTTAAGCTGCTTAGAGCAAAATGAGTTAATAGTTAGGCAGATGCTTATTTAAAGTGGGTAGGATCTAGTTATATAGGAGTTTGGAAAGAAGAAAGGAAAGTAAGAATGGCTAGTAGGGGAGGTAGAGTATAGGAGACAGACTAGACAGGTAGGTTGTTTTGAGACTGTAAGAATTAAGAGTGGTTGGAGATAGAGGAAGGGAAGAAGTAGAAGAGGCAGAGGAATAGTGTTAGAGATTCATTAAGAGTGAGGTTTTGAAATAGGTGAAAGGATGGTGGTTTCAGGGTGGTTGGCTACAGTGGCAAGACCACTTTGTTTTTAGGTATTTACTTGTGGCTAATTTGAAACTTTTGCTGTGCTGGAGGGATTTTATTTCCAAAGGGAGTTGGTTCCAGGATGTAGCTGGGTTATAGTTATAGAGAAGGCAGCCTATTTTGGTTTTGGGTTTGTAGATGTCTAATAATTCTTGATTTGAGCCGCTTAGCATCCTAGCAGGGGAATATTTGGATATGATAGTGGAGAGGCTGGGGCAGAAGGATGGTAGATAGAGGATAGAGTGGATGACTTGTAGTTGGTATAGTTGGAGCAGCTGAGGGA
Organism: Protopterus annectens; assembly: GCF_019279795.1. Taxonomy (NCBI): domain Eukaryota; kingdom Metazoa; phylum Chordata; order Ceratodontiformes; family Protopteridae; genus Protopterus; species Protopterus annectens. The sequence continues at coordinate 1,758,929,767 of NC_056731.1, read as the reverse complement.
ATTCTAGCCAGTCTAGTTGCTGTAGTGCTAAGCAGTGGAGTGACTTGTAGGTTTGGTTAGCTGCAAATCTGGCAATCTTATTATAGGTAGTTTCAAGCTTTGAAATAAGTGTAGAATTTAGGTTTGTGAATATGTGGCAGCTGTACAGGAGTGCTGGGAGTAATAAAGCTTGGGAGAGAGTTATTCGGGCAGTGTTAGTTAAGTATTTCTTGCTACAGAAAAGGTATCCAAGTTTCTGATGAGTTCTTTTTACCAAGTTAGTAATACGGAGATCAAACTTAAGCTGATCATCTATTGTAACACCTAGTGATTTAGTACTAGATTCAGCTGAGGTGATAGTGTTGTTGCAGGATAAGATGGTAAATGTACTTTTGAGTGTGGTGATGTTTTTAGGGAGGAAGAGTAGGAGCTTAGTTTTTTTTGGATTAAGTATTAGTTTGTTATCACTAAGCCAAGTCTCAATGGTGTGGAAGGATGCCTGGGTAGTTGAGTGGAGGTCAGTTGGGTTGTCAGCAATGGTTATAACAGTTGAGTCATCAGCATATTGCACAAGAGATGACTGGGGACAAGAGGAGTAGAGCAAGTTGGTGAAAATATTAGAGTAGTGGTCCAAGTATGGACCCTTGGGGGACTCCCATTTGTACAGTGAGGGGGTGGATAGTGCAGAGAGCCATTTAACTGATTGCTGGCGGGTAGAGACATAGCTGGAGAACCAGGAGATATAGGGGGGAGAGAAATGTAAGTTAGTGAGTTTATCTAGAAGGAGTGGGTGAGAGACAGTGTCAAAGGCTTTAGAAAGGTCATGGAATAGGTATGAGACAAGTTTATTGTTATCACGAGCTAGGGAGACTATATTGATGAATGATATGAGTGCAGTAGTTGTACTCTGCTTGGGATGGAAACCGTGCTGTGTGGGTGTGAGAAGGTTTTCCTGGTGAAGGTAATGCATTACCTACTTGTGAATGCATTTCTCTAGGATTTTTGAGAGTGGAGAGAATATGGCAATCGGTCTGAAGTTGGATATGTCTGAGGAGTTGCCCCCTTTGTGAACGGGTAGAGTAAAGAAATTCTTCCATACAGTGGGGACATAGGATTCAGAAATGGATTGGTTGATTAAGATGGATACAGGACAGGCAAGAGGTTCAGAGGCAATCTGCAGGACGTAAGAGGGTAGCTTGTCAACAGATAGGGAGCAAAGTTTAAGTTTAGAGAGTAATGACTTTACATATTTAGTTGATACTGCTTTTAGAGAGAAGAAGTTAGGAGGGTTTGGAAGAGGTATAGAGTTTGTAGGGGTGCTAGTGTTGTTTCTGGGGGGGAGAGAATTTATTATGGAGGTTACTGAGTTTATAAAATGATTGTTAAATTTGTTGGCTATGTTTTCAGGTGTTGCAATGGGACATAGGTTAGGAGAGGAAGGGTTTCCTGGATGAAGAGTCTGTTTAATAGAGCTCCAGAATTTCTTTGGGTCTGATTTAAGAGTAGAGGGAGGATTGGCATAGAAGTTTATTTTGTCATAATGGATGATTTTTTTTGTTTTATTTCTGAGTTCTTTATATTTCTGAAGAAGAGAAGGGGTCATAGTTTTAGTCCATATTTTCTAAATCCTATCCCGGTCTTTCAAGAGGGTTCTGGTAGATTTAGTGAGCCAGGGAGCAGTATTAGATTTGATTCTAATCATACAAAGAGGAGCAAGGGAGTTAAGAATGTTTAGGAATGTAGTGTTGAAGGAGTGGACAGCTTCATCTAAAGGAAGAGTGGTGAGGTAAGAACAGTTTCTCTTTTAAATCTTCTCTTTTAAATCATTGTAATATAACTTGTATCTACTCTTAACCAATGTTTTCATATTATTCTAATTTGGTATAATTATTTAAGCTGTATTTGTGTTTTTTCTACTGTTTTTAGGTTCATAGGTGTGTACTAAGCTAATGACCCTGGAGCCTTTACAAGCCTAGCCCATAGGATTACCCTGGCATCGTGCCACCTGACCTTAGTTCCCAGTGCCTCTGTCGAGTAGAGCCACTGGAGTGATCCCCGGGGTGAATTTTCTATTTCCCACCCACTCATCTAGATTTCTCTTAAAGAGGACCAGTAAGGTGCTCTGCCTGACATGTATGGGAAGTCTATTCCATAACATGGGCAGTGTCTGTGTTATGAACCTGTCCCTCCAGCTTGTTCTGTTGATTGTGGTAATGAGGTTGAGGTCTCTGGAGCGTGTAGTGCAGATGGATTGGGATTTCTTTAGATGTAGCATTCCTAACAGAGCTGGGTCAGACATGACTTTGTAAGTCAAGCAGAGATCTTTAAAATTACTATTCTTAAAAAGTTTTGTAATACTTTGGAGCTTTTCTTCCCAGGCCTCTGCTGAAAATGGGCTCATATCCAGTTGGACTTACCCAGTAATCAAATGTTAATAAATAAATTGCATGATATGTTTAGATAAATACATGTTTAAAGGTGTATTACATTCAGTAGTGGGTTTGATAAGATATAAGTAAAGGGGAATTAAGACTTTGTTTGTATCCAGTGGAGATGCCTTTGGAAATTAGATGTGACAGAAAAAAGCTTGCTTAACTACAATGGAGACATGATGGTCAAATGATTAGAAATTATCAACAGGTGTACCCATATCCCTAGTGCCTGACTGAGGGGTGCATTACCTTTATGGTAAGTGAAACTGTTTTATTTACCAAAATGGATCTAATTAACTAATTGGTCCATAGTTGCCATGGTCCGTGCTTGGGCCACTCTTGCATAATGGCATTACAATGGCTATTTTCCATGTCTCAAGAATGTAGCCAATGGAGAAGCTTTGTTTAAAGAGGTTAAGTAGACGTTGACAAAGGCCATATATGGCATTAATAATCAATCAACCTGGGGTGTTATCAGGGCCCTTGTATTAAGTATTCTTAGTTTTTGAGAGGTCTGAGAGAGCATGTTCCATGATAATTAAAGGGGGAGCTAGGATTATGGAACCTGTGAAATAGGTGTAATTATGGGTGGAGTACAGTTTGCACTACATTTGTTAGCTAAAATATTGGCTATTTCCTTTGGGTCAGAGGGTGTAATATTATTACTAACTAGCTCTGAACATTGTCGGATGTTAGTTCCAATAGTATGAGTTGCGCTGCTCACCAGTAATGCACCTCAGAATCATGCATAATCTGTATGGTGCCAAATCACATACAACATTTAAACTGCCATTTACCTGTTTAAGAATTGCCCATCATAGCGTTTTAAACTACTGCAGAGTGTATCCTTCTGTAACTTTTATAGTCTGTGAAAATGCATTTGGAAGCCTAATGTTTAGAACTATGTGATTTTCTGACTTTTTAAGGATATTTTTACAAACTGAAAATGAGCATTCTCCTACTGTCCTGCAAATTAAAGACTCCTTTCCATACTCCGGGGCAGTCACAAAGTGGATAAAATAACCATGTAGGCCCATTGGACACACAATCTTTTTTTCAGGAGTAATCGGGGAGCAATGTATGGTTAAGTGTCTTGCTTAAGGTCATACACTAAGCAAATATCACAGGCATGTGTACCTCTCTGCACTCCTAAAGCTGTGCCTGCTATAGGAATGGATGGGGGCTTCTGTCCTATCCAAGGACAGAAAACTGGAACCATCCTACAGGGATAGTACTACAATATTTAGCCTTTCATGACAGATGGTACATAGGATACTACTCATACATCTATTCTATGTATTTTATGGCAGGTTGTATATAAGACAGTATGTAAGCACTAAACCTATAAAGTAAAATTATACAGGAAAAAATGATCTTCGCTATACCTATACAATATGCCCTGATATTAAAAGGCAACAGTTTTCAAGACTGCATGCCTTGTAGCTGCTTAGTAGCACACACAGACACCAAATACACACACACACCCGAACACACACATATATATATACATGCACACATACACACTCACACAAATGCACCCATGTATGCACACATGCACACATACATGTAAACACATAGAAACAGACGTGTATGCACATGTACACACACACACACACACACACACACACACACACACACACACACACACACACACACACTCTCACACACACACACACACACATATATATATATATATATATATATATATATATATAGTAAACACATAGAAACAGAAATGTGTATGCACATGTACACACACACACACACACACACACATATATATATATATATATATATATATATATACTTACATGCACACATACACGCTCACACAAATGCACCCATATATGCACACATGAACACATACATATAAACACATGGAAACACATGTGTGTGCACATGTACATACACACACACACACACACACACACACATACACACACTGAACAATACTACTTATCCAGAGAGGTAATCTGAGCAGGTTAAAGAGGCTTCGACCTTCCCAGATTATTTTATTAACAGCAATTCATCTGTGTGGTAATCGTTGCATTGTAGCTACTCTGTTTTACCCAGAAGGTGTGTATTTTTCCAATTTGTAAGTCACAGTGCTGAACAACTTCCAAATTTGTGTAGCTCTTTGTCATATATTATGGCCTGATTTATATTGGCCTTGCCCATGGAGTATTACTTTTCAGTTGTGGACCCTTGCACTATAGCATAAAAGCAGTTTGTGAATTATAACCTTCTTGTATACTTTTCAAGAAGATATGGCTTGTATGCAATGGGACAATTAATTCTACCCTATGTATGTATTTTAGAAAACTGTCAATAAATTAACTTTTTTGCAACTAAAGTATACAGCAAAGACAAATTCTCCTTGTACTGCTAGTATACTATTGTTCTGTGTAATGATATTGTTTATTCAAAATTTGGTTATATACCTTGCATGCAAATGCAAGCCATAAAGTAAAACTGCATTAATACACAAGTTTGCAGTCGTGATAAGTGCATGGCTGTAGCATTTAGTGATTATAAGCATAAGTGTTAATGACAAACATATAATAACAAATAAACATATAAACAGGCAAACAAACAGTGAGGAAAACGCAGTTGTGTACCAGAAAGGACAGTGCCAGGAAGAACAAAAAATAAATAAACTTATGCTGGCATAAATAAACACACACACCAAAAAACAAGAGATGAATGGGAGAGAGAAGCTACTGCAACATATACTGTTATGGTAAGTTTAATTGTTCACCTGTATTTTGTCAAATACCATTTCTTTAACAAATCCAGGGAGTGTGGTTTAATGTTGATGGTATGGATAACTGAGTGGTAGTAAGTGGAGTTGGAGGGGAGATAGTGTCTGTGTGTGTGTATGCAAGTTAGTATTAGGGACAAGGATGAGTGAAGGATAGGTGTTGTATGTTTGCGCCCAAGTTTGTGTATTTTAGGTCCAGAGTTGGGGTTAGGGGATAGCTATAGTGTTGTTTGTACATGTTTCTAAATGTTTGTATATCTAGGAGTGTGTCTTGTGTAGTGGCAGTGTTATGGGAAGATTTTTATGAAAGTAACGTGTAGGGTTAGGGTTAAAGGAAAGCCATCATTAGGATTAGGGTTAGCACCCATTACTAAGGTCATGTGGGGGGGGGGGGCAAAGAAGAAAAAGAATATAGAAGCCCGTGGAGAATGGTCCTAGCAAAGCCTGATTTAGACTGAAAGAAGGAATCAAGCTCTAGTGCTTTGTAAAAGTATGTACAGAAGACCAAGTTGCTGCTTCTAGAATTCTTCTAGAATCCAACTCTTTCTGAAAAGCCATAGATTAAGCTAAGGCCCTCGTGGAGTTGCCCTTGACCCTGCCTGAAATAGTTTTGTTTTGGTGAGTATAACAAAAGGTACTAATCTCAGACAACCATTTGGAAATAGTCTGCTTTGACACAAGTTGTCCCCTTCTTAACTTCACAAGAAATAATTGATCCAAAGATCTGAAAGATTTAGTTCTGTCAAGAAAGTACCTGAGTTGTCAGTAGACATCCAAGGTAAAGGTTGCCCTCTCTTCATCATTTATAGGATCAGAAAAGAAAAATTATGGAATGGATAGTCTGGCTAAAAGTAAACTCGGATACCACTTTAAGCATAAAAGACAAATTCTTTCTCAAAGAAACTCTGTCTCGATGGTCTTGAAGCTTGCAACTCAGAAACTCTTGTTGCCAATGTCAGAGCAATCAGTAAAATTGTTTTCCATGTTAAGAACCTCAAGTGAGCCAGACTAGCTGGTGCAAATGGAGCAAGTATTAATTTTTCTAATGCAAAATTAAGATCCCCAAAAGGGGCCACTGGTTTACTTAGAGACCTCTTAATGTAAAACCCTTTCAAAAGCATTTTTACATGAGAATGCCTTGAAACAGGAAGCTCCATGAGTAGCCATGCTGAAATGACCAATAAATGAACATTGAAAGAGGAGTAAAAAAGGCCAGATGACAGAAACTCACACAAGTATTCTAAAACTAGACAACAACTAGCCCTGAAGTGGTGCTGACTGTGATGTTGACACCAAACTAGAAAACCTTTTCCATTTACTAATATATGATTTTCTAGTAGCAGGCTTTCTTGCCTCCTTAATACCTGTTGTACATCCTCAGTAAAGTAAAGGAAATTAAGACCCTATCATCCGGGTAGACAGTTGAAGTTGACTGGGGTTCGGTTGTATCAAACACCCCTGATCTTGTGTGAACAGATCGATTCTGTGAGGAAGCTTGTGGCAATTTCCCCTAGACATTTCCAAAAGAAGGGGAAAACTATTTTTGCCAGGGCCAGAAAGGGAGTCACCACAATGATCTTGGGGGATTCCCTCTGAATCTTCAGAAGTATCTTGACTATCAGTGGAAAAGGTAGAAAAGCATACAGGAATATTTCTGTTCAAGAAAAAGAAAAGGCATTTGTCTTCCATGTCTTCTTGCATGGAGTCCTGGAGCAGAATTTTGCCAGCTAATTATTTAGAGAGGAGGCAAATGGAACTTCCCACAAATGGATCAAATCTTAGAAGGCCCCTGATTTATTTTGCATAAGTGAGGGTCTGCCCTGTCTTACTCAGCTTGTCTGCCAAACAGTATTGCTCTGACAGAATGCTGTGAAGCTGTATCCTAAGCTAACATGGCTAGTCTGGAAAGAGGGTACAACCTGGTCTCCCTGTCCACCCCCCTTTAGACATACCACATGACTGTGGTATTGCCTGAAATTAGTTGAAACGAGTCCTGGGAACCAAAGATGATGCAGAGAGTTGAGTGCCTTTGTCAGAGAAAGCATCTGTTTTACATGTATGTGCTTGTATTTGTCTTTGAAATGTCCGCACACACCTTGCACTATTATCCCTCCTGAAAATGCACCCTAAGCAAAGTCAGAGGGATCTGTGATGACTGACTGCTTTGGAACAGGGAGGGAGAAATAGAGACTGAAATTTAGGGATCATTTCTGTTTCTACCAAGCATTTTTTCTACTGACAAACCCCAGCACTGAGATTTGAAAAAGCAAAGGATGTTGATGCTGGTACAAAAGAGACTTCCGATACCATTGCATCTTTTTCATGTGGAGTCTTTCAGGGTTATCATAAGAATCATAGATGCCAAAAGACCCAAAATCCTGAGTTATTCCCTTGGAATGACAGAAGACTGAGAGAGAAACTTTAAAAACAGATCTAGGTATAGATATTTTTCCCTGTGGAAGAAAATCACCCTGAACTTAGATGTCCAGTTGACAGTCCATGAACACAGTACTGTGTGAAGGAGTTAGAAAGGACTTATGAATGTTCTCTTGGAATCCCAGTGTGTGTAAGAGCTCTCTCACCCAAGTGAGAGATTCCTGGCACTTTGAAAATGACTCTACAAAGATAAGTAAGTCTTCTAAAAAATGGAAAAAAGAAAAAGGATTCCATGTAACTTGCAATGAGCTATAAATAGGACCAGACACTTTGTGAACACTCTTGGTGTAGTGCATAGTCCAAAAGGTAAGGCAGAGAACTGATAATGTGACTCAGACACAGAAACTTAACACCTAAAGTCTGGATGAAAAGCTAAAACTGGATGACAAGTTAGGGAATCCTTTAGAAAAATTGAAAATGGAGGGCAGGAAAAAATCTTAGAGATTCCCTAGTGTACCTTATCCCTTTCATCCCTCTTTTTGGTCACCTCTGCAGCAAAAAAAAACAAAACTATATACAAAGGAGAAGATAAAACCTCATTATCCATATTTTCTTACTAGGTTTTAAGAAGGCAGTTAAGAAAAAGTCCTCAAAACAGTAGCACAGGACATAGCCCTGAAAGAATTATTGACCAAGTCATAAATACATTGTAAATAGACAGCAGTGACTAGTACAGTAGAATAAACTAAATCATTTAAAGCAGATTTTTCCTCATTAGAGGAAGCTGTAGACAAAACATGCCTTATAGTTTCACAAATAGTCAGAATATGAGCCTGACAGTTCACAGTTCTGAAAATCAAAGTTGTAGAAGCATACACAATTTCCCAAAACCCATCAATAATCTTCTTGAAGAAAGAATAGAATGCAAATATACTGTTTAGCAGAAGTAGGGTTAACTAAAGTTGCTGGGGCAGGATTTGGAAGAGTATGTAAAAACCTTAAAAAACTGCAGAACTTTATACATTCTAACTGCCTTTGTAGGAATAGCAGGTTGGCTATCAGGAAATCACAGGCACAGACACACACATCTTCCAAAGTTGACCAACGTGGATAAACTGGTGAATGTTCAGGAAATTCCTTCTGAGAGATTGAGAAACCTCAGTTTAAACCCACTGAAAACACTGACACATTCTGGAAATAGTCTAAAAGAGCGAAGAACCCCAAAGGGAGAATCAGGAATTGAGCTCTGCTGTTAGTCTGAATCAGAAAATTGAGGAGAAAATCTGATGTATCCTTTAATTTTCCTATCCATATTCAGAATGTGAATCTCTTGGGGAAAAGAAGTTTCACTGTTTCTGTTACCAGAAAGCAATATATAAAAAGGATCAAAAACCTGAATAAAACCCAGAGCCAGACCGAGTAAACTACTCCTGCCTAAGGAAATGTGGGGAGGAGTAGATCTATGTTTAGCTTTCTGTTCTTTCTGACAGAAAAAAATGAGGCCAACAGTGTTATAAATGTCAGTAGCAGTTTCTTTATGGATGGGCACAACATGCTGACTTAACAGGGAAGCCTTCACTTTTCCCTCTCCCAGGACTGATGGGAATGACTCTCCCTTGCTAACTGAGTGGATCCTGACATCTGCAGTGGATATGACTAACCCCTGGTCCATAGTGGCTGTAGGTGCTACACCTGAGGGATCTGGGTAAAAGAGGAGTGGTCTGAGGTACAACAAACGGCCACAGCAGACTCACCCAGTTGTGTCTGAGACAAATTGCTAGCCTGCTGTATTGGCAAAGGTTGGTTGCTTAACTTTTTTTTTTTTGTGGCTGGGAGAAAGCCCAACCATGGCACCAATAGTTTGTTCCATAGTTAAACCAAAAATGTTGCCTCTTTCCCCAAGGAAAAGAAGTAGTAAGAGCCAGTAAAATGTAAAGTCTTTAAAAGCCACTTTTTCATAGAAAACACAGTACAAAAGCATTTTAAAACACTTTGACAGCTTCACAAAATAAAATAAACACAATTTCTACACAGGAAAATGTTTTCAGTTACTTTAAACAACTTTTAAATTGAGAGGAATAAAGAAGACTCCCTATTTTAAACATGTTTATTGATTTTAACATATAATCAGTAAAACATAGTAATTTATACAAGCAGTTAACAGATAAGGAATTTTAACATTCATGAAAAAACTAAAGTATTTACAAAGACATCCACAATTTAATTGCACCACCTAACATAACTATAATACATTATAAAGGTTCCAAGTCTTTTTTTAACAAACTTTGTAAAGCATACCACATATTATAGCTGGTTGTTTTCCTAGATGTTCTTGATCTAATGGTCATTAGTTCCATTTGACATACCTCAATCAAAACATTTTTAAACTCAATAAAAGAAGGAGGGGTATCTGAGATCCAGTGTCTAGTTATAATCTTTCTAGCCACTGCTAGAATTGACCATAATAAGTGAAGTTTAACCTTTTTAACACATTTGGGTATGGGAGTATTGAAGAGGATTAGTGATTTAAATATTGTAAAATTATCTGTAAAAAGAGCCTGCAGAAAATTGTTAATTGATGTCCAATATTCCTTCAGTTTTATACAATCATGGAACATGTGTGCCCAGTTAGCATTTAACTCTGAAGTACATCTTTTACATATGTTATCTTTTTTATTAATTTTGCTCATTATTAGAGGAGTGTAGAAAGACCTGTGTAAGAATTTCCAGGTATAAAGTTTCCATTTGTTTGAGGAAGTTGTTTTAGATGCTGATTCCAGTATATGACTCTTATCTTATTATTTTGGTGGTTCTCTATTAATGGAGTTGAAATAATTCCACTAATTTTCTGGACAGTTGAAGGTTTCATCTCTAATAATTTGTGTATGTGAGAAAGTTTTCCTTTATCTGAAACCATCTGTTGTAAGTTTAGTATTATGTTATCTATCAGTATTGGGGCAGATTCTTTAGTTATTGGTGATATTAAATCTAGTTTATTAGAGAGATATTGTCTGAAAGCCTGAATCTCCAACCAACAAGTTTCATCCAAATCATATTCTTGAATTAAAAAAAATCTAGGTTTTTAACTTTATTATCCTGCAGCATCTGATGCCAGTACATTCATTTATTCTGCCTGAATAGTAAAGTTTTATCAGGGTTAGATGATAAGAGTACAACTTGTGTATATATTATGGGAAATAAAATGAAGATCCATTCCTTATATTTGGGATGTTTATATATAAAGTTACGGAAAGTAATAATAATGTTTATAGGATAATTTGATGTGTGTCTCAGTGTTATGGGAACAATGCAAAATTCTTTGAGCATCCATAATATGGGATTATTTATAATATTTTTGTGTGTTAGTTGTATATTGGTTAGTTCCATGCCAATTAATTCCCAATATTTTTTCCATTTCGCAACATATGATTTATCTATTAGTAAAGATATACCCTGGGATTCATGAAGCTCGGCGCAAGGATGGTGTTAGCCTTGCGCTGAGCGTGCGACGTAGAGATGGCACAGCAGCACCATATGCATATTAATGAAGGTGCGCTGCCGCACCGTCCACGTGCACAGGAAACGTGTGCAAATGCAGGGGACGTGTTTAACCACTGCACGGAGGCATGAACATGTCCGCTACAGTCGCGCAACCTAAAATGCTGTCAGTGTCTGTGGATACTGAGCTTTAAAAAACCTTCCTTGCTGCATACTTAACTGTTTATTACTGTTAGTACTTTTTAAAAGTCATTTAAGTTCGTTGAGCTGTTTAACTGTTGTAGGCTACACACTAAAGTGCGCTAGCCTGTTATAAGCATTTAAAGTGTTTTTTGTGAAAGTTTAGTGTATTTCTCTGCCAAAAAAGAAAAAAAAAATATTCTTGTTTCCCGCCCTTTCTAAGCTAGTCTAGTCAAGTTTTCAGGTTCTGCTGAATTCAAGACTGTGTTATAAGTTCCTGTGTTGCCCATATCCTTACTTGGATAGGAGGAAGTTTCTCTGTTCACCAGTGAGACTGGGGAGCTTTGAGCAGCCTATCTGTCCCTGGAGGAGTGGTCACAGCCCAGCAACTTGTAGTTTATTGGCCATTTTGGGCTAATTCCTATCTCTTTCATCTCCCTGCCTTAAAACCCGGATTTGCGTGTTTTTTCGCTTGTATACTCCTCAGCCAAGCTCCTCGTGGTGTCCTGCAGATTACTACAAGCAGCAGAGCGACTAAGGAGAGACATTCAATTGATATAAGTATTTTTTCTCTGCATTTTTTCTCCTGTGACTGCTAGTTCGCTGAAAAAGTGATCGCTAGCATTTCTGAGCTTTAAAAAACCTTCCTTGCTGCATACTTAACTGTTATTACTGTTAGCACTTTTTTAAAAAAGTCATTTAAGTTTGTTTTTGAGCTGTTTAACTGCTGTAGGCTACACACTAAAGTGTGCTAGCCTGTTATAAGCATTTAAAGTGTTTTTTGTGAAAGTTTAGTGTATTTCTCTGCCAAAAAGGAAAAAAAATTAAAACAAATCTTGTTTCCCACCTATTCTAAGCTAGTCTAGTCCAGTTTTCAAGTTCTGCTGAATTCAGGACTGTGTTATAAGTTCCTGTGTTGCCCATATCCTTACTTGGATAGGAGGAAGTTTCTCTGTTCACCAATGAGAGTGGGAGGTTTGAGCAGCCTATCTGTCCCTGAAGGAGTGGTCACAGCCCAGCAACTTGTAGTTTATTGGCTGTTTTGGGCTAATTCCTATCTCTTTCATCTCCCTACCTTAAAACGTTAGCTAGGTTTAAACAATTCCAAGCTCCAAGAAGTCTGCTCTTCAATTTTTTTCCTTTAGAACTAGTCAAGCTGTCAAATAAAGCACTCTAACTATCCTTTTACAACCCAGCACTTGCTCCAAGCGCTTAGAAAGCACTAATAAATGCTAACACTTCACATCAGTAAAACAGTTCATTTACACATACAGGCATGTCCAAAGGGCAGTTTCAGGTATACTTTCCAGTCCAGCTGGTGAATCTACAACCCTCTCCTCCTTCCAACAAACACAAATGTATGTGAGAGATGCAACTATACAGCCAAGCTGGAGGCCAAGATCTCTCAACCCAAGGCTGGAACAGCCAGTCAGGAGGAGAAGGGAAACACTTGTCCCACACTTCCAGTCTCACATACACCAGTCATACATGCACCAGCAAACAATACACATAAATACATGAAAACATAATCAGAGGCTCTAAATAAAAATCTACCTAAGCAGCAGAGACCTCCAAAGCAGACATTCAAGCAACCTCCACCCTCAAACAACAACCACATATCACATACTTGCAACCACAGCCCTTTAGGCTTAACAACACACCCAATTCACTAGTAATAGGTGACTCTATTGTCTGGCACACTGACGTTCCATTCACTAGACTGAACAAGGAGAAGGTTACGTGCCAGGATCTGCCACATAACACAAGCACTTAGGTCACTCCAAAAACAGTACAATATGACTCTGTTATTGTACATGTTGTGGTGCATGAAAGAGACATAGAGGAGCTCTCTGGATCATGGCCCCCAGGCCAGTGACCCTGACCCCCTGAGTAATCTCTTGCGCACCACCAAGAATGATGCCACACAAAAGATAAAAAATGATCTTTTTAAACTGGCTGGCTGCTTGGTGTCATTCGATGGATTGCACCTGTCATCTTTAGGCTTTAAATACTGGCCAAGTGCCTTTTTAGGCAAGGCTCAAAAGACAAACCCACCTCCCTAAACAACACAAGTAACCAAAAACTGAGGGTAATGCTACTGTGCAGTAACAGAAACCTGGTTCAAGGCTCCAGAGAGCACCCCCACTACCTGGAGACCATCCAAAAGATGCTTTTCAGATCATTGCTTGCTACAGATCACCTACCTTGTCTCAGGACCACCACTCAGCATTTCTGAGAACATTGGAAAATATAAAGTTCCTACCAAACACCATGATATTGGGAGATTTCAACTACTCAAACATTGACTGGGAGAACTACTAAATGCCCTGGAACAACTGGTCACCACACCCACAAGAGGTGATAACATACTGGACCTGATCATCACCAACATGGATCAGTGCTCCACACCAGAGGTAAACCCCTTGCTGGTAAGATCAGATAATAAACTAATCAACACACTGGACCCACATCCTCATAAAATCATCCAAGGGCAGTTTCGAAAGAAAAACTGCCAAAGACTCTAAAGATAATCACAAAGCCATCTTTAGCTATGTCAAGAATCTAGGTGGAAACTCTCAGATATGCTCTGAGCTAGTGCAAAATGGCAAAAAAAATACACTGAACCAACTGACATTGCCAACATTCTGGCTGACAGGTTCAGTGCAAACTTTACCCCCCCTCACCTCCAAAAAAGCCCATGTCCATCCCAGAAGAATGCAGAACCCCAGACATCACAGACAAGCAGGTAAAAACAGCCCTCTCCAAAGCTAAAAACACAGCATAAATGGGGCTGGATGGTATCTCAGGCTGCATCTTACATGAGCTCCAAAATGAACTAAACCCTCACCTAAATTCACTGTTCAAACTCAGCCTTACCACAGGCTGTGTACCCAAAGAATGACGTACAGCTACAGTCATCCCGCTCCACAAAGGTGGTGCCACAACAGAACCTGGGAACTATCACCCTATAAGCCTGACTAGCCTGGTCTGCAAGGATATGGAATGAATCATCATGGATCTCATAAACAGAGACATTGGGAACCTCCAGACACTGGACCCCACCCAATTCGGCTTTGTTAAAGGCAGATCATGCCTCCTAAGCCTAGTTGACTTCTTTGAAACAGTTACCAAGGCCATAGATGAAGGAAAGGTAGTCCACACAGCCTACCTGGACCTCACTAAGGCCTTCGACACCATTCCCCACTGTGGCATCATAGATAAACTCACCAGCTTAAACATTAACCCCTATGTCACGAGATGGGTTGCCAACTGGCTCACGAATAGAACACACATGGTCAGAGTTGCGGGTGCCATGTCCGACTTTAAACCAGCCACAAGTGGCATCCCACAGGGCTCGGTCCTGGGACCCCTCCTGTTTGGTATATACTTCTCCGAGGTACAGGCAAGCACAGGAGGACTATGGCTAACCAAGTTCACAGATGACTGCAAACTAGGGGCCATAATAGACTCTCCGGCTGACATAGACATCCTCCATAAGGGTCTCACAGAGATAGATACCTGTTGTCAGAACCATGGCCTCAAGCTAAATGCTAAAAAATGCATAGTCATCCCCTTTGGGAAAAACAAAGTGCCCATGAATTATCACATAGGTGGTAATCCACTAAGTACGGAAGATGTAATTAGGGACCTAGGGACCCAGGTAGATAGCAATCTCCCTTTGATAAACACATTGCCAAAGTGGTTAGAAATTCCTTCTATGTAGCGCACCTAATCACAAAAGGGTTCACATCTAGATCAAGAGAGGTCATTGTGCCCCTCTACTCATCACTCATTAGGCCTATAATAGAGTACAATACCCCATTTGGAATGTACCTTACTCGACACCTGCAACAGCTGGAAAGGCCACAGAAGTACCTCACCAAGAGGATCATGGGCTTGAAACAGATGCCCTATGCAGCTCGACTAAAGAAACTCCAGCTCTACTCAGATGCTTAGCGTCAGCTCAGAGGTGATATCTGCCTGACGTATAAGGCCATGTCCAACCCGGAATTAATGGACATGCTCCACCTCAAGAAAACCAAATCTCTGAGAGCCACATGCTCCAGTGAATTAAACCTCAACACAACAATAAACAGGACATGCTGGAGGGATAGATTCCTGTCCTAGAAACTTCCCTCGCTCTGGAATAGAATCCCAGTTTATGTTAGGCAGAGCACCTCACTAACACTCTTCAAGAGAAATCTTGACGAGTGGATGGGAAATCATAAATTCACACCAGAGATCACCTCAATGGCCCTGCTAGACAGAGACCCAGGAAACTAATTTGAAAGAGAGGCAAAAGCCAACACATTCTGGCTAGGCTTATAAACGCCCTTAGGCAGAAAGCTTAGCACCTACCTATGAACCTATGAACCTATGAAATGTATGCAAAGCATAATAGAGAGTTCCGTGAACACCAAAATAAAATCACAGGAGTAAACACACAAGCATGTAGCTGAATGTTGAGCCCCCGTCCCAAGAACTATTATATTTAAAACCCTGTGTCCGTATTTCATTGTAGTGTTGATTTTTATACCAAGTGGAGGCAAAATGCAGCATGTTTGCATGCCACTGCCCATTGCTAAGCCTAGCCCAATGGTTAGAGCATTCCCTTAATATCTGCCCATTCGCGGTCTGAGTCATCCTTGTCTGGATGGCCCAAAAATGAATGGGTATAACCTGGGTCAACCTACCATGTCATGAAAGATAAGTATTTGTGTGTACCTATGTGCGTGAAGTACAGCATGTGGAAGACCAAATATGCTAGGGTAGGCCTCAAAACCATAATGGTACCAGAGATATGTAGATTAGGCAATGCGTACTGCTGTCTGTGCCATGGGCTAACAACCAGAGAAGGGATGGATGGTGTGTATGTGGATTTGGGGGGGGGGGGTGATGGGTAATGTAATAATCCGCCAAGGGGAGACTGAGTCGGACGTACAATAGGTGAATGGGAGGTGTATGAGGGAGCAGTGGGAGAATCCAAAAGGAAAATAAACATACATTCACATCCCCAATACACCCTGTCAGGTCATATTGCAGAACACAATCCCACAAAAATATGAACATTAAAATGTATGTTACACATGTACAGAAACGGTACCGGCTCACACCACATAATGGTTTGGCCTGAATTGAGCCATCCAACCCCTACACATCTGGATACATAATTGAATACCCATCGTCTCCTCCACAGCACACCACACCCCCTTGCAGAACGTCCACCAAAACCACCCATAGTTGGGCTGCTAGCATGGGCCAGCCATATCTGCACATAGTGGCCCCTACCCACATCTAGTAGGCAATCTCACCCTAAGCAGTCTCAGACCTCCCTCATTATCATATAGCCAAAAGAATGGGGTTCATCGGCGTCCACAATTTTTGGACATCCCTCAAGGGATAAGTGTCTGTTCTCAACATTAGACTTGGTGGCACAACACATTTTTCACCCCCATTGACATCCGGACACAAGTCAGATTAGCAGTACTTGTCCACAACCCTGCTCAGCCTCCACCCGGTCCTGCAGAACCTACGACCCGGGATTAAACACCTGACCATGATGCACATCTCCCCACGTGCATTATCGGAAATATATACCTTTCACATGTTCCCAAGAAGCTTCCCCATAGCCATCTTCCAAATAGTACACGTCCACAAATTGTATACTCTGTCCAGGTTCCATGTTGTAGTGATGCACACAACCCCTGTATACAAAATATACAGGTCCCTCCCAGATGCAAGTGTTCATATACATGGCCATTTATAACCCCAGATATGTAGTCATATATCTATAAATGTACATACTTATATTCGCATAGCTACACATCACACATACATGCATATAAGTAGTTGTCAAGTATGTGTCCTATTCATAAATATGTATACTTGCAAATGTATACATATGTCCCTCAGAAACATATAAACATTAACATGTACTATACATATGTACACCAACTGACTGTCACATTTGTTGCCAGTAGTGTGGAATGCCTGTAGTAAAGTTATATATTATAACTACCATCCATGCAGAATGTATCACAGATGGTTTAGTGGTCAAACCAGTGACTATGATGTTTCTGTTCCTGGGTCCAAGCCATGCAAGGGCTGCTAATTTTATATGATGCCCAGAATAATAGCTGTCAGATATAGGGTTATTAAGGCACTTTCAATCAGACGTAAGCGGGTATGCACGGCGGTAAATGGCGGTCATTCAGCAGTATGGGAAATGCAAATAACCATGTAGGTGTATATGCATGTGTATGTACAGACAGATATATATATATATATATATATATATATATATATATATATATATATATAAAGAATGAACATGGTCACAATAAAGCATACATAACAAATGCAAGGGAAAACAGCAGCAGAACCCCCGTATTATTTAGTGCTGTTATATCAAGCTGGCCAGAGGTGAGCAAACCTCCTACGTCTCCAACCACAGGTAGCACGTGGACAAAAATAGTCCCACTGTTAGCATCCTAAGTCTGACTTTCAAACAGGTACAGGGAAGTCCCATTCTCCAGTTGATGAGCCGAAAACTGGAAGACTATTTGAACACCCTGACCATTATATGAACGTATGTTCCAGGACTATAAGCTTGGGACATCTGAATATACCTGGAGTGAGCCAATATATGGGACGTGTCTAGAGCAGTAGGGTGTGGTGCATGTGTAGTAGGGTGGTGTTTTTCCAACTGAAGAATGGATGACTGCTGTGTTAGTGAAGTGTTGCGACGTGTGTTTGGGTAACTATGAACCATGGGTATACATGCAAATTAAGCAGCACAGCAATAGTGTAGTGGTTAGAGCATCCATGTAATGAGCAGACGTTGCCAGTTTGACTGCAGCACACATCATTTACGATGTGGAATCCGTATACGAGCATAGTCTAACATTTGTATGCTGTATAACGATATAATACCATTGAAATGTGAACTGGAGTGACATATCACAGTAAGAATGGAGAAGGTATTTGCGTGACGGGAAGTGGCGGTTAAACATGGCGAAATGGAAAACTGCTGCTGAAATGTGTTATACTCACCCTTTGTCCAATGGCCCTTGTTCTGCCCAGCAACACAATAAACTGCCTCGGCAAGACTCGACGCCATGACCCTACACATCACAACCAATGTGATTTACCACTAAGCCATGGCAGTTATACTTAATTCTGATGTTATCACAAACATAGACAGCACAGTCATTCAACAGTATGATCAAAGAAAATAATCATGTAGATGTATATGCATGCGTATGTACAGATATATATATATATATATATATATATATATATATATATATCTGTAAAGAACAAACATGGTCACAATAAAGCATTCATAACGAATGTGAAGGAAAACAGCAGCAGAACTCCCGTATTATTTAGTGCTGTCATATCAAGCTGGCCAGAGGTGAGCAAACCCTACGTCTCCAACCACAGGTAGGATGCTAACAGTGGGACTAACGTTGTCCACATGCTAAGTCTGACTTTCAAACAGGTACAGGGCAGTCTCAGTCCCAGTCCCAGTCCCCAGTCCCCAGTCCCCAGTCCCCAGTCCCCAGTCCCCAGTCCCCAGTCCCCAGTCGGACGAGCCGAAAACAGGAAGACTATTTGAACACCCTGACCATTATATGAATGTATGTTCCAGGACTATAAGCTTGGGACATCTGAATATACTTGGAGTGAGTCAACATGTGGGACGGGTCTAGAGTGGTAGGGAGTGGCGCATGTGTAGTGGTGGGGTTTTTCCAACTGGAGACTGGATGACTGCTGTGTTAGTGAAGTGTTGAGGCATGTGTCCGGGTAACTATGAACCATGGGTATACATCAAAATGAAGCAGCCCACCAATAGTGTAGTGGTTAGAGCATCCGCCTAAAGAACAGGCATTCACGGTTCAAGTTCAGCTATAGCCCATATCATTTTCCATGTGGAATGAATGTCGTTCTGCTGTAAAACCGACATCATAACATGTAAAAGTGAACTTGAGTAACGCAATGGACTTTTATCCAAATAAATTCAATCAAAGTGGTACTGTCATAATGAATAAGGCACAAGTAACCACAAATAAGCAGCAGTAAACATACATAACAAATAGTAAGCAAATCTGAGTGTGCTTGCATGGGTGTAAGCAGTGCCCAGCATAGGAAATGTATATATAATATATATATTTATATATATATATATATATATATATATATATATATATATATATATATATATATATATATATATATATATATATATGAAGAATGACCATCGTAACAATAAAGCATAGAAAAGGAATGAGAAGGGAATCAACAGCAACTATAGTATTATATAGCGCTGTCAGCGTATGTCATATCAAGCTGGCCAGGAGTGAGCAAAGCACTGCTACTCACACCACAGGCAGGGTTTTATCAGTGGAAGTAACATTGTTGATCTGCTAAGTCTACTTTACAAACAATCAGAGGGTAGTCCCCAGTGGGACTACCAAAAATTGACAGCATATTTGGATCTCCGCCCATTACACAAGCAAGGACAGGTATGTTCAAGGACTAAATGGTGGGAGAGCATGATAATACATGTGTTGGGATAACATACATGTAGGGCCCCTAATGCTGGGGGGGAGTTCAATGTGTGGAGGTGTGTCATGGCTGTAAAAGCAACTAGATAATGGATGGATTGCATGTATGTCGAACTCGAGTGGGGTAGAGGAACCATGGGTATGTGATTATAGATCCAGGCGTGTCATGGTTGGATGGCCTGGTTCTAAATGGACCACCTCATGGAGGCCAGCAAGTTAGTTATAAGTATGTATGCATACACACATGCATACATCTATATGTAGAGGTACATTCCTTGTAACATATCCATTCCATTTGCAGACATAAACACATGAATGTGCCCTTACAAACCTCGACAGTAGATAGAATAATAGGTAGTGCATAAGAGGGAAGGGACGAAATTGCTAAAACACAGAAGTGTGTACAATGTCTGAAGTCAGTGCTGTGCTGAATAAATCAAATGTGAGGACTGCCTCACACAGAGAATTATCCCTGTGATCTGCCTGCAACGACAACGCCAAATACTAAACCTGTCAATTTGTAAAAGAATCACGCCGAACATGTACATAATTAGTTCTCATGTGTAACGTGTACGTTACCATATAGTCAGATTAATTAATTCATTGTAGTGTCATGTTAACGGGAGTAAGTATGTAAGGAAGTAAGAGTCTAATCTTGACATAAAGACAAGTGTGTCCCATGTGGGATAACGCAAAAATTGGGATTAGTGTCCTATTGGTCACTCATGTCACCAACGTTTGTGGACTAAACATCAGGGATTCCTGAGGATACGTGTAGTGAGTCAACTGATGGGATGGGTCTACATGGGTAGGGAGCAGCCAATGTGTACTGGTGTGGATACACTGTGAATCCAACTGGAGAATGGATGACTGCAGTTAGTGAAGTTTTGGGGTGGGTGATTGGGGAAGTAGGAGACATGGGCATATGGGTATATATGCAACTGAAGCAGCACAGCAAGAGTGTATTGGTCAGAGCATTCACCTAACGAACAGGCATTCATGGTCCGAGTCCCACATTAGCACATATCATTTACCATGTGGAATGTGTATATAAACATATTTACACATCGTATTGCTGTACAACCTACATAAGAACATGTACATGTGAACTGGAGTACTGCATGAAATGTGTAATTAATGTCACTCAATCTCAGTGTTAGTGACATAATGAATAAGTTATTATTAAGCAGGTGTAAGCACAAATATGCAGTAGTAAACATATCTAAGAACCAGTAAGCATGTTTAAGTGCTTTTGCTCCGGGGTACTTTTCTGTTAA
The DNA here is from genome assembly GCF_019279795.1 of Protopterus annectens. Classification (NCBI taxonomy): domain Eukaryota; kingdom Metazoa; phylum Chordata; order Ceratodontiformes; family Protopteridae; genus Protopterus; species Protopterus annectens. The sequence continues at coordinate 1,758,908,694 of NC_056731.1, read as the reverse complement.
CGGGGCAACACTGTTAATACGGTTGCTGACCTCTGAATCCAGTGTCAAACCATGTATTTGTGTTAGTCTTAACATGTGTGTGTAAAATGTAGAAGTTACAGTTATCATTTTTTTATATTTTATCCATTTAACTGATTTACACACAACTGTTAACATTAACATCCAAACAACATGGCTTGAGGTTGGAGTCTGAGCACCCGCATTGAAAGTGTTTTCCCAAAAGCAGAATAGTGCAAAACCAAAGACAAAGGCCTACTATTACAGCAGTCTCTCCATTATAGGGAAAGCAGGCATTGTAGACATTTTTTTTTGTCAAATACCCGTCCTCAACATGTCAAATTATACTAACTTGGCTTCTTTAAGCTGTGAGGATGCGATTATAATCAGTAAACAGTGATTGTTTGTTTGTTAAGAGTGTCAGGCATGGATTTAGGAAGGCATAGCTGAAATGGGAATGAACCCAGCCTCTGGGGATGCACAAGCCAGTGCATTTCTTTGTGCCGGTCTCAAGCCCGGATAAATGGGGAGGGTTGCGTCAGGAAGGGCATCCCGTGTAAAATTTGGCCAACTCATGCATGCAGACAACAGTAGAGATATACATACCGGATTGGTCGAGGCCCGGGTTAACAACGACCGCCACCAGTACTGTTGGCCAACAGGGTGCTGGTGGAAATTGGGCTACTGTTGGCCAAAGGAGGAGAAGGGGGAAAGGCATGCCTGAAGGCAAGTAAAGGCTAGGACTGTGATAGTGAGGGTCAGAACTTTGAATGTTGGCAGTATGACTGGTATAGGGAGAGAGCTAGCTGATATGATGGACTGAAGAAAGGTTGGTATATTGTGTGTGCAAGAGACCAGATGGAAGGGGAGCAAGGCTAGGTGTATCGGAGGCAGTTTCAAATTGTTTTATCATGGTGTGGATGAGAGGAGAAATGGGGTAGACATTATCCTGAAGGAACAGTATACCAAGAGTGTTTTGGAGGTGAAAAGAGTGTCGGATAGAGTGATGTTTATGAAGCTGGAAATTGATGGTGTAATGATGAATGTTGTTAGTGCATATGCTCCACAAGTTGGGTGTGCGATGGATGAGAAAGAAAAATTTTGGAGTGAGTTGGATGAAGTGGTGATGACTGTACCCAAGGGTGAGAGACTGGTGATTGGAGCAGATTTCAATGGGCATGTTGGTGAAGGGAACAGAGGGGATGAGGAAGTGATGGGTAGGTATGGTGTTAAGCAAAGGAATGCAGAAGGTCAGGTGGTAGTGGATTTTGCAAAAAGGATGGACATGGCTGTGATGAATACGTATTTTAAGAAGAAGGAGGAGCATAGAGTGACATACAAGAGTGGAGGAAGATGCACACAGGTAGTTTATATCTTATGTAGAAGGGCCAGTCTGAAGGAGATTGGAGACTGTAAAGTGGTGGCAGGGGAAAGTGTAGTTAGGCAGCATAGGATGGTGGTTTGTAGGATGACATTGGTGATCAAGAAGAGGAGGATGAGTGTGAGGGCAGCACCAAGGATCAAATGGTGGAAATTGAAAAAGGGTAATTGTGAGGTGATGTTCAGGGAAGAGTTAAGACAGGCACTGGGTGGCAGTGAAGAGTTACCGAATAGCTGGGTAACTACAGCAGAGCTAGTAAGAGAGATGGCTAGAAAGGTGCTTGGTGTGACATCTGGAAAGTGGAAGGAGGGCAAGGAGACCTGGTGGTGGAATCAAGAAGTACAGGAGAGTAAACAGAGAAAGTGGTTGGCGAAGAATAAGTGGGATTGTCAGAGAGACGAAGAAAGTAGACAAGAGTATATGGAGATGAGGCGCATGGCAAAGAGAGACGTGGCGAAGGCTAAGGATAAGGCATATGAAGAGTTGTATAAAAGGTTGGACACTAAGGAGGGAGAAAAGAACCTGTACCGATTGGCTAGGCAGAGGGACTGAGCTAGTAAAGATGTGCAGCAGGTAAGGGTGATAAAGGATAATGAGGGAAACGTACTCACAAGCGAGGAGAGTGTGTTGAGCAGATGGAAAGAGTACTTTGAGGGACTGATGAATGAAGAGAATGAGAGGGAGAGAAGGTTGAATGATGTGCAGATAGTGAATCATGAAGTGCAGTGGATTAGCAAAGAGGAAGTAAGGATAGCTATGAAGAGGATGAAGAATGGAAAGGCTGTTGGTCCAGATGACATACTTGTGGAAGCATGGAGGTGTTTAGGTGAAATGGCAGTGGAGTTTTTAAGTAGATTGTTTAATGAAATCTTGGAAAGAGAGAGGATGCCTGAGGAATGGAGAAAAAGTGTTTTGGTACCGATTTTTAAGAATAAGGGTGATGTGCAGAGCTGTAGTAACTACAGAGGGATTAAATTGATCAGTTACAGCATGAAGTTATGGGAACGAGTAGTGGAAGCTAGGTTAAGAAGGGAGGTGATGATTAGTTATCAGCAGTATGGTTTCATGCAAGGAAAGGGCACTACAGATGCAGTTTGCTCTGAGAGTGTTGATGGAGAAGTACAGAGAAGGTCAGAAGGAGTTGCATTGTGTCTTTGTGGATTTAGAGAAAGCATATGACAGGGTGCCTAGAGAGGAGTTGTGGTATTGTATGAGGAAGTCAGGAGTGTTAGAGAAGTATGTAAGAATGGTACAGGATATGTATGAGGGTAGTGTGACAGCGGTAAGATCTGCGGTGAGAGTGACGGATGCGTTTAAGGTGGAGGTGGGATTACATCAAGGATCAGCTCTGAGCCCTCTCTTATTTGCAATGGTGATGGACAGGTTGACAGATGAGATCAGACAGAAGTCCCCGTGGACTATGATATTTGCAGATGACATTGTGATCTGTAGTGAAAGTAGGGAACAGGTGGAGGAGACCCTGGAGTGGTGGAGATATGCTCTAGAGAGAAGAGGAATGAAAGTCAGCAGAACTAACACAGAATATATGTGTGTGAATGAGAGGGAGGATAGAGGAATGGTGAGGATGCAGGGAGTAGAGGTGGTGAAGGTGGATGAGTTTAAGTACTTGGGATCAACAGTTCAGAGTAATGGTGAGTGTGGAAAAGAGGTGAAGAAGAGAGTACAGGCAGGATGGAGTGGGTGGAGAACAGTGTCAGGAGTGATTTGTGACAGATGAGTACCAGTAAGAGTGAAAGGGAAGGTCTACAAGAGGATAGTGAGACCAGCTATGTTATATGGGTTAGAGACGGTGGCACTGAAAAAAAGGCAGGAGTTTGAGCTTGACATGGCAGAGTTGAAGATGTTAAGATTTGCACTGGGTGTGACGAGGGTGGACAGGATTAGGAATAAGTATATTAGAGGGTCAGCCCAGGTTGGAAGGTTTGGAGACAAAGCCAGAGAGGCAAGATTACTTTGGTTTGGACATGTGCTGAGGAGGGATGCAGAATATATTGGGAAAAAGATGTTAAGGATGAAGCTGCCAGGTAACAGAAAAAGAGGAAGGCCTAAGATAAGGTTTATGGATGTGGTGAGAGAGGACATGCAGGTGGTTGGTGTGACAGAGCAAGATGCAGAGGACAGGAAGAAATAGAAACAGTTGATCTGCTGTGGCAACCCCTAATGGGAGCAGCGAAAAGAAGAAGAAGCTGAGCCCGGAAATAACTGTGTTTACGATGTATACATCTGTTGCTATTGTACAAGGCTTTTACATAATTAATCCAAGTTGAAGCCTAATCCTAACAACTTATGTCTTGTAAGCCCTTCTCGGCAAACATATACATAGCAATTTCACTGTCTTTTAATCATCATTTCACAGGCCTCACAGAGGACTGAAAACTGTCTGATTACAAATGGTCAGCATGACTACATCTTTGTAAACTGTAAGCCCAGGCAGTTACTTCATGTTAGGCATTTCATGCACTGTACATATCACCATGCCATGCCTAATTAACAGAAGAAAGGAATGCCATGTTATTTGCAAGTATTTCCTTATTACTGATTTCCTGCCTGTGTGACTTACCGGGGCCACACATTAAAGTGATCACTCCGATGTAATGCAGTACCTTACACGTCTGTCAGGCAGACGTGTGTAAAATTAGACTCGTTACTTGGTTAAATATTTAATTATTAACACAAGCATTTTATACCAACATGTGCTCAACAGGCATGTTAATGAGCTGCATTACACCTGAATGATTGCATTAATAGTGTTGCCCCGATAATGGAAATGTACCCATTCAACAGTATAGCACATGTATTCAATTACATAGATGTATGCACGTTAATGTCCATATATATATATATATATATATATATATATACATACATAGATATGATTTTATATACACATATATATATATATATATATATATATATATATATATACATACATAGAAATAGATTATATATCCCAAGACCAAACCTTGTGACACCAAATCATTAAAAAAAGAATGAAAAGGAAAACACCTGCAACACCTGTATATACTGGTGTTAATCCCAAGGCAAGTGTGTTTCTGTCCGACACATGGGTTCAGACTGTAGTCTGGGTAATAATAGGATTGCTGACGTTACTCACCAGGCCTATTGCCAAATGTATGGGTATGTCTCGCCAACTCAGTCACTTGGCTGATTGTGACATATATGCCCACTATATAGGAAAATTACAAAACACGCTCCCCAACACATCCAGTGGCTAGACGCTCACAGCCACCAACACACAGGATATGACTGACAAATACACACACCTGTGCCTCGGAATAGAACACCTACCTAACTACTTTAACACACTACAGCATTACACAGTTACAGAATGCGCTACCGAGATTACTGGGTTACAGTAGTCCGAGAGGTGTATTTGTAGGTGGGTGACAGCAGCCTTGCCAAAGTTGAGTATATGAATTGTATGGACTGTGAGTAGCCTAAAAAGCATTTCTCTCTACACAGTCTGAGACAGACATGCACACAATCACACACACAATTGGCAAGTCTGGGGTTAGAACTACTACCTAACTAGTTTATCACTACAGCAGTATGCAGTTATGGGACACACCATGGAGATTATTGAGCTACAGCTCTCCCAAAGGTGTATTTCACATTGGATGACCTCAGCAGGCTTGTCATAATACTGCTATGGGGAGGGCAGTGTGTGCATGGGCCATAACCCATTCATGTAGGGGTTGACATGCCACATGCGGGCACACATGGGGTCATATGTCACAGGTACGTGTATACAGCTACTAGATGACTACTTCCTTGTACAGTCATGTTGCACAGCTGGCACGTGCATCACATAGTCTGTCATGCTGACAGATACTGGTGGCTAGTATCTGCAGTGAATGACATCTGCACCTCATGTGTTTGGGGTCCTTTGGCTGTGTGCTGGGTGGGACAGGCCCAGATGGCTCCTTGTCAAGGTCACCCTCTTCCACACATCTATGTCCGTCTACCTTTGGCTTATTATAGTGTGTTGTCCTTACATATATGCCTGTATTCCTATCCACTGTGTGTGCAAGGCAGGAGTGGTGCATACTGACATGTGTCTGCACTAAGAACTGCAACTGACAGATATGTCTGGACCACTGGTGTTTGTGGACATGGCCTTCATGTGTTTAAATGTGTGAGCATGCTCAGTATGGCCATCTGTATCGCATGTGTGGAACAAGTCCAGGTAGTTTGTACTGCGGTGCCGACCTTTGTGTTGTACACCGACAGGTAGCATGCTGTGTCTGCAGGGTATCCATCGGTCATTTGGCATTGACTGTTGCTACATGTCTGCATAGCGGGGGGGACACCTGACTGTATCTACATTCCTACACAGGAGCAGGGGGGCACACCTGACTATTGCTATAAGTGTACGTTGGATGGGGTGGACACACCTGACACCTGTACACATTTGCTAGGACTGTACTGGTATGTCAGGTACTCGATTTCAGTGTGTAGTCTTCCTACTGAGCTGGCTAGAGGCATACCAGTGTACTACAGATCTTAGCTTTAATTACCAATATATTAGTTTCAGACTTCCTAGCCTTCACAACTTACATCCAACTGCCTGCTCTGCTGTAGTCTGTCTGTGTGGGTCTGGGGAGGGGTTAGGGGCACAGTCAGAGGCCATTGTACAGCATTTGTTTGTGTCTTTCTACACCTGTCCTGCTGGCTGAGACGTGTGTGGATTTTATGGACACACATGTCACTCAGACCATTACCTGTACTGGGTTTTGTCACCCTGTGTAGTACTGGCTACTATGGTGACTCCAGTATGTGTTACAGATGTTGTGGTGCCACAATGGGTGTCTGCTGTCTGCTGCCTTAACATTCGGCCACCCAATTCCCTTGCATGCTCACATCCATACCATAGCTACAGGTAACAACACATTCTACTCCATTTGGCAATTGGTAGGTTGATTGACTTACTTTGAGGGTGTGCCAGACTTGAGGATGGTGCTGGAGGGCTGCCTATGTCGGATGCACATAGTACACTCCCTATACATGGTTGAGCCTAAGTAGTGTCATGTTTGGCATCCCTTTTACTGTCTGTGCGAGTCAGAGAGGGTGTCATTCCCTGGGTCCCTACTGTGTCAGTGCATATGCTATGTGTTGCCTCTTTGCCAAGGCCAGGTCATACTGGGCATGCCTCCTTCTGCCTACTGGGTCAGGCTCAGGTTGTTCCCCCTCTGAGTCACTCTGTGCCTGTACAGGCCTTGGCATTGGTGGGGGGGCTGTGTGGCCCTGCCTAATGCTGTTCCTGCTGCAGCTGTTTCCGTAGGATCATATTGTGTAGCATAGCACATACCATAACAATTTGGGTGCATGAAGCTGGTGAATACTGCAAGGCTCCACCAGATGTGTCCAGACACCGGAACCGTGTCCTGAGCATCCCAAACATACTCTCTATTATATAGCTGGCCTGTGCGTGTGCCTCATTATGGCGCAGTTGTTCAGGCATGTGGGCATTTCTGATGGGTGTCATCAGCTACGGCTTCAGTGGGTACCCAGCATCCCCTACTAGGTGACCATAGGAGATGTCCATATCGGCAAATCTGTGGTACAGCTGTGTCCGATGCCATATTTCTGAATGGTCATAGCTTCCAGGGCAGCCAGCACACACATTCATTATAATGCCCTGGGCATCACATACGACCTGGCAGTTGATGGAGGGGATGCCCCTGTGGTTGATATAGGCCATACGCTTCTCACTGGTTGGTGCTTTGATGCTTACGTGCATGCAGTGTATAGAACCCACTACTCCAGGGTAGTCTGCTATTTGGTGGAAGAGACGCATATTGCTGGTCAACACCTCACATTTGTTGAGGAAATAAATGCGCTCACTGGCATGTGCTGGCATGGCATCCAGGAACTGGTGGAATACTCTGGATGCTGATGCCTGTGAGATCCCCATGATATCCCTAGTTGTGCTTTGGGAGGTACCTGTGGCTAGTATACCTAGGCCTACACATACCTTGGTATCCACTGGGATGGGTTCCCCTCGGCCAGTTGGATGTGTCAGGTGTGGCCGGCACAGCTCAACAATTTGCTGTAGGAGGTCTCTGTCCACCCTATAGCGCTCCACTATCTCCAGCTCATGTAGCCCCTGGTAGGTTACCCTGAGTCTGTACACTCTTCTCTGTCTCCTCACTGTGGGTTGTTTGGCAGCATTCACATCCTCTCCACCCTCAGCCTCTCGCACATGTTGTTCTATGTTGTCTGCTGCAGCCCTTCTCATTTTGTAGGTTTGTTTGTTAAAATTTCCCTGCTTGTATACACCGGTGGTGTAGAGAGTGGAAAAAACAGAGGGGAAGGTGATTGCTTTGTTTATAGTAGTTTTCTGGGCTGGGCTGGTCTGCTGTCTCTGTAATTTGCTGATCCTGATACATTTCACCTGTCAGCTAGTTCTCTTTGATTACTTTCCTACTGCTGTTTCCCCTCCGATTGCCCTAGGCAGGTTTAGACACACCCCTAGCTTAGCCATGCTAAGCTGGGAGCAATCCCGAGCCACAGGGCTCCAATCCACTTACAGTATGTCTTACACACACCCCCATGATGTCACCTATATCCAAGTCTTGCACCCAGATATCTATATTCTTGCACTCTTGGGACCCGCGTCACACCCTGGAGAAAACTGGGATTCACTATCCTTCACCTCATTTGCATAGGATTGCCTGCTAATGCATAGTTACATGTCCCATACTGAGCCTCCCCTAAACTAACCACTACTTACCATCGCGCAAATCCACATACACCCGCTCACAACTGCTTAAAAGTGCCTTACTCACTCCGTATCCAATGGCCCTTGTTCTGCCCAGCAACAAGATAACCAGCCTCTGCAAGGCTCGAAACCAGGACCCTGCCCACTACAGCCAATGTGCTTTACCACTAAGCCATGGCAAATATACAAACATTGGATGTTATCACGAACATATCATCCAGCACATTCATTCAACAGTATAGGACATGTATTCCATTATGTAGATGTATGTGTGTTAATGTATATATATATATATATATATATATATATATATATATATATATATATTTATACATAGATATAGATTATATATCCCAAGAACAAACCTCATGACCCCAAAACATTAGAAAAGAATGAAAAGGTAAACACCAGCAGCTCCTGTATTATGTACTGGTGTTAATCCCAAGGTAAGTGTGTTTCTGTCCAACACATGGGCTCAGACTGTATTATGGGTAATATTAGGGTTGCTGACTTTACTCACCACGCCTATTGCCAAATCTATGAGTATGTCTTGCCAACCCAGTCTCTTGGCTGATTGTGACATATATGGCCACTATATAGGGAAACTACAAAACACACTCCTCAACACACCCAGTGGCTACACACTCACAGCCTCCAACACACAGGGTATGACTGACAAACACACACCTGCTATGCCGTAGAATAAAACACCTGCCTGACTACTTTAACACACTACAGCATTATGCAGTTACAGAATGCACTACCGAGATTACTGGGTCACAGCACTCCCAGAGGTGTATTCCTAGGTGGGTGAGATCATCATCCTTGCCAAAGTTGAGTATAGGAATTGTACAGAGTGTGAGTACTCTAAAAAAGGATTGTTCTGTCCTCAGGCAGATGGACATACACACACACACACACACACACACACACACACACACACACACACACACACACACACTTGGCATGTCTGGGATTAGAACACCTACCTAACTACTTTATCACACTACAGCATTACGCAGTTACAGAACGTGCTACCGAGATTACTGGGTCATAGTAATCCCAGAGGTGTATTCCTAGGTGGGTGACATCACCAGCCTTGCCAAAGTTGAGTATAGGAATTGTACAGTGTGAGTACTCTAAAAAGCATTGTTTTATCCGCAGGCAGATGGACACACACACACACACACACACACACACACACACACACACACACACACACACTTGGCATGTCTGGGATTAGAACACCAACCTATCAACTTTATCACACTACAGCATTACGCAGTTACAGAATACGCTACGAGATTACTGAGTCGCAGTAATCCCAGAGGTGTATTTCTAGGTGGGTGACATCATCAGCCTTGCCAGAGTTGCGTATATGAATTGTACGGGGTGTGACTACTCTAAAAAGCATTATTCTGTCCTCAGGTAGATGGACACACACATACACAAACACACACACCCACACACACACACACACACACACACACACACACACACACACACACACACACACACACATGCCGCTGGTGGGATCAGAACACTATTACAGTACTACACAGTTACGAGTTGCACCACAGAGATTACACATTCCAAGGCAGTCATCATGACCTTCTAGGATTGCGGACATCAACAGGGATGCTGACAGTTAAGATGTACATAGCTGTGAACCTGTGTGTTTAATGTAGGAGTCCATCCTGAACAGGGGTATGCCCATCTGTGGAATGGATGACTACTATCACTATACAGGTTTACAATGACCATGCTCATACACGTAGAAGCACATAACTTACACAAGGTGTCAGTGGGCATGCTCACACACTTAGTAGCATGGCTGTTTGGAATGCGCTATGAGTCAAACTACACAAGGTTATACTGGGCATGCTCATACACCTAGTAGCACAGGGCTGTTTGGGATGCACTCTGATTCTAAACACTGAAGGCCACAGTGGCCATGCTCATACAGTTAGACGTACAGAACATGTTGTAATCGACTTCAGTGTTAGTAGTTGTCATTGTTAGCAGGAACGCTGTACTACATATATCTGACAATGGTCATCTACACAACATCTGCTGCTGTCTGTCATCTTGGATGTATCAGTCTATACCAAGCACAATACTACCACTCGCAGTGATGTCATGTTAGGAATGGAAATTGCTTGACCAACACAATGAGCCAATGTCCTGCTGTAATTACGATGTTGTCCAGTGTCTGTCATTCTGCGATGACATGACTGACAGAAGACAAGCCTTTGTCACAGATCACATGCATCCATGATTCAAGGGAGTGGTGATAATACCTAGGTCGCATTTGCCCATATAGTGCCATTCCAAGGCAAATGTCCTAAACACAGGATAACACCCTGACACCTAGAAGACGATTACATTGTATGCTTATGCTAACTAGTGCTAGATGTGTTACTGTTGTACTCACAGCTGCTCACTGTTGAACCTACAATGGGGAATACTGACATCTGTGCAATGAGGAATACCTGGCTGAAAGCTCTGTAGTGCACAATAGCACTTCCACCATATAACTCAGAACCAGACATGTGGGCCATAACACTGGTATGGACCACTCCAGGTGGTGGTGTCCCCACATTCATAATGGCTACTCACATGTACAGACCAGTACTCCAACATAAGTCATCACAGATGAGCCAGGTGCAGGTCACAGTGTCAAAAGCTGCATTCTAGGATGTAATCCTCAGACACCACCATGTCCTCAGACCACCAACACACATCCATACATGTGGTATGACATGCAGTGGTACAACACCAAGTAACCTTTGGCTGGTGGACTGTACCTAGCCCTACAACAACTGTGCAGAATACCCATGTACTGGCACAGTTGCATTATGTGTTATGCAATGCAGTGATACCACTGTTTGTAACCAGGTCAGCTATACACATACCAGGGTCCCTTGGATATTGGCAGCATTAACAGATGACTGTTGCTGTGCACCATTCAGTGTGTACACAGCCTGACATGAAGCTATGATTGTACAAGATGTTTATGTGGGGAGCAGATTGTTTTGACATTTGTGTAGGATACAACCTGGGATGTGGACAGGTCCCATGCAGCCTGTATATATGGCATTAGAGAGTGCAGCTTGTACCTGCATAGTTGTTCTTACAGGGGCTCTGTAGTGTACATGGATATATGGAAGTGTACCTGTTGGGGGGACAGTGTGTTTATGTTATCCAAGACCGTATCTGGATGAACAGGTGCTATTTCCATAGGTGCAGTACTTCTCATGTCACAGTGCTGTGAAGCACAGCAGGTCTTGTTGCCATTATGTTTCATGACACAGCTATGGAATCCTCTGTGTTTGGCCTCATAATATGTGGATGATTAGTTTGACAGTAGCTTTGCGTGGCATTATATGGTGTATCTGCATCTTACTGAGGCTGACCATGGATCAACTTCCACTTGTGTGTGTTGACTCTTGCAACAGTTACTACCTTCTGTGGTACAGTTTAAGGCAGGGTACCACCATTTTGCCTTCATGTTTGTGTTTGTTTGAATCCTGTTTCTGTTTCAATGGCACAATCACTGCACATATGTGAGTGCCTAAAGTGCATTTGTGTAGGACCCAGCATTTGCACATGCATTGTACATCTGCATGGGTGCCATGACAGTCACCGCTTCACTCTTAAGGAGCATAACATTGGCTTTTAAGACTGACCATGTGTGGCATACTGTTAGCCCTGTTGTTGTGACTATGGTGATTCAGGTCATTGGTGTTGATGAAATCCAACATGCATCGAGCACGTTTTGGTACATGATGAGTCTCCCCAGTTCATAATGGGATAGCTGAGTGGCCATGATTATGGTTTCTTTTCTCAAAACTGTTATTCCCCATTGCAGCACAATGACAATTGGGAATTCTGAGGCATGGTGGATGATCTGTCACAAGGTGCAATTTGGATTACACTTTGGCACAAAGGTAGTTGCTCAGCATAATGCATCTTACGTTGTGCAAGTGCAACTTGTGTGGGGGTGTACATATCCCTCAAGAAGTTGGACACACCTGTGGCCCATGTGTTCCAATAAAAGATGATGGCCAAGAGGTGAGGTACGTGTTATAACATGGTCATGCAGGGGTGCTCTCCAAAGCGTTGAACCATATCTCAATCACTGCACAGATATGTTCTCCATGTTTCAGATTGCCATAAGTGAGTCCAAATTGAGTACCTGATTTGTATCATTGAGTAGCAAGACCCGCAGTTTATTTCTTGGCTGTCCCTGTTGCATCAGTGGACTTTCACTTGAACCTGGCATGATCGGGGCACTATAGGGGAAGCATGGGCCATTGCCAGTATTCAGATTCTCAGGGGTGATAGGTGCAGGCCTTGTCTGGCAAAGCATCATGGTCTGTCAACCATGATACCCCAGGCAGAGAGATGCTGGATACTCTTTGAATTACACCAGTACATGTCACGATTGTGGAATACAATCCTTGTCCCTGTACTGCAGCATCATTCTGGCCAATGGCAGAATGCTACCCAGGACTTGGGACATACCTGCATGGGCTACAAGACCTGACAGTTCCTACATGTGTTTCCATGCAGTCCAGGCTACTGCATCACACGTCCTGCACAACAACATAGAATATGCCAGAGACATATGTATAGTTCTAAAGGTGGTCTGAGTGTATGGGTATGTGGATAATCATGGCAGACAGGCAGCTGACAGTATGTTTGTCCTCATATAGCTTGATGTGTAACATAGTGCTAGGGTTTGCGTTCACAAATGAGTACTGTTGGCCATGTGTTCTGAGGTCTGACACAATTATGCAAACTATGTCTTACAGTCTTTGTATTCTGTTGTCTGTTTATTCCAACTTGGGAGGTCTCCTGCTTGGCCGGATACTTAGAGGCCTCTGTGGATGTGTGTGATATCTGGTGGAATGTGTGTGTGTCCTTACTGTGTTCTGGTAAGGGTATGTGTTGGTTGTGGTGATGAGATGCATGTGTTAACACACACCTCTTGACTATGTAGTCCAGTCATGGGCGTAGAATGGACTGCCTCCAAGCTCACCCCTGTAGCTGCATCCTAGACAATGTGTGGGGTGTGGTGTTAGGCGGGTTTTGCAATGTACATGGCATAGAGATTGCATTCCCCCAGGATGGCCACATACACAAAGCTGACATTAGTAAACACCAGTAGCTGACTAGTGGACATGCCTGAATGAGCATTCAGTACTACATGTACCAGGTACTGTATCTAGTATACTTACTGCTTATGAAGATGTTGTAGACAGTGATGCTCACATGTAAATATTTGTGTTATGGACGTGGCAACACTAGGTATGGTATAGAACATGGTAGCTGCCTTTAGTAGCAATCCCCCTCTGAGGGCCACATCACATCCTGATAGTTGATTACAGATGATGCAAGTGTGAACAGGGTTGTATCCTTGTCTGGGTATATACTTACATACCCAGCAGAACCATGAGCTCTGTTGGGCACATACACCCACTCCCCACAGATTCAAATATCAATAGACTCTGCTGCCACTATCGACATGATCAGGATATAATCAGATAGTGTATGCCATCACCTATGAAGCAGCTGTTACACATGGGTAGCAGTTTCCTACATCTTACACTCCTGCTGCAGATGTCACACTGGAGTTAAAGATGATATGCACCCTGTTTCGTTACCAGTACTGTCAAAATATTTCCAAGCAGCTATTAGTCTGGCAATGAGAGGTTAGGCTACACAAATCTAAACCTTCAACCAGTGTGTCTCTACTGTCAATATCCACTCTATATTGGTGTGCACATAGCCATTTGCCCTGTAACAAGGGTCAGTACACATTTGCAGAACATATGCACATGCACAGCTGTCACTGCTTGCAAGCAATAGTAGAGAGATGGATATTAGGCAAGGCTCATAAGACAAACCCACCACCATAAATAGCACAAGTAATCAGAAACTGAGGGTATTGCTACTCAACGCCAGAAGTCTAAACCTCAAAATGCACACACTTGAGGCACTCCTCAGTATGGAGAACATCGATATCTGTGCAGTAACAGACACCTGGTTTAAGGCTCCATAGAGCACCCCAGTACTACCAGGCTATAACTCATACCACACCTTTTGGCCACAGAACCCGGACTGGAACACAAAAGGCGGGGGTGTATCCATATTCATCAAGGATACCCACACCTCTAGGTTAGTGGCACAGCATGATGCATCGAAGATCATCCAAGTGCAACTGACAATGGTCAAAACTGCAATCCAAATTGTAGCTTGCTACAGATCACCCACCATGACCCAGGACCCACATTCCGTATTTCTATAGACACTGGGAAATATGCAGGTCCTACCAAACACCCTAATACTGGGTGATTTCAACTACCCAAACATTAACTGGGAGAAGTACTCAAGTACTAACTCCCTTGCCCAGTGCTTCCTAGAATTTCTAAATTCAAATGCCCTGGAACAACTGGTCTACACCCCCACCAGAGGGAACAACATACTGGACCTGGTCATCAACAACATAGGCAACCGGTGTTCCACACCCGACGTCAACCCCTCGCTGGTTAAATCAGACCATAGACTAATCACTCTGGATATTCACATTCCACCCACAACCCCAAACAAGGAAACCACCATGAAAATCTTTTCCAAAGCAGACTTCACATTGCTTATGCCCAAGATGGAAAGGTTCACAGCCGCCACACCAATGGACAATGCTGTCCAAGATGCTGAAACCTATACAAAGGCACTCTATGATCATCTGCAGGAATGCATGGATCATGCTATCCCAAATCAAACCTAGACTCACTCCTCCAAGAAAAGGAAACTGGTCTGGTGGACCCCTGCCATAAACAGGCAATAGAAGGAGGAAACTAGTACAGATAAGAGCGAAATCCCTAGGACAGACATCCCTGATCAGTATCAACAAGAAACTACAATCTCTCATGAAATCATCCAAGGCTAGCTTCAAAAGACAATTTCCCATGGATACTACAGATAACTACAAAGCGTTCTTTAGCTATGTCAAGAACCTAAGTGGGAACTCTCAAATCTACTCTGAGTTGGTACAGACTGGCACAAAATACACTGAACCAACTGATATTGCCAACATTTTGGCAGACAGGTTCAGTGCAAACTTCACACCCCTCTCAACCCCTAAGCGGCCCATAACCATATCTGAAGAATGTACGGCCCTGGCAATCACCGACACACAGTGTAAAACAGCCCTATCCAAAGCCACAAACACAGGCTCAATGGGACCAGACAGTGTCCCAGGCTGTGTCTTACAAGAGCTCCAAATGAACTAACCCCTCACCTAAACACACTGTTCAAACCCAGCCTCTCTACAGGCTACATACCCACAGAGTGGCGCACAGCAAGTTATCCCACTCCACAAAGGTGGCACCACAACGGACCCTGGGAACTATTGCCCTATAAGCCTGACTAGCCTGGTCTGCAAGGCTATGGAGCGCATCATCATGGAACTCATTAACAGAGACATTGGGAACCTCCAGACACTCGACCCAACCCAGGTCAGCTTGATTGAGTGCAGATCATGCCTACTGAACCTGTTTGATGTCTTACGGTCACCTAGACTTTAGGTGTAGGGTGTGGTAGTTCACACATACTACCTGGACCTCGCCAAGGATTATGACATAATTCCCCATTCAGGTATTATTTATAAACTCACCAGGCAGTACATACACCCATACATCACAGGTTGGATTGCCAACAAGCTTACTCACAGAACCCACATGGTAAGCCTAGCAGCCTCCAGGTCCAACTCTTAACCAGTCACAACTGGTGTCCCACAGGACTCAGTCCTGGAACCCCTACTGTTTGCCATATACTTCTCTGAGGTACAGGTAAACACAGGTGGACTACAGCAGACTGGGTTTGGTGATTACTGCAAACAGGGAGCCATAATTGATAGTCCAGCTGTCACAGACGTCCTTCAAGGGGCCTCACATAGACCAACACAGGGTGTCAAAGTCATGGCCTCCAGCTAAAGGCCACAAACTGCATGGTTATTCCATGTTGGGAAAACTAAACACCCACATATTAATGCATGAGTGGCAGCCACTTTAATACAGACGAGGTAATGGGTATGTGGGGACTACATTAGATAGTGATCTCACCCTTGACAATCATATCTCCAAAGTATTTAGGACATCCTTCTATGTAGGCCACATGATTACTTAAGGGTTCGCATCTAGACATACTGAGGTTATTGTGCCCATTTACTCATCACTCATCAATCCCATCATCGAGTATGATAGCCCATTTAGGATGTACCTAGAAGACACATCCAACAGCTGGAGGGTCCAGGAACATACCTCGCCAAGAGGATTACTGGCCTCAGACCTGTGTCCTATGCTGTGTCCTATGCAGACTGAATGAACTCTTGCATTACTCAGAGGCATCTCGTTTACTCAGAGATGATCTTTGCTGGCTAACAAAGCCATGTCCAAGTCAGGCTTAATGGATATGCTCCACCTATGGGAATCCATGTCACAGTGAGCCGAATACTGTAATGAGCTACACCTTGCCACAACCATAACTGGAAGATGCTGGAGTGACAGATTCCTGTCACAGGTACTGCCCATGCTTTGGAACTACATCCCTGATTACACTATACGGAGACCCTCACTAACACTCTAGGGAAACCTTGCAGAGTGGATGTGTGTGCAATAGTTGAGGGCTGCCTATGTACGATGCATACAGTAGACCACCTACACATGACAATTTACAGGTGGTCTTATGTGTGTGCCATCCATGTTTACTGTGTGTGCAGGTGGAGAAGGGTGTCAGTCCGTAGGTGCCTACACTGTCACTGTGTGTGCTAGATGTTCCCTCTTTGAAAAGGCATGGGCATACTGGGCACGCCTCCATCTGTCTACTGGGGCTGGCTCAGGGTGTTAGTGGTATGAGTCCCTATGTGCCTGTGGGGTCCTTGGCAATAGTGGTGGGCTTTGAGGGCCTTCACCATTCTGTCCCTGCTGCAGCTGTTTCCGCAGGATCATATTGTGTAGCATGGCACATACTATGAAGATGTGGGCACACATGCCTGGGGAGTACTGCAAGATATGTCCAAGCAATGGAACCGTGATTTCAGCATCCCAAACACACGCTCTATGATGATTCTGGCTTGTGCGTGTTCCTCATTATGGCGTTCTTTCATGGGTGTGTGTGCATTTCTGATGGGCATCATCATCCACGGTTCCAGTGCATAGCCAGCATCCCACAGCAGGTGGCCATGTGGGATGTCCCCACTGGCAAATATTTGATACAGCTGTGAGACGTGCCAGATGTGGGAGTCGTGATAGCTTCTAGGGCTGCCAGCACACACATCCATGATAATGCCCTGGGCATTGCACACAATCTGGCAGTTGATGGAGGGATATCCCTTGCGGTTTATGTATCACCTACCCTGCTCACCGGATGGTGAATTGATGTGTATGTGCATGCAGTTTATTGCACCCAGTACCTCCGGATATTCTGCCACACGGTGGAAGAGACGCATATTGCTGGCCAACTCCTCCTGCATTCGGGGGAAGTATATGTGCTCATTGGCATGTGGTAACATGGCATCCAGGAACTGGTGGAGTACCCTGGATGCTGATGCCTGTGAGATCCCCAGAATATCCCCAGTTGGCCTTTGAAAGGTACCTGTGGCTAGTATTCTCAAGCTTACACATACCTTTGTGTCCACTGGGATGGGTCCCCCTCTGTTATTTCTGCCTCTGAGGCATGGCCAGGACAGCTCAACAAGTTGCTGTATCATGTCCCTGTCTAACCTGTAACGCTCTACTGTCTCTAGATCATTTAGCCCCTAGTAGGTTACCCTTGGTCTGAACACTTTTCTCCTCCTCTGGTGCCTGAGGTGGTTGTCAGCATCATCCTCCACACCACCTTCAGTCTCCAACACATGCTGGTGAATCAAAGCTATGGCAGCCTCTAACATGTACATATTAAAAGTTCCCCATCTGTATACACCGATGGTGCAGAGTGTATGGGAATACACAAGTGTGTGTGAGGTGCTTTCACAATTTATACTATTGTGCTATGGATGCTGCTGATGTCATTGGGTGTGTATGTGCAATTCCAGCTGCAGGGTATCTTAATTATGGGTTTTACAGCAAGTACTGCAATTGTGGGGCCTTTGGTGTTAAATTATGCTTGCCTGCCGTGATTTATCTGTTGCCCTTTAATTCACTTTTCAACCCAAATCCCCTCCCATTGACAGGCATGCATCCAGCTGCCGGCTTTCTTGTTTTGTACTTTCCCTACCCAGGAATGTGTTGCGAAATGTGTTATGTAGCTGATCTACAGCAATTTTGCTTTGTTCTGCTGTGACAGTACTGTTTTCTTTGCAGTACGGTACCTCCCATTTCCTGTTCTGCAGGTAGCTGCTAGCAACCTTGTTAGCTGTTGTCATTGGCCCACTGTGGGTTCTTAGGTGTTAATTACTCATTTGTACTCCAGTTTCCATGCTGCAGCATTTCCTTATCTTTTTCTCATATCCTTCCTGTTTCCGCTCTGGTGCGTGCTGCGCACAGCCATTTACCAGGTTTACAGTGCGTTTTCATCCACGTTCACATGCACATTCAGTTACCTTGTGTGCTCTCAGCTAAGCAAAGCTATGGCTACTTCAACATACCCCTATCCTGCAGCTTTGCTTAGCAACAGGCAAACCGGGTTAGCAATTCTCCAATGTGCTTACAGCAAAGGTGGCACACTCCTCTCTTGATGTCATCTTTATCTCCAGGGCACACCTCGGTATTGTAACGCTATGCTGTGAGGTACATCCTTACACTGGTGGGGATTTTGTGATTCACTATTACCCCTCTCATTTATGTGGCATTGCCTACTAATTGCTAGTTACCACATAGAATACTGCCACAGCCCCTTAGAAACCCATGTGCCATGGTGTGGTGTAGCATGCGTGCGACTGACTATTATGGGGAAATCATGAAAAGTGTTACATTGCAGTTTTATTCCATATAATTTTATTTTCATTGTGATCCCCTTTGCGCACCGATGCCCTATGCTTTAACTTCGCGTTAGTGTGGGCATAATATTAAATGTTCTTTTTCATATTTTGTGCATGTTGTTTTATGCCAATGGCTATATATTTAGCCACTGGCATATATTAACAGTATAATACATGTGTTTGGTCCGCTGTCATGGCTCCGATTTTATGTTTGCAAAATGTAAACCGTTTTTTTCGGTTTACATTTATGTATGCTTACACTATGCCTGCACCACTTCCTGATCGCTATATACCTTCATTTGCATGCTACACTGCTGCACATGGGGTGATTAGCATACAGGCACCAGGAGCTGTGCGGGCATAGCGTATGCAGGTAGTGCACGTGGAAACAGCTCATACCTGAATCGCTCGGCGGCCATATTTGGTGGTAGATCGCCAACACTACGCCTGCACCTGGCGCAAGCTTCATGAATCCCAGGAATAGTTTTGATAATAGAGGAGATAGAGTGTAGATCAAAGTCAAGAAAGGCTATACCTCCTTGGAACCAATTATTGATGTGTGTCTTTAATGCCACTCTAGGTCCATGAGGTGCCCAGAAGAATTTCAACATTAGTGAGTTTAATTTTTTAGTAGGTGGGAGTAATATTGAATGTATAATATATAATATGTTTGGAAATATCATTTTTATAATTGTAAGTCTTTCCTCCATGGAGAAAAGGATATTATTCCAACTTTTAAACAGAGTTTGTATGTTTTCAAGACATTTGCTGTAGTTATGTTGAATGATAGATTTAATATCTCTTGCTAATATAACTCCTAGATAAGTTATATGTTCTGAATTAGGTATATATTTATGATAAGCTTTTTTAAGAATATTTTACCTAAATGTATTGGTAAGATCTTTGTTTTTTCTTCGTTAAATGTCAGACCTGAGATTTTCTTAAAGTCTGCCATTGTGTTAAATAATGACTGTATAGAAGAGTTATTTACTGTGGATGTAATTAGTACATCATCAGCAAAAAGCTGAATTTTAGATAGTGTATTCCCATTTATTATAAATCCTTCAATACCATTGTTGTTTCTAATTAAATTATCCCAGGGCTCCATTACTAAGGTAAATAATAAAGGGGAGAGTGGACATCCCTGTTTAGTACCTTTTAATATGGGTATCTTTTAGGGTGGACACGGTGGTGCAGCTGTTAGTGTTGCCACCTCACAGCAAGAGGTTCTCCAGTTCGATTCTCGGCTGGGGTGCCTTCTGTGTGGAGTCTGCATGTTCTCCCTGTGGTCGCGTGGGTTTCCTCCGGGTGCTCCAGTTTCCTCCCACATCCCAAAGACATGCAGTAGGTGGATTGGACACTCTAAATTGGCCCTAGGTGTGAGTGTGTGCATGTGTGTGCCTTCTGTGGAAGGTTGAGGCTGGCAACTCAACACCATAAAACACCATTGTCAATCATGAGAGGACAGATGATATGCTGTGGCGACCCCTAACTGGGAAAAGCCAGAAGAATATGGGTATCTTTTGAGAGACATATGTGCCAATTTTTATGTATGCCAGTGCTCCTTTATATAGATTTTCAATCAGATTTACAAATGTATCAGAGAAGTCTGTACACCTCAGTAAGATAAACAAGTAGTCCCAGTTTACAGAGACAAAGGCTGAGTTTATGTCAAGGCTTATTAGTGTCAGATCCTTCTTATTTTTATTTGCATAATCAATTAGAGTTAAGGTTCTTCTTATGTTGTCAAAAGTATTCCTATTTATAATAAAGCCTGTTTGATCTATGTCAATAATGTTTGGAAGAATTGTCTTTAATCTGTCAGCAAATATGTTCATGAGCATCTTGTAGTTGACATTGAGCAGTGAGATGGGCCTATATGATGAGCATATTGTTGGGTCTTTTGTGGATTTCAGAATTGGTGAGATAAAAGTGTATTTCCAAGATGGGGGGATTGTAGATTCAGTCTGAGCTGCCAGGAAAACACTATGTATTAATGTATGAACGTTTTTAGAGATTATTTTGTAAATCTCGGGTATTATACCATCGTTACCTGGCCCTTTGTTTAACTTGAGTTTCTTTATTTGAGTGGTAATGTCTGTATATGAAATGCGCTTATCCAATGACTCAACCTGTTGTTTGTTAAGCATTTTGTCCATGTATGTGGTTATGAAATTCTTTATTTTATCTTTTGGATCCATATTAATTCTATAATGATTAATTTTATGAAAGTAATCTTTGAACTCATCTAACATTTCTGATAAATTAGAAATTTTTTTTTCCCTGATGAAAAGATCTCTTTAATATGATTTTGTTTGTTAAGTCTTTTTGTTTTATTTTTGAGTTTATTTAAATATTTGGGATTTATTGAGTATGTTAGGAATTTATATTTCTCTAGGTTTATTTTGATTTTGTGATTTTAAATTTTCTTATTATTTTCATATTTAACTTATTTTTCTTCTATAACTTTTTTTATGTTGTGACATCTTCCCTTAGGTTTAAGTGTCTAGCTTATTTTGTATGTCTAGTAGATGTTTATCCCATCTTTTCCTTTTATTATTGTACCATCTTATACTTTGTCTGTATAGGTATGATTTCAGAGCATCCCATATATATATATATATATATATATATATATATATATATGTATAAAAAAATCGAGATATCTGGTGTAGTGTTTATTTCTAAAAAGTTTTGTGTCTCTTTATTTATACATTCTTTGAAGTCTTTTAGTTGAGCTAGGTAGGCTGGAATCCTTCTAATCTGAATATTGTGTATTACATTTACTGTCCGATATTGGGCAGGAAATGACCATAAATTTAGATAAATCTTTTACAAGTTGGTTAGAGATCAGAACTCTATTCCAGAGTAAGACTTATGTCTATTCGAAAAAAAGTATATGGCAGTGACTTAGGATCAGCTTGGCTATTAATGTCATTCAAATGATATAAGTTAATAAAGTCTTTTAGATATTTTGTGCTGGCTGTAATTTTCCTCTTCCCAAGGGTAGTAGTATCATTATCACATAGAGTACAATTGAAATCACCTGTTAATATGATGTCTCCTGTAGAGTGGAGTACTATTTGATTGAAATGTTGTTTCACTGTGCTAATACCTATGCCTGGTATCCAGTATATGTTGATAAATGTAAAAATCTTATTAATCTGTACTGTAACCATGCAGAACATTCCCTTGTCATCTTTGTATGTCTTAATAATTTTAGGAATAGGTAAAGATTTGATCCACAGGATAGCTACCCCTCTTTTGTTCTGTGTATGTTCCGAGCTGACTAAAGTTATGTACTTGTTGGTTTCTAGTTTATCTATGTTTTTTTAAGGAGATGAGTTTCTTGAAGAAATATTAGTTTAGATCTATGCAAGTTAAGATATCTGAATAAACTTCTCCTCTTACATGGGTTGTTTAATCCATTAATGTTTAGAGAGATCCCTCTTAAGGTTACCATTTGACATGTATAGCGTAAAGCAAAATATGTTTAGTTTATCATTTTTTATACAGATTAGTAATCTATTCCCATCTATAGATGTTAAATTAATCAAGGCTTTGACTTGTGAAATTTCTCTGTGGACATGTGGGTCTTTAATTTTTATTGGAAACGAAAACGTGATTGTAAGATATGATGTGGATGTCAGAACTGTAATCATACTATAACAATAATCAAATAAAATAGCGTTAGGATTGAACTTGGCACCCAACCTGGAGTTCTAAACTCTGAATTCGAGTAGTTTCAACTACTCGAGTTACCTCTCTAACTATAACAGCAGAACTCTAGCTACCTAATGTCTATAAATAATGTCTATAAATACTAAAACTTTCAAAACCTAAGTTAAACTCATCCTTTTTAATATGTATTATAAAAGAACTTATTCAGTTTATACATTTATTTCTTAATATGTGTCAAGATTTCATTAAGGACTTCTTGATATCATACCTTTAGAACTAGAAAGAATAGTTTAAGCTAACAGCAAGAATGTATAAATCAGAATGATAAATCATTGAAACTTTTCATTGGCTTGTTTGTGTAAACATATATAGGTATTTGAAATAGAAATTTTAACTAATATAGTTTATATAGACCATAAAAATTCAACTTAGATATTCCAAATATTGTAAAGGTTATGTATTTATATCTATAAGAGCTTGTTAACAATATAAACATTACAAAGCAAATTACACATTTTAAAACATTTTAAGTGGATTGGGATATAACAGGAGATCCTTTTCTTATGAATATGAATAAATCAAGTGTATGAGCATAACCAATTTAACCAACTATTAAGCAGAAGTAAACATTTTTAACAAGATAAAAGAGCATCTTTATATATATATATATATATATATATATATATATATATATATATATATAACTCTTTTATTTAACAACCTAGTAATAACTGTAACAAAATTAGGAAGAGGAGAAGAGAAAAAAAAAATATATATATATAGGTGCTTTGTGTATACATTAGCTTCCCTGAGCATAGAAATATCTGTTTACTAATGTTTCTGTGACACAATATATTACTCAGATCAAATTATTCATTACAGTTGTTATGAAAATAGTAATATTAATGAAATAAACATATGCAGCTATAGAAAGATACATAAATCCATCTGCTTGTTCATAGAATTAAGATGAGAGAATTAATTATCAAAGCAAAAGCAGAATAGTAAAACCAATGTATTAATTAAAGGGAAGTCATGACATTATGCAGAAAACAGTATGCAATAGCTTCATATGATCTATATACTGCATACTAGCTTAAGAATATATCAAATAACCCTACTTCAGAATTAAAAAAAGTTCAATATATAAGAATATCCAACAGTGCTAGAAAGCAAAAGCATAATCTTTTATGTGCATTGAAACAACAATTGCAGCTCTGTATTTGAGTAAAGCACCTTTAAGAACATTCTAAATAATATACATCTGAATTCAGCATTCTACACATTTCTAAACTTCAGCATGTGGTTTAAACAATAAAACAATACTTTAATATGTGCTATAGCCTTACTAAACACAAATTATATCAATGGAAAGCTATTATATTGATTAAAACTCACATTTTTGTGTTAAAAAGTCCGTTTTCGTTATATTTCCGCGTTTGCGACTGTTCTGCTTCCTGGAACTGGTTTACTTGCAGATGTATGTCGTATGCGAGTGAAATCAGAGGTCAGAGTTCATGATGGCTGCTTTCTTCTACTCTGCTGAACAGTTAGAAGATGAAGGTTTAGAAAACGGCTCGCGAGCGCTATTCTCGAGGTTGCCAGTGTCTGAAGTTGTCTCCTGAGAGATTCCAGTGGGAAATTTGATGAAAGTAAGTGAAAACAACACATTCTGAATGTAATAAGGCTCTGTGTAGTGCAGAGACAGCTCGAGGTATTCCACAAGCTTTAGGAATCATAGCCTCAGTAATATCAGGCCATAGGAAACCTTTATAAGTCTATTTACAACACACATGAACCCCATATCATTCCCTAAGCTATACAATGTCATAGTCATATACCAAAACTACAAGAATATAACTGTTTCCCCCCAAAAAATATATATACATATACTATATCATTCATCTACTACTATATCAAGGTATAAAATAGTGTATATATAAAACATTCACCTATTATTATATCTAGGCATAAAATACTGCATGTATAATTATTTTGTTTAATCAGCTGCTTATGCTTCATAGCATGTTAGTTGTTATAAAGAGTTTAGACTGTCTCAGTTTATGATGCTAAGCAGTTATATCTAAACAGTACTAAACATAGCAATATTTTTGAAGAGATTAAAGAAAAGAAAAAAGAAAGAAAATATTTTTTGATAAAATTAAATGAATATAACATATTACTAACCTTTGATCTCACAGAGTGATATTAGAAAAGCAACAAATATAATGTGTATCAGATTACTTGTTCCTTAGGGAGAGAAATTATTAGTATAACAAGTAACATATTTTGAGGACTTGAGAAGCTTTGTGGTGATCTTATGTTATTTGTGGATTACTTAAGGGAACAAGGAAGTTTACACAAAATAATCAGAATGCTGTAAAGCAAGTCATTTACTTTTTTGTCTCTTTTGTTTATCTGTTGACTTCCAAGTTGTGCCAGATGCCAGTCTTTTTAACGAAGGACTAGCCCATTCCATTTATTCTATCTTATCTGATATTTTATGTTTTTTAGTATAAGCCAAGGCAGTGTCTAAATCCTCAAAAATTTTAAGAGCGTCAGGTAAGAATATTTTTAGTCTGCCAGGGAATAAAAGATGAGTTTTCAGTTGGGTTTTTTTTAGTTCTCTTATCAGTGGCAAGAAGGTTTTCCTTTTAGATATCACCAGAGTGGAATGATCATTATCAAAGTGCACTACTGCATCGTTAACTTTTAAAGGTGCTTTTGCCCATGCAGATTTTAACACCATCTCTTTATCAAATGAAGATAAAAATTTTACTATAACTAATCTAGGAATGTTCTTGTTAGTGGGAGAGGAAGATAGAGATCTATGGGCTCTCTCTATACCGAAAGAAAATGCCTCAGCTAGATCTAGAGTTTTTGGTAGCCAAGTGTTTAAAAAAGTTATAATGTTATTACCTTCTGTTTCTTCTGGTAGGCCAAAGATCCTTATGTTATTACATTGAGATCTGTTTTCTAAATCATCCAATTTAGACTGGAGATGAGTGTTTTGTTTGAGTAGAAATTCAATGTTCATTTGTCCTTCTTTAATTCTATTGTCCATGTCATTGAGAGCATCCTCTATACCTGAAATCTGTGCTTTTGCTGTTGTAAGTCTTCATGTAATATATCCATTTGTTTGGTAGTTTTTTCTTTGAAGTTATCTATTTTAGAATCACTTCTGTCTATTTTAGTTGTCAGTTCCTGCATATTTAGTAGTAATGCCTGGAGTTCTTTCTTAAAGGTAGAATCCTGGTTGTTAGCTTTACTGTAGCTCATTCTGAGGAGTTGAGATGAGTGAGAAATTTCAAAGAAGATTTCTGACAAGAAAATCAGTCAAGTTTTCTTTCTTTTTTGGATATTATTGTAGAAAATTATATTCCAAATTATTTTATGAAAAAATATATTCCATTAGACGAGTTTTGATGATAAATTTCCCTGTTTATGATATTGTCTTGGTGGAGCTAAAGAAATCTGCTGCTATCCTGTGTTCATCCTTGGCCACGCCCCCAGAAAACTCCCTTTTAAAAGCAGAACAGTCTTGTGACAGTCTATTAAACAAAAACTCCTAACTTTAAAATAACTTTCCTGAAAAGGAAAGTATTAATAATAAACAGAAATTATTGAATGGAAGTTTTTTTTCCAAAAGGGAAATTATTTGCTCAACAGATGAACAGCACAAGCCGACCGTTGATCCTCAAACGCCTCAGAGGAGTGTTCTCTTTGGTGGCAGTAAAGCTCTGAAAGTCCTGGTGCCAAAACTTGTCTTGTAGTCAACTCAGCTTGATCTGCCGGGCAGTTTGGGTGCATAGAAGGTGCCACGAAGCTTTAGACATTGGTAGGCAGTTATATACTTGGCAGGATATAACCCATGTAGCTAGGGCTACTACAGTAGTAATGAATATGTTGAACATCTGCCCTGGCAATGTACATGTTTAGAATGTATTGTTACCATGTAGAATCCAAATGTGCAGTGATTGTTTTAAGTGAACCTAAGAGTTCTGCATTTAATAAGAAAGTTGGAATGATGTTGAGTCCCACAAGGTGATATCACTGTCCGCACAGTTACAGGATGTGATTATAACACACAACTCTAGAGTGCAGCACTAAAGCTTTTATAGCATGACTTGAAGCATAACTTGAATTAATTCAGAGGATGATGACACTTCAGCACTGTAAAATTTGGTTAGGCATATATGATCTTAGAGTTCACAAGATTAACATTGTTGGAATATGTCAGCTATGTTATATCTACTTTTAAAATATGGTTAAGTAAATAATGGTTAGTAGTGTAACTTGAATAAGGATTTTGAAATAATATAAATAAAATGACATTAATACAACACTAAAAAGAAATACATAAACAAAGAAACAAACATGACATTCACAATACATTTATTTTAAGAGTATGCACTATCAGTTTATACTAGGATTGTTGGTTTTAATCAGTTTCAAGTTTGAGTTGTCATGCTTGGGGATAGATTCCACCATTGTATTTTGCATGGTAAACCACTTCTGCTTTGTGAGCCAGTATTTCTCTACCCTCGTCTAACTGTTTTGAAACCATATCAGATGCTAGCATACTGTGGCTTATTTTTGTAGTGTGCTCAGAAGCGGCACATAGTAAGATATGAAATACTGTATCACACTTTATATTCTAGAAACATAACAACAATAGTTTTATCAATGGCAGCAGTTTTATCAATAGCAGCAGTTTACAGGATTGTTTAGCTGTAATATTTTAAACTATGAAAAAGAATGGCCCAAATGGATTACTTAGAATCACTACACCTACAATTTTCATTTTAATATTGATAATAAAGACACTTGAAATGGAATTTACACAATCATCAGGTTGTTAATGGGGCTACTTACTTCATTTCTATTTAGTTGAAGTCTACATTTAAAGAAAGCAAGATGGACTTATATGCAATATACTGTTCAGAAGGCATAGCAAACCAGATGTATGCAGTGTAAACAAATTTCAACAAAGTTTATCTGGAATCCAGACAAAATTTAGATGCACTAAAAATTGAGTAAGGCATGTTTTCTGACACATTTACAAAAATGTGGCATTATAGTTATGTTCTCTGCAATGACAGAGAATCCGACAGCTAGAACATCATTTGCAACTGCTTTTACTTCCTACAACTTCCAGATGAACTCTGCAGATCTCTAGCAGCCGTTTGCCTGTAGAACATAGTAGATAAATATGGGTATGAAGAATCAATGGACATATCAATATTTCAAGCAGTCTGGACTTATTTGTTGTATATGTTTAAGGACTAAAGTGTTATCTTAAAGGATAATTGTCAGTTAAAATATGTCATTTAAAGTCCCACAGCACTGTCAAAATAAGTTACGTCTGGATAATCTAGTCATGGCTCAAGTTGCACAAAATCTGCAGCTTCTGTAGGTCGTGGTCTGCTTTTACAGATCGAAAAATGTATATAATATTGCTGTTGAGTATTCATGTGATAAAACAGTTAGCCTTCCATTTTGAGCTTGATTGCACAGCAATTGTGAAATTACTGCCGAATAAAAGAATTTAAACATCTGGTAGCAGCTTAGGACTCAAGGCTATAAAGATTCCTAAATGAGAGGTCATGTCAAACAAGTTTATTGGAGCTCTTCGTCTAAGTAACAAGTACTGGAAAAATGGCTGGTTACATCCAATTTAAACATTAGGAAGACAACTGATATGTGACTCTCAGAAAAATAAATTAATCAAATTAAAGAGGTTTAGAATGGGCCCTAGTGTGAAAACATTGGTAAAATGTGGGTTTGACTTTGCAAGTAGTTAAATGGATTTTGCTCAGATAAAAGTGTAGTAAGTGATGGGACACCACATAGATCAGTCATTAAGATGGTCTTTTTCTTTGTCTCTGTAATTGACCTGACATAAGGATTGAAATGAAGGGGTTGCATTTTTGTCAGTGACACAAAATTAATCCAAAAAATTACTACAAGAGGAAGTGCAGAAACAAGGAAATAAGCACTCAACTAAAGTTTAAATACAAAAGCTTAAACAAAAAAAAGCAAACTAATTAATATGGGAAGAGAATCTAATGAACCTAGAACAGTAGTTTTAGAAAGGAGATAAATAAGTGTCTAGGTAACTTATTTCCATACACAGATAAATGTTTATTTGATAATATAAAATATATTCCTCCCTGTTTGTTCTCACATTATAATGAGGATATGAGTAGTAGTGGCATAAAAAGAAGAAAAGGATAGCAAAGATATATCACAGGACTTAAAGGTAAAAGTAAACTTTGTAAAAGCTGAATGGAATTTTGATGGAATACTAGAATATGTAGGAAGAACATCAACAGCAGACAAAGTGAAATAACATGACTTCCATACAGAGAACTGGTAGGGCTCCAACCGGAAAGCTGCACATATTTCTGGACTCTTCATCAGTGGTACAAGAAAGATGATTCAGTTCAGAGGAACCCACAAACAATACAAATATAATATGCATTCTGCACTAGAAGCTATATAACATGAAGTGAAAGATCTTAACTTGTAGAGTCTAGAAAAGGTTATGAGTGAAAACCCCACCTGTCCCTACCTTAGAAGTCATTTATCTGGCATTCTAGTAGCTGCAGACCCCCTGACGCATCCAGTCAACATCTTACTTCGATGGTCTAACGGGCATGCTCCTACAGTGCATCCAGTCATCTAATCACCATCCTTCTGTGTTAGTGAGTAGATACTGTATTACCTTACTATATGGTCACTGATTGATGACATAATACTGCAACTGACAACAATAAGAACAACAACAGCAACACAATTCACGCAGAGGCAAAGCATTATTTCAGGCTGTAGCAGCAATTCATACTCTGTGTTCCACTCTATTCTAGCCCAATTGTCTGCATGTCATGAAAGCTAACTGGATAATGACTACATACATAAAATCTGCATGTCTATAAACCCACTGTTTTGGGCAGCATTTTAGGCATAATCTTTATTTTTATGACCAGATGGCGAATGAAGTTAGCATAAACAGTTTTAATAATATTTGTTTGATTCACCCAGACCTAAGTTGTCACTTTGTTTTGTAAACTTGACCATAAATATTAAATAGAAAACATTATATAGCATCCAATTAAACAGCACAGTGTGATAAACTGAGTATCACTGTTACTTCACAGCAGAAGGCTTTTGATCTTGGCTAGGGTGCCTTCTGTGCAAAATCCATGAGTCCTCTTTGTGCTGGCATGGATTTTCTCTGGGTACTGTGGTTTCCTCCTAAAGACATGCATGACTCTTAATTGTCCCTAGATATGCATGTGGTGTATGTACAATGCAAATGAAAGATCTGGAAATTGACTTCTGCTCCCTTCTTGCTTCGTAAATTCCATTGATGATGACATCTGTTCACAGGGTTACTACAGGAGTCAGATGTGACTGTTAAGTATGGATAGATAGATAACATCAATTGTCTAATATGAAAAGTGACTGTGGATCATTAGATATACACTTCATTTAGAATGTGAAGCGCTGTGGAAATCAAGCCTGGTGTTCAAAGGTGAAGAAAAAATGTAATAGTATAAACAGTAATACCATCTCATTATAAATCCGAGATTGACATAGCAATTTCATAGCTTTTTCTTACTATCACTTTCAAATAGTAGTACAGTTTCTGTCTTTGAAGCCCCCAACACCATTCATTCAACAGGAATATAATCTGTATAATTTATGGGCTTGTTTCATAAGTATATCACATTAAGCATTCAGTAGCACGACATCTAATTTTTTGAGGAAATCTTAGGTTGAATACTGTATCTGAGAAACAAGCCCATTTTTGTACAAGGAGAAAAAGCAAGCATCATTTCTGTTTCCCAACTTCTGTAAATCAATTATTTTTCAGTCAGACACTACTGTGTTTTTCCTTTTTAAATGTGAAGTAAAAGAAGGATTTGCAAACTTGTGAACAGTATGCCTGCACATTAAATTTAGCTTTTTCCTTTATATTATTAGTTTTCCATTTCTAAATAAGTCATCTTGACTTTAATCTTTAATCCCTTGACTATTTAAAGTGTGTTGAACATGTTATTTCCCATCTCTATATTTTCAGTTCTAGTAAATCAAAACTGCCTCCCAGATCTAGTGCATTCTGCAGTTGCCTGAAGCCATAGCTTCGAACCCTGCATAAACATTTTTAATTAATACCAATTGTGCCTCACGCACTCATAATAGTATTCATATATTCTTTCTCTTCTCTTCATCAGTAATCTGACATGCTGTTAATTTTAAACTTGTCATCTGAAAATAAAAATTTCTGATTCAGTATTATAACACTTTTTTTAGTATGCTTTACAGAAAACAACACTGCCTGTGAATCATTTCACATCTTAATCTGGAATTTAAAATAGACACTAGGCAGGTAGTTGCTTATCTGCCATGTGTCCTCCAGAAGAAAATAATTTTTATTGTGTACCTCTGAGTACTTTGCTTCTGGATGACCTCACTGTATCACAGTTTACATCACGTCATTCTAAAACCAGCTGGTGCTGCTGTTTTTTTTTTTCTGTGTTAGTTTGTGGCCAGTTTTTTTCATGAATGACTTTATCCAACTCATTCCAGGTCCCCCCTTAAATTCCAGCTATATATTACCCTGCTGCCACTTTTCCTAGTTTTTCATCAGGCATACAGTGAGTCTTGGAATATTGACATAGAAAGGTCTCTTAATTTACTGTAATCCATGTTTCATTGCAATGGACCTGCTAAAGGCACACCTTTTCTACATTGTTGAGTGGGAGAATTGTGAAGTTTTCTTTTGTCTTCTACATTCTTTCTCATTTACAGTTTTGCACAACCTCAGAGTAGGCGTATTTAGAGATTGGAGCTGTGGGGCTTGTTCCTGCATTGGAAGTGCAGGGAGACAATCTCTCTAGAAATAGAATAGAGTAGTTTTATATGATTTATGACTTTGGGAGTGTCATTGCTTTGAAATGTGACCTCCGGAAGAATTAGAGATTTTGTTTTGATTGCATACCAACGAAATGACATACCATTAGTCATAGTAAATTTGATGCTGCCTTCTATTTTTTCAGTATATATTTAAGTAAACATGAGTAGCAAAGAGGCTTAGTGCTGTAGAAGTCTGCATTATGACTCTAGTATTCATGGTTCAGTACCAACATCTCATCATTGTCTATTTAGAGTTTTCATATTCTACCCATATATGTGTTGGCATTTCCTCTATACTCCTTCTCCCTCACAAACATGTACTTGTCAATTTTACTACTCTAAACTGTCCATGTATGTTAAGTTTACCCTTGTCTTGTATCTACATTTATGCCACTGTCCCAGAGTATATCAGGGAATCAGATATGCTCATCCATTTGTGGAAGTAGCATATCAAGGAATATGTTGAGTATTCTGCAGAACTGCACTTGTGATATGTCCAGTGAGTCCCCTATTTGTTTCAGAAAGGCTTCTGTAGATAGTGTACTAAGTGCTACACATACCATAGTCTGCCTTAGTATAAGAAATCCATGCATTCATCTCAGTTCTGCTAATGGGCAATACATCAGCTAATATCTGTATGAAATCTGTGTGCACTCAGAAATTGTCAGCTGCTAGTTTATTAGCTTGTGGAAGGTGATATGTTGCCTGTACCATTTTCTGTCATGCTGCCTGCCTTCACAATACATTACTAAGTGAGAGATAGCAGCATACACAGAAACTAAGCTCTGCTGCATGAATGCTAATACTGTGCCTTTGCTTATTGCTGCTGTTTTGCTTATTGCTGCTGTTTAAGGTCCGGTATGCGTTTTACTCTAATAGTGACTCATATGTTGCTGTACACCTTTTGCTGTCTTTATCAATGAATCATGACCTGCTTTCAAAGTCACTTATTTGCATCTCATTATGCACTCATGAGACTGTGCAACTTTATTTGCATGTCATTATCAAGTCAATTGCATTTGCCTAGTATTATTGTTTTCCTTGCTGTTTGTAACAAATGATCAGTTGCCACATGCCTGTGCATAGCCTCCTCTCATGCAACAGTGCATTGTGTGCAACACAAGTTGCCAGAATTTCAGTCTATAATGAAGCATATCGACTTAGAGCATGCCATATTCCTGTTCCTTGCCACTAGAGATACAGCTAACTATAGTGGTGACCAGTGCCATCCCCCATCCTAGCACCTCCCCTCAACTCTAGATGAGGAACAAACAATTTGTAATAACTGCTTGCTACAGTCCACAAGTGCACAAGTCCTCAAGTGCTAAAGCGTTTTAATTCTGGACTTACTAAATAAGAAAAAACACTTTTTAAACTGCAGCGACTGTTTGCTACATTAGCAGAAAGCAGTTGTTACAGTCCATGAGCACTAAAGTGCTTTAGGTCTGAAGTCCTGAGGCAAGACTTATTGAAAAAATAGATCTTTTTATTTTCAAACTGCAGTACGCTGCTTTCTACAAATGTAGCAAACAGCTGCTACAGTTTTTGCAACATATGGAAACTGCACCAAATATCCAGTTTTCTGACCACAAATGCAGCATCAGCATTCATTTCTGAATGACAGTATTGTACTGAAGAATGCTCAGGATCTGCTGATCGTGCCCTCTACCACTACATGCAGGTTGAATGTCCCCTTCACCTTACCATAGCCACACTACTGCTTGTCACAGCTCTGCAAATCTAACTTATGCAATACTAACAATAACTGTTCAGACTTTGCCATCTTCACCTGTAAAACCCGATCCACTGCAATATTGTCAGAATGAAAAATAACCCTCTTTCCTTCAACCACTCCTGCCAAACCACGGATGCAGCCTAAATCAGCATTAACTCCAAGAAGGCAACATCCTTCTTACATTCCTCCTTCCACCCTGCCACCCAAAGAGATGCAAACCACTCACCCCCAAAAACTGCCCACATTCCAATACCCCCTGCTGCATCTGTAAACAATTTCAAATCCCCTTTACCAACACATTCTGACTGCCAAATAGAAACACCATTAAACTGATCCAAAAAGGACAACCAAAGAGTTAAATCAGCATGTGCCAACTTACCAGTTCTTACCCAATGATGTTTGCTTTTCCTCCCTTTCAGCAAAAAGGCCACGGATCTGCCAAAAGTATGACCTGGATGAACTGCCCAACATGCATCATTCAGAGGCCCTGAAAGCTCCATGACATCATTAACCAGCACTTTGTCTTTGGACTTCACCCATCCGACCTTTTGCTTCAAATGGGTTATCTTCTCCCCAGTAGACAAAACAAGCCATGTTTTGCATCTACTAGCAAACCAAAAAAAATCTAATGACTTGGTTGGAGCTTACAACTTCTGCCATACCAGCAGGACCCCCAATTTTTCACACATCCCTAAAAACTCTTGCATACCTCACAATGCTCCCCATACCTCTTACCTACTATTAGGAAATCATCTAGGTAATGAACCACTGTCTGAGTGCCCACCCACTGCTGCCATATCCAATGTAGTGCCATGCTAAACTTCTCAAAAGTAGCTGAGGCTACCGAGCATCCCATTGTTATAGCCTTGTCAAAATTGAGCTTGTTTCGAACCACCATGTCCGACAATGGACATACTGTCATACTTGCAGAAGTTGAAATGCAGATTCTCCACCTTCACCAACCACGGATCCTTAAATCCCTGAATAACCTGCACCACATTGTCCAAAGACGTATAACTCAGCGTTATGTTATAAGTGAAATAAAATCATTAATGGAGTTCCCTCTTAATAAATGGTGAATCATCCAAAATTCACCAGTTGACTTCTTAGGAATCAAGCCCAATGGTGGGACCTTAAAACTGCCAAAGGGGGTTGTCAAAAAGTCCCAATAGCCTACCCGCCTGCCACTCCTTCTTCACCAAACCTTCCATCCCCCCACTGATCACAAGTTCTTACAGACTAGTCCATCCCCTCCCACCATTGATTTAATAGAAAATCACTGAGAAACTCCATTAATTAATTCCTCCACAACTGCCAGATCAGGAAATCTCTGGAGCATGAGCAGCAATACCTAATCCTTAATGGGGGAATGCATCCCTAGGTCTTCATTTTGTCCCCCAAAAAGACCCCCCGCCCACAGAAATTCCCTCTACCTCACATACTTTGGAATCCCTGAAACAAAGATGATAACAATTCAAATCTGCCAAAAATAAAGTCTGACTGACCGCATTACCTTCCCACTGGCCACACTACACCACTGGATGTATTCCTGCATACTTTGAACAAGAGTGCAAGAACCCACAAGCCACCCACAAGTGCCTCCCTGCATTAAAGGCCCAACATACTCCCACCCCTTCTCCTCCTACCTTACCTTCTCTGCTAACAGCACCAAAGCCATCCATTATAATGGCAAACCATATGTCAGGGTGCCTAACGTCACAATGCATGAACCGATCAACCACTTTCCACTTATAAAACCCCTGATCATTAATTAGCAAGCGTTACCAGCCCATAGCCATTACACCTCTCAGATCGTAAGGAAATACTCCAAGAGTGAAAGGGCAAAGGCACCGTCTTTCTCCAACCAAACCGCCATACAGTACACAAAGCAAAAGATCTTTGCTATTTGCAGTTTTTGACTCCAACAAAGGCTGAACCCCTTCCCTATGAATTAAATCAAAAATATTAACATACTGCCCTTCCAGACCTTTTCTTTAATTGAGGAAGGTATGTGAGGGGTGAAAATTACCTCCTCACTCCCTAGCCCCAGGGCCTGTTTAGCTAACCAGTCACAAAGCTGAAACTCAAAGTCTGAACCCACCTCCCACAGGTGTGACTCCATCCCAACCACAGACGATGACAAACTCACTACACACAGCCCTACACTACCCTCCCCGGTGATAGCCTCATCTAGAACCTGTCCTCCCTCACTAAGTCTATGTCAGTCCCCTAAGCCACTTGCAGGTTCACCAGCCTCCTGACATGATCCATCACCACCTATACCTAAACTATTCCCTGACCACCCTAAGTCTGACATGCCTACTGGACCTTTAAACAACATATCATTACCTGCAGTTGCACCATGCACTGTTCCCAATGGCCAGAGCCTCCACTGTGACAGTGTGTCTCAACTGTCATGCTCTCTTCTCTAGGGCCACCTGTTTGCTCTTCGCTTCTTGCCTTCTCCTCTTTTGACTGGAGTCACCCTGCTCTTCAGGCACCAGAGTTTCACTGTTAGGCAAATCTCAGAACAGTTCTTCCACCTGCAAAATGATGGTCGCCCATTTCTATTGCAAAGTTTGCACCTCTGCCATCTGGTCCACAAGCACCTACTAGTCATCTCGATCAAATGATGTGATCTATCAAAAC
The DNA here is from genome assembly GCF_019279795.1 of Protopterus annectens. Classification (NCBI taxonomy): domain Eukaryota; kingdom Metazoa; phylum Chordata; order Ceratodontiformes; family Protopteridae; genus Protopterus; species Protopterus annectens. The sequence continues at coordinate 1,758,872,582 of NC_056731.1, read as the reverse complement.
AGAAAAAACAACCTGAAGAACTTTGAAGGAGAAAGAAACACACACGTACGCGCACACACACACACACACACACACACACACACACACACACACACACACACACACACACACACCAGCCACTTCCTCTATCCTACTCCCCCTATTTCCCCTCATTTCCCATCTCTTTTTCTTTTTTCATTTTTTTTTTATATTGAGGCATGACCAGTCTGACCATGCAAATCCTGAAGGATAAGAAGTATGACACACAAATGTATCACAGCATTTAGAGACTTCTGCCCTCTGATCATCCCACTGACATGTCAGACTAGCAAAACTTTCAGGAAGAACCAACCAAACATATGACAAAAACAGATATTCTGCAAAAGTCTGAATGGTTGAGAGGTATGGTGAGCATGATCCTAGTGCCACTTCTGCACTCACCCCTCCCTTCTTCCCCTTGTTCCCTCACATATATATATATTTTTTTTTTCTAACCCTGCCTAGCTGTCAAATAACTAATATCCAGGGTTGACAGGAAGAATGGCCTTCCTGGTTACTTATCCATTTTATGTATTTTGTTTTTTAATATCCCATGAACCCTTAATTTTATTATTTTTTCTTTACTTTTTCCCCTTTCCTTTATCCCCCCATGGTCCATCTGTTGTACCCTTCTCAAGTGTGAGACTCTAGCAAAATGCATGCCCCAGCTTCCCCTGACAGACCGATACCTACATGCTTTACTTCAACACGGCAGCCACACTGTTGAAGAAAACCAGTCTCAGGGCACACATTTACCTAGCAGCCACTATGGTTAACAACGCACTGTGCATGCATAGGCAGTAGCTGTTAGTTGCAAGAATCCTCATGGCTGGAGAACAACCCACCTGCACTGGGGAATCCCTCAACATTAGAAAACTACTGCCTAACAACCACCGATGAAAAATCTGCCATGTAGTCAAACAACTGCCAAACCCAGGCACAAAACGCTATGATGACACATAAAAAAGAGAAGGCCTACCAGTCACCTATATCGTTATGAGCCACGTGGGAAAGCAAAAAACTGAAAACCAAAAGGGGGAACTCAAGAATGTCTGACCTCACAAAACCACGAAATACACTAAAACCACCCTTGAGAAACACTATCCCAAATCTCCCTGACCCTCACTTTAGAGTAATGACACCATGCCCAAACTCTTTGCCAAAAGGGCAACCAAGACCATGCACAGCTAATCCATATCAGCCTCTCTTACCATCTTCCAACAGACAACCAAGACCAGCCATACATAGAGAAAAAAGGTAAAGATACTTCCATGAGCAATACCCACCAAAAATACAGAAAAGTTACACTACTGGCAGACTCTTGAAGAGAAACAAACAAAAAAAAAACTTAATTAATCATTCTTCCCCCTTCCACCATGCTTACCAAATTTAACCCAAGGCTTTCCTGTTTCACAAGTACCTACTGGTCTATTTGGACGTAATCCTTGCAGTAGCAAGATCACGCCTAAATCTGATCCCTATCACAACAAAACACACATAAAACCTCTAAACCCTACCCTACACCTACCTCACTTCCTCAAGACTTTTCCTTATTAAATTATCCCTTCCTTTCCCAAACTCAACCTAATGCTTCCCTTTCATCCCTGCCTTAACATCACTTTTCCACCCGCATCCCCTTCCTACCCACCCTCCTCTCCCCTTTTCTCTCTGCCAACCCTTATTGTTCCCAAACTTCATTTATCATTTTCTGTCATTATTCATGCTTCCATATAACTTTTATCTCCTTCTGTATCTCTCTCTGTCTCTCTCTCTCTCTCTCTCTTTCTCTCTTTTATTGCTATCTTGCTTCTATATATGATACATTCCTATAAATTCAATGGACCTAATTAACAAGTATATAGGGAATCTCCAAACTCTAGATCCCATGCAGTTTGATTTTCTGAAAGGTAGATCATGCCTTTTCAACCTGGTTGACTTCTTTGAGTCACCAGAGCTGTGGATGAGGGCAAGGCAGTTCATACAGCCTACCACGATCTGGCCAAGGCTTTTGATACCATTCCCCACTCAGGAATTATGGATAAACTCACCAAACTAGACATCAACCCATATATCACTAGGTGGGTTGCAAACTGGCTCACAGATAGAACCCACAGTGTGAAAGTAGCAGACTCCAAGTCAGACTGCCGACCTGTCACAAGTGGAGTCCCACAGGGATCGGTCCTGGGTCCTCCCCTGTTTGGCATCTACTTCTCAGAGGTCCAGGCCAACATGGAGGCACTCTGGCTGACCATGTTCACAGGCGACTGCAAGCTGGGAGCCATTATTAACTCCCGTGATGTAGACATCCTACAGAAAGGCCTCACTGAGACCAATGACTGGTGTTGAAACCATGGTCTTAAGCTTAATGCCAAAAATAATGCATCATCATCCCCTTTTGGAAAAACTCAGTTCCCACTAATTATCACATTGATGGGAGCCCACTGAGCACTGAAGGTGTTAGATCTGGGGACACAGGTTGACAACAACCTCTCCTTCGACCACCACACTGCCACTGTGGTCAGAAAGCCCTTCTATGTGGCACATCTCATTATTAAGGCTTTTGCATCCAGGAAGAAAGAGGCCATCATCTCTCTCTCTACTCTTCCCGCATTAGGCCAGTCGTCAAGTATAATGCCCCATTTGGTATGTACCTCACTAGATACATGAAACAGCTGGAAAGGCCACAAAAGTACCTCACAAAGAGGATCCTAGGCCTTAAACACATGTCCTACATGGACAGACTCAAAAAACTCCAGCTATTTTCTGTCTCATATCGTCTACTAAGAGGCAATTTCTGCTTGACTTAAAAAGCCATGTCTGACCCTGCTCTGTTAGAAATGCTGCATCTAAAGAAATCACACCAGATGCTCCAGAGACCTCAACCTCATTACCATAACCGACAGAACATGCTAGAGGGACAGGTTCGTAACCCAGAGACTGCCCATGTGCTGGAATAGACTTCTCATACATGTCAAGCAGAGCACCTCACTGGCTCTCTTCAAGAGAAATCCTGATGAGTGGATGGCAAATAGAAAGTTCACCCTGGGGATCACTCCAGTGGCTCTACTTGACAGAGGCACTGGGAACTAACATCGGGTGGCACAATGCAAGGGCACTTCTATGGGCTAGGCTTGTAAAAGCTCCAGGGCCATTAGCATAGTACACACCTATGAACCTACACTTCCTATAAGTTTTTCATTTTATCCTGCAAAAGCAGTATATACTATTGCTACTTTAAAATGTATATTTTCTGCATGTTAATTTTCATTTTACCATGTATATAGCTCTTTATATTTTTCTTTTGTTGGTAGATCTTATTTATAAACTAACATGGAGTTTTTCCACCACAGACTTCACCTCCCCTGAAAAGCGGCTTTGTTAGCTCAGTCAGACAATCCTGTACTGTGAATGAAAAGGAGATACGTTGATAGATAGATAGACAGATAGACAGAAAGACAAAAGTACATACATATTGTTGCAGTTTGTTTGCAACTTGTACTTTGTTGTGACGACTCAACAGATCTATTATACCTACAAAGTCATATCCCACTTACATTGTACATTTCTCTTCATTATCCATGTAGTGTATAAGGAACTTATTTTATGATTTTTTTTTTTCCATGGCAGTAAGTCAGTTGTTTCTTGTATTTACTAGTTTTGTGGCATTTTTCAAGTACGTTGCCTGTACAGTGCTGTGAAAGTAATTTCTCTGTCTGAGTCAGCTTTCACTGGCTGGCCCCTGCTACCTCTGGTGCTCAAAACTCTGCCAGGCACTACAGAAAGTGCTCTCCTGGAGTGCAAAGTAATGAAACACAGATATTTTCTGTTAGGTGTTTTGCACTTAGTACACTGCTGTGTTTTGTGCTGCTGTAGCTTCTCTTCTCAAGGTCAGGGTCTCCACAATGTTTTCTGTAGACTGGTAGGCATTATACAATCATAGCACTGGTTCTGAGTTCTGGGTACTTGTTTACAGCTGCATATTTCTGCAAAACAGTCAATACTTTTTCAAGAATCATCAGTTGTATAACATTTTTCTCTCAGCTGCATTCACTCTTTTGCTGCACCCAGGCAGTTGCTGTGTAGATGCACAGAATACTCGGCTGTTGCATACTCTTATAGGCTGCCTGCTTCCCTCTCCTCCAGTACTCATTCCTCAGCCACCCCAGGAAACTTTAAATTTGTACTTTTCAAACTACAGCCTAACAACTAATATAGCCGTCCTCTCCACAGCACCTCTCCAAATTAAAAAAAAACTCCTTAAATCAACTGCACTAACCAGTACCAAATCCTGTACTAATGTTGGATTATGCATTCAGAATATAACTATTATTAACCTTGATTTAAATAACTCCTTCCAGTATTGAGAGAATACAATAAAAGTAGCATAAATAACATGATGTCTAAAATAAGAACTCAGTCTTTATTGTTTAGCTATTCACTAATAATGGATCCACAAAACATCAAAGTAATTTACAAAACACCTACAATGCTAATAGTTATTACAAAAGTCAATGATTACTATTGCCTGTTAACACTTTACTCACAACCCTTATTGTTCACTGTGTCACACAAAATCAAAAATAACCATAGTAATCAAACAATACACTTTAATATATCCATATGATCAAATATAAATATTAGAAACTTTTCTTGAAATCCTCCAGACAAACATGTGGAAAAAAGAAATAAAACTAGTGACTAAAATTCAACATTATATAGACCCACAACAGATACAGTGTTATTAATCTCTCATGAGGTGGAAAAATAGGCCCTAAGCCAGTGCCCATATATTGCACTTAAACACACGTCAGTCTTCACCATCCAAAGTGTAAAAATATTCCATGTTACTTTTAGAAGTTTTAATAATCCTATGGATTGAATTCCATAAATCCAACATGATTACTACAACTAAAATTTAACTAAACACAGTGAGATTTTCACACCCAATTGCAGCAATTGCAGCATAACAAGTGTTGATTATTGGACAAAAAAGTAGTTGGAGTGACAATGAACTAGATTCCCATGACTAATGATACTTTATCATATTAAAGTTTGAATCATACAACAGACAAATGGTGGCTGAGAGAATCAGACCTTGAACTACAAGAAGCAGTTTACAATTAATAGCCTTACTCATGGGTGCAAGCTGCTAGAATAAAAATTACTCCAAGAACATGCTAGGGAAAAAGGAATCCACAGCTGACCTTCCAACATCAAAGACAAGTGTGCTATTTGTTGAGCAAATGATGCTTCCTTGAGCAGTAAAAAATACATTTCCCAAAATAAAATCTTCCTATGGCTTTAAAAATATTCATTGCAAATACCTTCAACAAAGTCTCATATTACTGTGCAACAGTCTGTTTAGGGTGTGTGTGTGTGTGTGTATTTCTCTCTTTGAACCTCTCGGTAGTTCTGTTTTCTTGATTCTTATAACACGAACAATCTTTAGCTTTCTTCTAGTATCTTTTTCCTGCTCTTCCTTCATTTCTGCTTTCTCACTTTTAGAGACACTGTTCTGGACATCGAATCTCATCTCCAGAAGGTGAACCATACTTTACAGGGACTCCCCCAACCATCATTTTGTACAGCTTTAACTCTTCATTAAATAAACCTGTACTGCCAGATATAGTAAAGTTTCTCTCTACTCCTAAAGAAACATGCTCCTTACTGTAAAGAAGCAGTTAAACCTAAAGTAATCATGGTTTATTTCCAACAAGTTCACTATGACAGTTCTATATAGAGTATTTACATCTATATTTACAAACCTTTGGATCACTTGTACTTCAACATTTGGTGAAACCAATCATGTTGTGATACATTTGACCCTCCCAACGTGAAACGGGTGTAAAAGCATTCATTGTATGCCCATCGGATGGCTTGTAAGCCCCCAATATGTAGGTTTGTAATTCCTTTAACATATTTGCATGGCATATCTGGTCTGGTGTCTTTTACCTGTATGTCCAACTTTCTAGTTTACTTAATTTTAACATTTTTATTATTTCAAATGAACCATGTTAATTAGCCAAAAATTGACTGTGCTGGGGGTAGATGAAAGCCTTTATCCTTGCATTTCTATTATGTATTCCTCACTGTGTACTTTGAGTTGCTTGTTTGTTTTTTTCTGGATTATAAGCATCACAACTTTTAGCATATATTGTATGACGTGTAATGCTAAATTACACTTTCAAATGGGGTTTCCTCCCTTCCCAAGTTTCTTTTGTGATACCTTGCAGTCATTGTGGGCACCTGCCATAAAATAATTAAAAATGACTGAATCTTATTGATTCTTCTGATACATCTCTGTTGGCAAACAAGAGGTATAGTACTCACTGGTCCCAGTTTTTGCCATCTTCCTCAGTTATTTTTTTCAGAATGGACATTATTTAGTTAAAATGATCCACTGATGCATACACTGATACATCAATCTGTGCACTTGTTGAAGGGTGCACTGAGATTTTTTAATTGCTTTAACTTAATGCATTGACACAGATAGTAATTATTCTGGACATAAATGGAGTCCTCTGGCCAATGAGTATTTCTATAGATATCACTACTGTGGAATACAATATGAGATGCCCTCTAGTTATAGTTTTAGTATTAGTTGTCTATCATGGCATGACTTTAGTGTTATTATTGCACAGGGCAAAGTAGCCAAAATATACTGAGCCCCATTGTTGCGTTTTACCAATGGCTTAAAACTGACCATAGCCATGCATTTAAATGGTATCTCTGTGACAGACGTAATCAAAGGATTTTGAAAACCTGAGTGTGGGGGGCTATTGTCTGGAAATCAGGACAACTGTCACTGTAATATTCAATGTCTGCCAATTTTTCTGTCAGGGGAGATCTTGTCAGGGCCCTTTCTTTAGTGTTATCCAATCCAAGGTGTCCTCTAGTACTTGACTGAATGCCTGTCTTTGTAGGAGAATTGCTCTGTTCTTGTTAATATCAAGTGGCTTAAAACAAGCTATGAGATTGTAACTTCTGTATTTTGAACTATGATTTACTTACAATTACATTTTATAAAAGTGATCTTATCTTTAAAATTCATTTTGGAAAGTGGACTGTAATTTTGCATTTGACTGTAGATAAACAGCAGAGAGTGATGTCATTGTACTACATTCCTGCCATACTGGTTGCCACAGTCAACACAATTTGGTATAGATTTATCTAAATAGAGAGAGAGATATGTCTATATACCAAATGATGCTGATTTTTCTGTTCCTGCATCACAGCTGTCAGATGACCTGACATTTATGTTAATGTCGGTCCCAAAACAGAGAGATTTTTTTGTTTTGAATTTTATAGAACAAGAATGTGATTTACAAACTCAAACAAATATAAACATACAATATTGATTAACAACACATATGACAATATAAAAGGCAAAACAAACTATTTACACAGATGCCTACATTAATATGATCAAAAACTGTCTTCAAAGTATAACAAGTGAGCCTATAGAATATCAATCATATTTCTCTAGTATTTCCACCAGTTTTTGATAGGAATTGTAATAGGAAGCGATCCTTTCTGTTCTTTTACTGATAGTTAATAACGCCATCTGGGATACAGACAACACAATGCTTCTGAAGTCTTTAAAAGTTGGGGATATTTTCGCTCTTCAGTTTGTTGTAAATTGTCTTGCGTGCAATGGCTAAAAGAACCAATAGAAGTGAAAACTTTGTTGTAGATACACACTGTGGAGTAGGGGCATTAAACAGAATCAGAGATTTGGACAGCTGAAGCTTATCACTAAGCACTGTTTGTAAAAATTGAGTCACCCTATACCCAAAATGTTTTGTGCAATTGGCAGTCAAAGAACATGTGTTGCCAGTCAGCCTTTAATTTAGTTTTACATCTCCAGCAACCATGTTCTTGTTTAAACATTAATTTCAACCTAAGTGGAGTCAAAAAGACCTATGTAGCAATTTCCATGCAAATAATTTCAATTGGATTGACAGGGAAGTACATTTAGGAGAAATAAGTATTAACTTTTTCACATTATCATCAAGAGTTTGATTATTAACTGTTTTATAATAATCCCAGAAGTTTTCTTTAATATATAGTCATTCATCCTATGTTATGATTCAAGCTGAACAGGTGGGTAGTTCTTTTATATGCTTTATTATACAGAAACACATTGGGGTGGATAGCAGCAACATAAAATATAAACAAACTGATTGACAGACCATTACATATGTGCATGCTTACATCTCAACAGCTCTCTACAAAGTGGCAGTCTAGCTAGCTCAGTTTTTCTACACATGTGCAAGCCCATGGAAAGCTTCTTAAAGGTATACATACATACTGATCTACATATATATTTTAGTAATTTTAATTAGTTTATACTTTTTTGATAAATAACTTTTTCCTTGGACAGTGTGATTTATTAAATAAATGAAATATTCAACAAATTTAGAGATGTTTTATCTAATAGTTGAACTTATTAACTCTGTTTTATTTAAAACAAGATTCTGTATTCCTACCCACATATTACTGTCCAAATAAAAGTTAATTTTAATTTATTCCATTGTTAAAATATTTATGACCAAAAACAAAACAGCCAGCACAAATAGAGGAATCCAAGCCTTTATTAGGACAAAAAGCAGACCAGTTTCGGCCCAAAAGGACTTTATCAATGCAGAAAGAAGGTCTTTCTGCATTGATAAAGGCCTTTTGGGCTGAAACTGGTCTGCTTTTTGTCCTAATAAAGGTTTGGATTCCTCTGTTTGTGCTGGCTGTATTGTTTCAGTCATGATTTTTTTTTACCTCTGCACTTGCCGTCCGTGCATAGCTCTCTTTGGACTGAGATTGTTAAAATATTACCATTATGCAACAATTGATGCCAGTATATTAGTTCCTTTTCTTTAAGAATTTTGATTGAGGCCACATCAAAAGTATTCATACAATCCTGGGTACAAGCAATAGGATATAACATAAAAATCCAAGCCATAATATCTGTATTCTTATTTAGATAATTGTTTTATAATTGTAATGTATCTGTTATAAATCTAGAACATATATATTTATTTTTATCAAGGACTTATATTCTCTCACCACCCCTTGGAAATTGTTGGATAATAACCCAGTATATTGCAGTGACATTGAGTGAGCCAAATGCACTCATGTATTTGTTTCCATCTAGATGAATATGAGGTGGTTAGCCACAGGGGTAAGGTCTATATAGCAGATGATAATGCATAAACGTCTATATCTGGAAGATTTATGCCTCCCCCCCCCATTTCACCTCATTTAAATGGTGATTAATACCTATTCTTGGTCTACTAAGAAACCATAAAAAGTTTAACATTAACTTGTTAAACTGTTTTATGTACTTTTGGAGGGGGGACTGGAGAATGGTTGTATGAGATAAATAATTCTGGAAAGATAATAATTTTTATTGTGTACAATCTGTTCTGCATTGTAAAAATGAATTTGTTCCATTTTGTATAAGACCTATTATATTAATTAAAATATTATTATAATTAGTATTTAATGTCTTACTTGAATCTTTGGTTAACATGACCTCTAAATATTTGATTTTATTGTCAGAGGTAAGATATTGAGAACATTTCTTATTTAAATACTTTTCGTCAAGCGTTTAAGAGCAAAAATTTTGTTTTATTTTCATTAAATTTAAGACCAAAAAGTGAATGAAACTATTCAGTTGATTTCAGCAAAGCAGATAATTAGTTATTATTGTTATTTAAAGTTAACAAAAATGTCAGCAGCTAAAATTTGAACCTTCATTTCTAGATTATTCACAACCAGTATACCTTTAAAGTTTGTATTCATGCTGATATAATATGCATAAATGTTGTTTGATAGATATGTGAGACTTAGCCCAAGCTGTTTTCAGTATCAATTCCTTGCCATAAGAAGAAGGAGAGCATACAATTATAGACCTTGGATTAGAGTTTAACTTTTTAGAAAGTGAAGAAGATGCCAGTGACGTATGGGCTCTTTCTATGCTATAGGAGAGGGATTCCTGTAGATTTAAGATGTTAGGTAGCCAAGATATGAGGAAGTTTATGATGCTGTCCCCCGTCAGTTTTTTTTTTTCTGGCAAGCTATAAATATGAAGATTGTTTCTTCATGATCTGTTTTCTAGATCATCAATTTTACTAATTAAGGATGTATTTTGTTTTGAGAGAAACTCCACTTGAAGTTCCTATTTGGATAATCTACCCTCTAGGTCTTTTAAGGATTCTTCCGTATCAGTGATCTGGATGTTATGTTGCATTATCATTTCTTTCAATAATTCCATTTGCTTTGTACTGTCTTCTTTAAAGGAATCCAGTTTACTGCCCATCTTATCTATTTTTATAGATAAATCATTCATAGTGGAAAGCAAGGTTTATAATTCCTTCTTCAATGACTGATCCTACACATTGCTTTTGGCATAACTCATCTTGAGCGAAAGTCAGAACCTTTTTTTTTAGTTTTTTCTTTTACAGGAAAAGCAGCAAATAAATACAAAATAATTCCAAAACAGTCTTCCAGGAACTTTAAAAAATATAAATCCATCGGTCTGATAAGTCATCTGGCCCCGATTATTAAAATTTCCTGTCAGAAATTAATATTAGATAGCAGAGTTAAGGGAAAGTGTTAAACAGTCAGTGTCTTGGCCACACCCTCCAGCACTCAAAAGGAGAGAATTGTTAATGCTATCTGTGTCTTTACCTCACCCATGAAGAGAGGGGAGACATTCTTTGCCAACAGCAGAGAACCTCATAGAGACTCTGGTGCAGATCAGTACAAATTTGGGTCAGCATGTAGCAGCTATTAATGAGGTGTGTGAGGCTACTGATAAAACATTTAATTCTTTCATATGAACAGCTGATTGTAATGACCACTGTACTGACAACCCCAGAGGCCTCTCCGTCACTAATGTAACTAAACAAAAATTATGATACTAAGACCAACCTTGTTGTCATTTAAATAAATGCTACTCAGGAGAATTGTACACAGTCTGCTGGGTTAAAACACTGCCTTCCCAAATGCAGGGAAACACCCATAGCATATATGGGCATGGAAGGTACTGAATATCTGGACTATTAAAAAGTGAAAGAAAAAGCTGAAGCTGATGTGTCTTCTGAAGTAAAAGTAATGAAATTATATAAGTGTACATTTAATCCAAGTATAATGCTGAGATCACAGATGTCTAATTTAAAACATATTTTAAATGTATGATTGGAAATATACATGAAAAATAAAAGTAAAACGATAGAATTGTAGCAGATGTTAAATTCAAAATAGTTGTTGTGTCTTTCGGCTTTTTCTGGTTAGGGGTCGCCACAGCGGAACTCCGGTCCGCTAATGATTTACATCAATTAAAAGTTGTTTCTGTTACTCCTAATTTTGAAAATTCTTTACAAAGATTGTATATAATTAAACTCCCAGTCATTCATATATCTTAACTTTTGACTTCTGCATTGCAGACCGTTGTCAGATATGGCCGCATCAGGTATCACCTTTCTCAAGAATGCAAACTGTAGTACATTGAGCTCACTAGCACTTTTATCTGTCAGTTTGATTATTTCAGGGAATGTGGTACAATATGCCACATACAGAGCATATTTGTCTTTGCTCCATTAAAATAAATCTGTGTCCACTCAGTCTTATTTAACATCTCTTTCTTTCTACTGTTATGATGGTATCCATTGTGGATGCCATAATTCTGTATAACATGTTCTGTCTGAGTCAACATTTATGGCCAATACATTATTGTTTCTTTTGCATTCTTGGTAGTTGTATTTATTTAACATTTGTTAACTGGGAAAGTCCAACTTGGAATGAAGCCAGTTTTCAGCGGAAACCCAGGGAGAATGCAAATGCAGGGAGGACATGCAGACTCCACACAGAAGGCATCCCAGCTGAGACTTGAACTGGAGAACCTCTTGCTGTGAGATGACAATGCTACCACTGCACCACTGCACTTTGAAATCATTCCAAGCATGTCTTATCATTTGATATGAAGCTACTATTTTCCATTCTTTGAAAGTTAAAGATTGCGTGCAACCAACTAGTTTCTTTCTTGAAAAAAAAGTAAGATTGCATTTCTTTCTTTAGGACTGATTTTGTTTAGGTTGTGCTTTTATTGTAAAAAAGTGGTCAGTAACTACATTTCTAAAGAAAATATCAGTAGGTTTCTGGAATCCCTTTCTTTTTCCTCTGTAATTGGCAACTGCAGTAAAATTTAAACAATCTTGAGTTATTCCACTAATTGTTCCTTGTAGATCTCTATTAAGCAATCTGAACTGATTATATATGTTTTGTACAGTTCTTTGTCTGGTCTAAACTTTAGTTCAAGATAATGGATTTGCAGAGTAATGACATCCTCTGGAATACCAGAGATGGTTTATATGAAGCATTGCTGAATATGTCTTGCCAGGTTTTCTGGTTTGTTTCCACCTGAAAATCTTTATCATACATGTATTCAGTGATGTTTCACATTTATACAATACTGCTAAGAGTTCCCTTTCTATAAGAGCATATCAAATGTATGCATCTATAAATGTCATTCACCTATAGGAAACTAGGAAACTGAGTATGATTTATATACAACGCAAATGGTATTTTAATAATGATGTGTGTATATATATATATATATATATATATATTTGCCTGAGGTTTTTCAAAACTCTTTTCTTGTATGAAGCTTCAGTCATTCAAAAGATACATTATGACCTAAAGTCAACTTAGAGGGATGTATGTCAGAAATATCAGGTACAAACACTGCAAAATATTACATTGTTGCCAGAAAGCATTATAGTACTTGCATTCTTTACTCAGAATTTACACAACTGTGTTTTTTTGTATAAATATATATATATATATATATATATATATATATATATATATATACATGTGTGTGTGTGTGTGTCTGCTTTTGGTCCCTTTAACATTAAAATATGAATGATGTATTTCATATTGTCATTTTTACTTGATATCTGCTCTTACTTAACTTGGAAGTATGCTACCTTAATTTATTCAGAAAAGTTATCTGTCCTTTCATGCTAGATTTGTGTCTTACCCTACATTAATAGCTCACTGATTTATTTGCAACACTTCCAGCTATTCAGGTACCTGTACAGCAGCTTTTTAGAACACCTAAGATGCTAATAAAATACCAAATAGAACTCCAAGGAAACTGCACCTTCCTAATGCATACTAAATGTCACAATTTTGAGCTTCAGAGGTAAGTAGTAGGCAAACTGCAGACAATTACAAGCCTATCAAAAAAAAAAACTATTCAAACATTCCCTCCAGCCTCAAGGAGGGCAACACAGGATAGACTGAGGGAAAACATGAGGCTGTCCTTCCAGTTATCTATGGTTATGTTGAAGGTAGCAAGCTTGCTATTCGGTTTGACATTAAGTGGAAGCTTGTTCCAGAGGTGATGGGCATGTTGGGATATAAATCTATCATGCCAATGTGTCTTATTTATATGCTAATTAAGGTATTTGAAGTACCTTTAGTTCTATGAAGGAATATGAGGTCAAATAGGGTTGGAACTTTCATAGCTTGAAAGTCTACTCTAGACACAGATCTCTATTGAGGAGTCTGTAAGAGACTGAGTACAGAGAAGGTGCTGCCAATCTCCTAATAACTATTTTTTTTTGCAGCCACTGATTTTTTTCAGTATTGAATATATGGGGTCTCTCAATGTGTGAGATATGTGTAGAGAAATACATGCCAAAAGGTGTTAATGGTTCTGAACAGATAACAAGTAAAAGGGAACTAAGACTTAGATGAGCCAGTTAAAAAGCTTACAGAACTACTATGGAGACATGCTGACCATATGATAAGAAACTGTATTCCTTTATTGACACCTTCTGGTACTCAGATAACTTAGTATTTTGCATTGCAGTGCATTGTCAGCTGTAACTAATAGGTAATGGCTCTCTTTCAACTAGTTTACTCTGATTCTGTGAAACAATGCAAACATGAACTATGTCTTTTTTTACTGTAGAGTCTGTGCATTATTTTGGGTCTAACTGCTTCCTAATGACATGTAAGAATTCCATGTGCATTACTTCTTGTTCTGGTTTACTAGTGAGAGCTACTGACACTTCACTGGAAGTATGTATTACTGACAGTGCAGCAGGTATTATCTGCATGTGATATTCTCCTTGCCAACCTTCTCAGCCTATGAATAAATGTGCATAGTCATTAATATTATTGTTATGACTTTGCACAGTACCTGAGATGTCTCTGTAGCTGTATGAATGATTATGCACACTTACAGTGTTTGTATTTAGTCTATGAATTTCTTTTTCCACTTCCATCCTCTTAAAATTCAAATGATTCTAGATGGTATGAGAATTAGCTTCAAGGGTTATAATCTTGTAACAGAATCTTGTACTTTTTATTTTTATTTATTTTTATGCTCATGTCAGCTTTCTTTGACCCAATAGATCCATTTGGTGGCCAGAATATGTTAACAATGTATACACAGCTATGGTCTGCACTTCTAAATCACCACGTGTAAAAAGAAACATCAGATAAAATATTACCTTTTCCACCACTTTCAAGTTTAAAATCAGCGGTTTTGCTTATATGTTCCCAGGACTTCATTTCAATAGTCTGACTTGCAGTCTTGTTTTGGTGATCCTGAAGTATTTTCAGACTTCAGTGCATGAATTCTTTTCCGCAGTATCAAAAAAAAATAATAATTGTTCTCAGAATTCTCAACAACATGCATATTCTTTTGAATAAACTTAATTTTGCTTTTACACTTCAAAATTTCTACAAAATTTATTAGAAGGGTACTGCTCCCCCCATACTTAAAGCCACACCTTTTACACCACAATTTGATCTTAATGCTATAAACATTTCTCTGGTCTCCATTGCCATCACAATACATCCTCGTATGGCTCTCTCTTTCTTATCTGTTAGTGTTGCACCGCATGCATTTTCTAGTCCACATTTTTGCATTTTCTTTTGATTCACATTTTATCACTGGGTCTATATTGAATCTTCAATGTGCACTCAGTATAATGCTCATAACAATTGAATACCCACTCAATGAACTGAACTAAAATTACAAAAAGTAGATTTATACATCCACATCTCTAATTATATTAACTCTCAGAATGTAAAACAGTTGGCATAATGCAAACCACTTAAACCCACTGTTTGGCAATATCACAAATACTATGAAAAGAACCAAAAAAGACAAAAGTTGTTTTAGTGAGGGCAAGCTAGTCTCCTCCCTTTGAATCCCCACAACACTAACTGTACTAACTGCAGTACTTATCTCCTTCATTGTTACATAATCTCAATGAAATGAGACATCTGTGCATTCTTTTTCTGATGTAATTTGCTTACATCTAAGGAGCACTGATCAAACAAATGAGTTACTTTTCACATTTTCAGTTAATTAATTGAACTTTTAATTATTTTAACTATGTCCTAGTAATTTCACTAGCATTATACCTATCCACATGCTTTGATAAGTTCAGCGCTGTTTTTCTTAATATCCCACCCCTTGTTTTGTCATTTCTTATACAACTACCCAAATGCACAGTCCTTTTTGCCTCTATCCTTCAGCTTAGTAACAGCATCTACTGTCTCTTTAGAGCCTTGTGCTCATGTACGGCATTGTTCTAGGGTCACAATAATTCCTCTTTCTCTCTTATTGCTATATATTATGTCTTTTTTCCTAAAACATATGAAAATGCTAGTAACTTCAAGTAGTCTTTTCTAGTGACATGTAAGACTATACCACATTGTATCGTTACAAGCCTCTCTGCTGAATTAACCTCAGAGAGGAATAAACTTAACTTCTAGTCACAGTGCACCCAATTTTCTGTTGTGTTGCCTTCCAGCAAGGGAATTCTTGATTGTTGAATATGAAACTTTTCCATTGTAAGTTATATGTCTGTACTATTAAATGTATAAGCTACTGAAAGCAATTATATTTATTTTTTTCTGTAGGTGCATTTTCACTTTAGGCACCATGTTTCCTAGGTTCTCTATTGATTTGTCAACAGCTTAGGTTGTCGAATGCATATTTATCGACACCTAAGCATCGAACACTCAAAATAGCGAATGGACACTTCATCGAATTCTTTCCTCAGGAAAGAATTTGCATGGCTGTTCTCAGGGATTTGCCCTTTCCCCAATGTATAGTGGTCTCAGAGTTGGTATATTTAGTTGGGGGGGGGGGTGTTTGTTTATTTTGTTTGGGGACGGCCAACTGAATTCTTTCCTTAGGAAAGAATTTGATGATTTGGCCATTTGCTGTTTTTAGCTTTCGACGCTTAGGTGTCAATGATTTTGGATTCGACAACCTAAGCTGTCGATGTTATGATATAGATGCTGTTTCCTATATGTTGAGTAAATAAGACAGAGACCACGAGTATGTAGTCTAAACTCATTGAGACCTGTGATCAGCCTAAAGTTTCTACTAGAAATGCATACCTCATGAAATACAGCTTCCTGTAGCTATCTTCTCAATCTTTAAAGACATATATTGCACAACTTCATTAAACATCTACATGTTAAACTCTGAAATGCTTAAGTTAACTGTTTTTTTGTATCCCTGCTCTGTCCTACTACAGTAACTGTATTCAGGCTTTGTATCTGAACAGTCACAGCTATGGGCTTATCCATTTGAAAACTTCATTTTGCCCAATTTACCTATAGACACGTATGCAGTTTCTGGTTCTCCTTCCTGTAGTCATCTTGTTTCTCTCACTATTTGTCTTATTGCAAAAATAAACAGCAACTCCTTTATTTTATTACTTTGAATACCCTGATATACATTTATACCCATATACTCTTCCTCTCTCACTTACACCACTTTGTCACATGCCTAAACATTGAGGTCCATCCCGAACCAGCTACACGTTATTGGCTTCATTCTGATTGATATGTGTGCCCTGGAACATCTGCTTCAAGTAGTTTCCCAAGGTTATATTATTTTATACTGTCATAATAATTTACCTATCTTGTGATGTTATGTTCAACCCATCCCATTCACTGTACCAGCAGATTCAGTAATTACCCCATACCATGAATCTAAGTGGTCCATATTACGATTGCCTGTATTTTGAAGAAACTGTGTGAATTGGCTGGAGCTTGAACACTGTAATAGAATTCTATCTGTCTAAGAAATATGGGACCTTTTTTGCCTGACATTTTCTGTCTCATTAGGATAAATAAAACTAAGTACAACATGGCAAAGGTACCGCAGTTAGGATTGCCTCCCAGTCCTCTGATAAACATGCAATACACTTTTTGGTTATAAAAAGTGGGTTTTATGAAACACTGAACCAGCTTCTCCTCCCAACGCTGGTATTTTTTGGGTTGGGTGTTTGCTCTTTCCCAAGTGTGGAGCAATGTCAGAAATGGTATACATATATATATATATATATATATATATATATATATATATATATATATATATATATATATATACACACACACACACACACACACACACATACACACATACACGTGTGTGTGTGTGTGTGTGTGTGTGTGTGTGTGTGTGTGTGTGTGTGTGTGTATATATATATATATATATATATATATATATATATATTTATATATATATATGGATCTACTTTGCATTATCAAATTTACATCTTACCAAAATTAAAACCAACAAGACAAGTACTTTGAAGCTGGATATCTCTAAACCTTCACTTTGCTGAAATTTACATCAGTCCTTAATTTGTTAGACTCATTGTTCCATCATGCTGTGAAATTACCACGGTAAGATTTTCTACACTAAATCCTTCACTTTGCAGAAACCCTAGCTCCCTTCACTATCCAAGACAATCCTGTATCTCCAATGGGGTGACCATCAGTTGACTGAGTATAAGTCTAGGGAAGAACTCACACCAACTACAGACAAGGCCATCTCCCTTTTTCAAGCTTAAAGAAGAGCAGTTTTTTTATTTTAAATTATAAATCAGAGAGCTAGGTGCTGTGGGCCCACAGTAGGGAACTTCATTTTCAGTTTTCTCTTCCAAAAATAAATGCTTACATTACTGCTCAACATTGGACTATTTGACTAACCATAACCTCTCTCAGGGTGTACCTAAGAACATAATTAGCTGCTGAAACTCCAGATTTTACCCCTTACATTTATATGGCATTCTAGTCAAGTGCTACTAATCAGAATAGTGCTTATGGACTAACCTTGTCATCTCTCTGAGGCTGATTGGTTTTGGTCTCATGCATGCCTTGAGTTTCGGTTCTACCCACTATGTCTTCTCTTATCTGTGCTTGGGCTCACTCCACTCCCCTACCCTACCCCCAGTCCCACCCACCCCCACATCAAATGCATTTGGATTTAATTAGCCACACCTCTCATTAACCTCCAACAATCATATTCATCAACTAACCTAGTTTCCCACCTCTTTACTGCCTAACCACTTACCCACCCACTTCACTAACTCCACCCACACCTTGTAACTCTCCCTACCAATACTTACATGGTCCACACACCTAATTATTTTAGCATATCGTACTATATCTAACCTTCTGCTATCCTTCATAGCTAGCCTTACCCCTATCAGCAGGAATTTCTGTGTCACTCTGACCATTTTAAGACCACCATGGCCTACCCTCTCCAAACAACATCTAACCATGTTATTATCTCTCCATTATTGACAAATGTCTCAAACATAGAACACCATTTGCATACGATAGTCCCTCTTCCTAAACACACAGCTATTACCTTAAAGAATAGTAGCCTTATAAAAAGATTTCTCAAATCAATAACTGATATAGCAAAAAATCTAACAGTGAGTGGAGATATACATCCTAACCCTGGCTCTGCCATAATCTCAACCCACCTTCACCCAAACCTTAACTAACAAAGCATTTTCAACTTGCCCCATCACAAATCAGATCTGCTTTTAAACCTAAATATTAGAAGTATCTTAAACAAATCCCATGAACTCCATGCTACTCTAGCCCACTACTCATCCAATATAATCCTACTTACTGAAACCTGACTTAAAACTGAGATTAAGAGTGAACAACTACTACCTCCTGTCTATAGTATACATAGGATAGACAGAAAGAACAAAAAAGGAGGAGGTGTAGCAAATATCTACAAAAAAAATCTAAATCTTGAATACATTCTAGTAGGTAAACTGAAGATCAACACACATAAGCATCTTAACTTACTTGGCATTTACATACCCCTGGAGATACCATATGTACACTAGAGCACATTCTCTACTGTGCTTTTACAGTCCTACTACAAGAAACTTTCATCATCAGGATGCAATATCGACTGGGCCTCATGTAGCAATAGCTCTCCAACTATCCATATCAACCTTCATGGCTTCACACAAATTATCCATTCACCCACAAGAATAGATAAACCCACAAAAAGAGAATCCATTCTCAATCAGATACTCAGCAATAGGCCCAAGCTCTCAGTACAGTCAGCAACTGTCTCATTACCTTTCTTCTTAGAAGAAAAACTCATCCAGAAAAACATATTAGATACCTCACTATAAGATGTAAAAAGAACTGCTGTCCCCATACCCTCATATCCACACCAAACGCCTGTGACTGGCAACCCCTAAAACATCTTCCACTCGATAAAGCCACAGAATATTTCAACTCAACTTTTTTAAACATCCTTGACAAATTAGCACCAACTAGGAGAATTAGGACTAAATCAAACTATGCAGCATGGCTATCCAAAGATACTAAATCTCGTCTAAAACAGCGGGATAAAGCATGGCTCACTTGGCGAAAAGATAAATCCCAGAAAAGAAAACAAGCCTACCAACAACTTAGAAAAAGATTAAACTTGACAAAATAAACTTCTACCATAGCACACAAATCCATCACCAAAACAGACCCCAAGAATTCTGGGCCACTATCAATAAAATCCTCCACTCTGGTAATAAACAGTACCCCTTCTGTTACAACTCCAGGTAGCGTATGCCCTATGTAAGCCCTATTCAACAAATACTTTACAGAATCTATATTAGCTCTCACAAAACATTCTACTAACATTCCCCTAGATACTCTTCTCCTTTCATCCAGTTGCACTTAATGTTACAAAAAAAACTACTAAAACTTAAAACCACCACTCTTACAGCTGATAAACAACCCACAGAATTCTTAAAAATAGCAACAGAAGCCATTGCATACCCTGTTTGTATTCTAATAAATTGATCTATAACTGAACAACAAACCCCATCAATCTGAAAGATATTCCACATCATTCCTTTAAAAAAAGGGGGAAGCTCAACAGAACTTTCCAATTTTAGACCCATCACCATCCTGTCCCCTCTCTCTAAAATCCTTGAAAGATGTATCCATATTCAAATTATGTCTCATCTTTTCAGCAGTAATCTCCTTTCCAAGTCCAAGCATGGCTTTCACCCCTACCAGAGCACCTCTACCGCCCTCCTATCCTTCACTGACACAATCAACTGCTATAGGAATAGTGGTCTTATAGCTTCCTCTACTTTCCTTGATCTGTCAAAGGCATTTGACACAGTCTCTTACTATAAATTTCTAAACACCCTAACAGAATTTAACCTTAGTTGCTCCACAGTCAACTGGTTCAAAGCTTATCTTACAGGATGAAAACAAGCAGTAATTTGGCAAAACAATATATCTCCTCTACTTCCCATGAATTTGGGTATCCCACAAGGATCCATCCTTGGACCACTTCTATTCACTCTCTTCACTAACAAATTATATACTGCCACAGGACAGGCATCCCTTGTCCAATATGCAGATAATTCTACGTTAATATGTGTTGCAACCTCTCTTCAACAGTTACAGTTAATTACTCAGGAAGCATTCTCTGAAGTTGAAAAAAAGCTTATCTGAATCACAACTCATTCTAAATACAAACTAGAAAAAACATATGCTGTTCTTCCCAGGAAAACCACCAGACCGTCCACCTCCTTTCTCTATATCATCTGTTAACCTCACCATCATTTCTCCAGTACATTATACTAAACTCGCAGCTATCACTATTGATTGTTCACTCAAATTTGACCTACATATATCCCACACCATAGAAAAGTTCGTAAAAAACTTGGTAGTCTTTATCGACACAAACAGTACCTAACAAATTGTACTAAAGCTACATTTGCAACTACCTATTTATCTCCACTCTACTGTATACCTCATCCATTTTTACTAACCTAAAAATGGGTGACCTCACAAAATTGGAAAGTTGCTACAATAAAATACCCAAATTTGCCGCAGACCTCACCTACAAAGAACACCATTGCTTAGCATTCAAACACTTAAGGTGGCTCGAGCTACCTAACTTACTTACCTATAACCAACTTCTCACTCTTCACACTCTTATCCACCAACCAGAAAAAATCCCGCCCTTCAAAATCTACTGCAACCTTATAGTACCACTCGCCCTGTATTGTCTAGTAACAAAGCTCTGTTAACAGTTGCCAAAGTAAACAACATAGCTGTCCAGTCACTCTTTTTATCAAGTACAGCAAAGCTTTGGAACACCCTACCCCCTAATATATGATAAATTACTGACAAACACCATTTTAAAAAACAACTGAAATCATTCTTGCTTAACTCTAGACTCTGTAACTGCCCTATTCCCCCTTAGCATTTCACACATTCAGCTTTCTCAGTATAATTCTACTGCTTCTTGGGGTGATACTTAACTAATTCCTGCTGTAAATGCCTTACCAAGTAATTGCTGTGCTATGGAGATATAATGCAGAAAATTGTGTATTCTCTTAGAGTTATAATTTTTATGTTGTAATTGTTGATGCACTATGCAACTGCTGTCTTGTAAACGTTTTTTTCTCATTGTGTATAACTGATATGCTATAATCTTGATGTACTATGTAGTTGCCTCTGGTAATGTTGGTTGTCTAATGTGGAACTTCTCTCCCCTGTCCTCCACTGAAAAAGGACCTGTGTCCAGTTAGACTTTCCCAGTAAACAAATGTTAAATAAATAAATAAATAAATTAATTAATTAAACACTAGCTGCTACAATGAAACCAAAAAATACACATTTCTTACATTTTTTGCAGGGGGGCAAGCCCCCTTCACCACCCCCCCTGCAAATTATATATGCCAACTCTGACATCGCATTACAGTGAGGGAAAAGGGTACATTTCCCGATCCTCACTATAACACAATCTTCATTCAGAAGCTCCAAGCTCTGTGAGACATGCACAACAAGTGTTTCTGATGTAAACTTCTGCAACGTGAAGGTTCAGTGATGTCCAGTTTTGAAGTACTCGTCTCATTTGTCTAAATTTCAGTAAAGTGTAAATTCAGTAATGCAAAGAAAACCTGTCTCTCTCTCTCTATATATATATATATATATATATATATATATATATATACATTTATATACATATAAATACAGAGAGTATGGGGGCATGCCCCCCCACCCACATTGGAAGTGCAGGAGGACTTGTTCCCCTGCAAAAACACTGCTATTATGTTGCTGGCTTTCAGAGGAGAAGCTGGTTTGATGTTCCATGAAACAGTTTTTTCACTTTCAATCATACAGTCTTGCGACCATATAATGTAAATCCGCTTACTCTTAGTAGCCACATGTCCAAAAAATCAGCAAGTTGGTTGTTAACCACCCCTTAATACATAACAAACAAGGTCCAAGAAAAAAAAAGTGCTGGAACACTCAAAAATGTTTATTTTGAGTGTTCTAGCACTTTTTTTTACTCTTAGTAGCCACACATGAATGTGCATTGCAATCAGTCTTCTTCTCCCTCTTTTCACTTCAATCAAAACTGAAGAATTCCAGAAGGCATTAAATAATTCATGGACTGGCAGGGACAAGTTCATTTTTCTCTGGAATTTTAATGTTAACATTCCAGGTAACTAGGAAGAAGTGAATTACTCTCTGTCAGTCATGAGTTTCAGACAACTATTATTAAATAATTCATGGACTGGCAGGGACCATTTCTTTTTCTTTGGAATTTTAATGTTAACATTCCAGGTAACTAGACAGAAGAAGTGAATTGTTCTCTGTCAGTCATGAGTTTCAGTCAACTATTTATGAAGCCTGTTATATCTTATCAACATATAAATACATTCTTCTTCTTGAGTTCCATCTGTTGGAAGAATGTGTAAGTTATATATTCTTCTGGATATCACATCACGGATATTCATATGGACCAATGATTACTAAGTAGCAAGGAACCAGATTAAATGCAGGAGTACAAAACATACAGTATTTGCTTGACTGGATACAATGACTTTGCTAAACATACTGGGTTTCTAGAGTAAGTGAATGTGGTTTCCCAGCCAGGATGTGTTGACTGCCATATATTTTAAAACAGAAAATTGTGTGAACTGTACTTACATCTGCCCAAGATAAATTTTGTGAAGGCACTCTGTATTCTTCATGCTAAGTATTATCTCTAACACTCATGTCCTTCAAACCCTGGAAAAAAAGGCATTCAAATTTGTTCAGTTTCCCTCCCAGTAATAAAAACACTGTACTACCTTCTGAAAAACAAACACACCTGAAATACACCTGAATGTAAAACATTTTATATATTACCTCTTAAATCTTAACTTTTGTCCTACTTTACCTCAGTCACTGTTTCTTGCACCACCCCTGCAAACTCTTTGTACTACAAATACACACACTATTTATACAGCATCCCTCTTCATCTTATGATGATTCCATTCCATTCATTAAAATATTTGCTGATGACAAGAGCTTTTCCACATATTGTCTGTGTATTGAACGGTTTACTATCATAACCTTGAAGGGGATTCGGTCAAATCCACTTTGCACAAAGTCCAGAGGTCGAGCAGTGACAATGTCAAACTCTGATACTGTTGAAGTACAAATCGTGCCCCATCTCGACCCATGTTAACACTTGTTTCTAGGTCGAATTTGGGATGTAATTTGATAATATTAGAATTCGGCATTGTGACATTTTGCAGAAGTGGGTCAATGATGCGATCATTCAATCAGGTCCCCTTCAAGATTATGATAGCAAACCATATTGAACATCCTGGGCTTGACCTGGTATAGAAACGAATGGGTAGAGGGAGTGGCTGTTGTGACACCACCTCAAATGTCATCACATCTACCCAAGTTATTAAAAAATATTGATTGGCCTACACCTGTTTTGCACACCAAAATTCATGTTGATCTTGAGAGTTGCAGCTAAATTATAATGCCTTAAACTGGTCTACTGCTGATGTTAGTATTGTTACTCAGTTTTATTTTCAATGCATGTTGTATTTCTGAAATCTTTATCATGTCAGGAGATGGTTCTCGTTTGATCAGTCACTTACCCAGTTAACACATAAATAAATAAATCTATAGACTGCAATGCTCAGAGCCTTTAATTATATTTGTCAAGACAGTATTCCTAACAAAACATTAAGATTACTTGCTTTTCACCTCTGCTGCCTTATATACTGCTTGCTCTTTTACACGTAGCCTGTAGATTTATTCCATTACTGCTGGAATGGACACATCATTGTGTAACCTTAAAAGGCATTACTTGACTCCCTGTTAAGGAGATGACATAGCATGGCCATTGGAATTGGCAGTTGGTGTACATCTCAGTTTGCAAGCTTAAAAATCATACCCTACTCTGTTGTCTGTGGTCTGCTTTAGACTGTACTGTTCCCTCATTAAAGCAAAGTTAAGTTTGTCTCACTTTATTTCCCCTTGGTCTTGCCACATGCAGCCTGTTTCCTAATCATTTTTACAATCCCATTCAGACACCTGTTTGTGCACAGCCTTGCCTCTCTCTTCCTAAGTATAATGGCCAGATTTAAGTGCAAGCAGCATAGTAACATTGATTTGAACCAACTATTAGTGAGCAATTAATATAATGTGTTCTCATTCAGCCTGTACCAAGAAATGTTTAGAGGTGGAGATAGATATAGATATATAGATATAGATATAGATATAGATTTAGATATAGATACAGATATAGATATCAAGGACCTTAAGAACAGAGGCAAATACTAAAGACTGATATTTATGTACAGCTGTCAACAAGTACAGCATGAGTAATGACTATAACTGTCTTAGTAGCTATACATGGTGCAGTAATTTAAAAATATATGCTATTGCAGATATGGAAGTCAAACAGATCAACAAGCGAGCCTCTGGCCAGGCTTTTGAACTTATCCTTAAGCCACCTTCTCCCGTCTCAGATGCTCCACGTCCCCTCACATCCCCAAGAAAGAAAGATCTCTCTCTTGAAGAAATCCAGAAGAAGTTGGAAGCAGCAGAAGAGAGGAGGAAGGTAAAGAGACAAGCAGAAAATACACATGCATATATAACTATGTCCAAAAAGTGTCACCAAAGCAAGTTCATGCCTTTTATTTCTAGTGTCTCTTGCAATTAAAGTATTTTTTTGCTTTGTGTATGAATATTTATATAAATATTTGTTTCTGGCTTTAGAAGTTTGTATAATGTGGAAGCTGAAACAGTTCAATGAGCTCCATTCAAAAACCCTGAGAACAGTACTTGTTTTTTTTTTTTCTTTAGTTAGCATCTTCCGTAAGCACCTACTGTATGATATCTGTTTTGCAACTCTAGGGACAGCAGTGCAATCCTGCCTTTCAGTAACCAGCTTTATGGGGTTTGTGTGTTCTCCCCATGTCTTTTTGGGGTTGCTCTGAGTATTTTTTCTACCTGTTCTTAAAAACATTCCAACTGATTGACTACTGTAAACTTTTTCATATATATTGCACATATGTACCCTTGTAATCAGGACTATGATGGGAAAAAAGTCTTTGAAAGGTTTATCCTATCAGGATTATGACAGAATAGAGTCTGAAAGATCAGTTCACTCAACCTGTTAGCAGATGCTGTATTGGCAGTTACAGCCTACATTAAGTTCTTTAGTTACTATGTAATCCATGATTTGTGAAGAAAAAGAGTTACATTGTTCGTAAATAAATGGAAAGCCTGATAGTTTAGTCCCTAAATAACCTGAAAGCTGAGATATGGCCAAAACATGCATTCTGTTTTGTATTAGTACTATGAAGTCCTAACCCTAAAGACGACCTTATTATTTTACCAGCACTTATACTTTCAGCTACAATTCCCATTTTATGACACCTATATATCTTCTCTAGCTTTCATCACATTAAAACGTAGGTGGTTTGCCAGTCAAAAAGCGGTTGTGTATACAAACCTAGATCATAAATGCAAGTATAGACAGCAAAAATATTGTGTAATCATTGTAGTCTAGGCCAAGATGTTGGTATAAAAAATGTTTTTTCATATTGTGGCTGTAAAATATTTCTTGAAAAAGAGTGTTTGTGTTGAATCTTTCCAGCTGACAAAGGTAATGCCTTCAACATCAACCTTTATGTAAAGGCAGAGTGTTACCAGATGTATTTCGAAAGCAGTTTCATTCTAAACTTTTCCCCCACAAAGATATCCTTCTTAGGTTATCTGATGTAAGTGATGTAAGTCAGCAAAAACAGAAATGACTGGTCTGAAAGGAAATTTACAGGGCATGCTTATGTTATTGTTGTGCTAGTGGTACATGAAATGCAACAGAAAGTAGCTTTATTTGATGAGATGTGAAATGGGAGAAGTTTAATAAATGTAATGTATTCCACATTCATATGACATGCCACTAGATTCTCCCATGTACATATGGAGAGGGACCCCAGTAAACTGCT
This sequence comes from Protopterus annectens, assembly GCF_019279795.1. NCBI lineage: Eukaryota > Metazoa > Chordata > Ceratodontiformes > Protopteridae > Protopterus > Protopterus annectens. The sequence continues at coordinate 1,758,845,931 of NC_056731.1, read as the reverse complement.
TAATACCTTTTGTGTTTCGTTGCTGTCAGTAGATGTGACTCAGCTTATCTCATCTCATCTTCCATTAATTACATATGGTGCAAGAAACAATACTTCAGAAAATCACAAAAATAAATGTGTCCCATGTGGGCAATGCCCACTACACATGCAAAAATGTCTTATTTCAACTTTGAAGTCACCACATCTTTTGGAAAGAAAAAGAACACTTTCACCTAAAGGAGTAACATAGTCAAAGAAAGGATTGATTATTTGATGGGTTGGGCTTAATGACCTTCCTGGATAGGCCTAATCTTTTTAGGTTATTACTTTTTATTGATTTTAAAATGAATAATCATGAAGAAGAACAATGACATCACTTTTCAAAGAGAGATTAACAATTTTCAAAAATTATCAGATTCAAATAGAAAACAAGGCAAATCATTCACATGCATACAGAAGTACAAGCTTCTATTCCAGCAACACTATTATACTGACTCAAATGGTGCACTACCTCTAACATTAAATTGGAGGATATTTATGATGAAGATGATGATGATGATGATGGTGGTGGTGGCGATGATGACTAGTTCCCTACTGTAATGTTATGCGCCATTTAGCTATAGCTAATCTAGGAAGTAATAAAATGTTTAAAAAATTTTCATATTCAGGACACTGACTGCAATTTTAGAATGAAGAGTAAACTTCACTGCCCTTGAAACTCACATTCATCTAAATATCATTGAAACTCACATTCAAAGAAAATGCATTTGGCCAGTGGCAGATTAAGTTAATCTTTGGGCTGTTTTCAAGCCATAGACACATTTTTATGACCATGCATACATGCATGTGTTCTTTGATTCACCTTCCTGATTGTATTAACTTATATTCCTTGTATAATACAGCACCACTTTTTAGAATTTGTTTAAAATTTGTAGTTTTGAACATTTTTCCAGTAAGCAATGAAACAAAACATATGAATCAATAATTTCACAACTACTCAATCGTAAAAGGCCACTCAAGCTTCTGTCATCACAATCCACTAACATCAGTCAATATGCACAAGCTCTGCAAAAGCAAATGTCATCTGAATAATTGCACATTAAAGAAGAGGGAGGTTGCTGCTGGCAAACAACTTTACATTTCAGTGTTTCATGTATAATTCAGTGCCTGCTGCTCTTGAAGAATAAATTGCCTATGTTTCATTAAAAAAATAAGTTAATAACATTGCACTTGCGAATGGCTAGCAAACTGACAATTTCATAGTTACTATGCATCTCATGCAAAGGAGTACAGACTCAGGAGTGCAGCATCCCATCCTCCCTTAAAGATCACTGCATAATCAACAGTCCAACTATGTGGTGTGGGAGGAGAATCCACAGCCTTCTACACCAAAGGCAATTATGCTACCTGTTGCATTACTACCACTGTTTTCAAATTATATACCACAAACACTTATGGCCATTTGTCAGACAAAACAGTTGCATATTGAAGACAGTCTTAGCATGAGCAACAGTAAACTTCTCTTTTCATGAAACTCACAATTCTTTGAAAATGCAGTGAAACACAATTCCTTGAAAATGCACTGAAACTCAGAGAAAATGCTCTGAAACTCAAACTCCTTGAAGATGAAATGAAACTCAAATTCCTTGCAAATGTAGTAAAACTCACATTTTAAGTGAGTTGTCAGGTAACTGATGTAGAGGATTCAGGCTCTTCTCCCCTGCAACCAAGGTACAGTGTTTCAGCCTGAGCAAGTTAATTAACTAAAAATACACCAAACTCCAAACAGATAGGAAATGCCAAACACAGAGATGATGGAGATTTTTTTTCCTTAAATAACATGTCCTGGTACCACGGCAATTCACCTTCAGTGGAACACCTCACCAAACAGAAACCATCTCCTTATATACAATTAAATCATTAATCAATCAATTTATAAATCAATGTGGAACCAATTTAAAGGTGTAGCAGCTCACTGTTATGTTTAAAATTTCATGGCAATGTTACACAACAGCATAAATAAACATTGCTGAAAAATTTTAATTCATACTAACAACTATCTACAGCTTATACCTTAATAAAGAATCTAAAATGATATCAATAAAAAAATTTCAACAACGCAAATATTTCAACAATGCAAAAATTTCATAACAGAATCCCAGTGCCTAAATTCATGTCCCTCGGATATAAAGTGTGATAATTAAAAATAATTTTGTATTCTAATCTATTAAGTTCATTGATTGATTAATAATTTAATTGTATAAGTGTCTTGTGTAAAGGTACTAAATTTATACCTACAAAAATGCCCGTGTCAGCGGACGTAATTTTGGATATCAAAAGGTTTGTCCGCAAACTGAATTTGAAGGTATATTTTTCTGAACATAATTCAGATATGCTGGTTGAAACTTTAAATGTTATTGCTGAAGAAGAAGTTGCTAAATTGCTTAACCTAAGTATTTATGACATTAATGATGAAATGTCTTTTGAAAGTGAAAATTTATATGATGATGGAAATATCTCAGATGAGGGACTGTTTGGGGCGGGTTACACATGTATTGTTTGCCACATTTCTCTAATGATAGTGCCTTTTTGTCCCTGAAACATTCGACAGCCATTAATGTATTTGAATATGTAATATGTGCAAGCATTGAAAGAGAATACTTAGAGGTACCAGGACGTGTTAATTAAGGAAAAAAAAAATTCCATCATCTCTGTGTTTGGCATTTCCTCTCTGCTTGGAGTTTGGTGTATTTTTCGTTCCAAGTTCCTAGATATTTGGTGTTTTATTAGGATCAAGTTAATTAACTAACCTGTCAGCCAAACTAGGGGCATTTTAAACATACACACACACACACACACACACACACACACACACACAGACACACACACACACACACACACACACACACACACACACACACACACACACACACACACACAGAGGAACATCTCTTGCACAGAGTTGCTCCACATTTGAATTCCGAATGAGCAGCAGTGGAAGGGATGGGAAAGTTAAGTAAGCATGCATGACTCAGAGTACATCCTTAAAGAAGAAATGTAAGTTTTTTTTTTTAATTAAAAACAAATCTTATGGTATCCCTCAGCCAGCAGGCTCTAGGCAACTGCCTAGATCACCTAGTGCTGAAACCATCTCTGGTTCCTCATAGATCATTTGATTTGTTGGTAAATCAGTGAGGATTTAGGTTAGTCAATAATACTAAATGTTGGAGTAATGCGTGCATACAGACTGCCTGTTATAGTTAAAATATCCAAATCTAAAATGAAGAAAATTGAAAAATCAATGCAAACAGTAGTTTTAAAATCAGAGCTCTTGTGTAAAAGGTTATGATCAGAGACTCAGTCATAATTCATAGTGCATGGAGTTTTATCTGCTCCATGTGATACTGATTACAGTTGGAAAACTAATAAGTGCTTTGCTGGCTTTCAGAAACATGAAGCTTTCTCAGTTTCTCTCTTGTACATGTGTACAGTTTACTATCATTTACTTGAAGTGGACTCAGTCAAATCCACTTTTCGCGAAACCCGAAATTCAAATATTGACAGTTTTTAACTCCAATATTGCCAAAGTATAAATCTAACCCCTATCTCGACCCATGTTAACACTCATTCCTAGGTCAAATTCGACATGTATTTTGTCAATACTGGACTTCAGCCATGTGAGTTTTTGTGGACATGAGTAGATGATATGGCCTTCGACCGAGTCCACTTTAAGTAAATGATAGTAAACCCACATGTACACGTTAAATTTTCTTTATTTTTTTCTAAACTCTGTTTTTTTTTTTTATTTTATGCTTGCTAAACAGCAAAGCCCTGTTTAGTGAGTGTAAATAAATTGGCATCCCCTTACTTTTCTTTTTTCTGTCTGAGTCACAGCATCTTTAATATGCTGTAGTGAAGTAGTAGCAATCTGCAAGAGAATGAACATTCTCCAGTCTGAGTGAAGTTGAATAGTTCACCCATTCTTTAAAGTGATATTAACATCTTCTTAACAAAAAAGAACGAGTCACTTCCACTGACCCCAGGAACTATAAACCTATTAGCCTGACTATCTTTATCTACAAGGCCATGTAGAGAATCATCATGGGCCTTATCAACAAAGCCATTGTTAACCTCCAAACACTTGACCCTACTCAATTTGGATTTGTCAAAGGGAGATCATGCCTATTAAACTTGGTGGACTTCTTCGAGACAGCCACCAAGGCCCTTGATGAAGGGAAATCTGTGCATATAGCCTACCTAGACTTAACCAAGCCTTTTGACACTATGCTCCACTCAGGCATAATTGACAAACTCACCCAGCAAGGTATCAACCTATATATCATTAAATGGGGTCGCTAACTGACTCACTGATATAACACATATAGTCAAAATAGGGGGATCCACCTCCAATAGCAGACCTGTAACCAGCAGTGTTCCACAGGGATCAGTTCTGGGACCTCTACTGTTTGGAATCTATTTCATCGAAGTGCAAGCTAAAACTAAAGGTCTCTGGCTGACAAAGTTTGCTGATGTCTGCAAACTGGGAGCAGTCATAGAATCTCCAAACAATATCAACATCCTACAAGAGGGCCTTACACAAACAAATGACTGGTGCCAAAGTCATGGCCTTAAACTCAATGGAAAAAAAGTATTATCATCACTGTCAGAAAGAGTGAGGCTCCTGCTAACTACCACATTAATAACAACACCCTAAATATGCACACAGTGATGAGAGACCTGGGCACACAGGTTGACAGAACCTTACCTTTGATCACCATGTCTCCAGAGTGGTAAGAAGGACTTTCTGTATTGCTCATCTCATAAGTAGGGGCATTGCCTCCAGAAAAAAAAAGTTATAACCTCCCTGTACTCTTCCCTCATCAGGCCAATAATTGAGTACAATGCCTCTTTTGTTATGTACCTTTCCAAGCATCTGCAGCAATTGGAAAGACCACACAGTTTCCTCACAAGTAAAATTCAAGGTCTTCGGTATCTGACCTATGAGGATCATCTGAAATCATTGTCACTTCATTCTGTTTCATGCAGACTACTCAAAGGTGATCTCTGCCTTGCATATAAAGCACTTTGACACTGCTTTATTGGAAATGCTGAATATCCATAAGTCAAATGGTACACGGGTTACTCACTGTAATGGCCTTAACCTGGTATGTCAGATTTGTCTCCCAGAGGGTACCACACCTTCAGAACAGACTCCTGCTTCATGTCAAGCAGAGCACCTCATTGGCCCTCTTCAAATGCAATCTGGACAATTGGATGGGTAACTATAAATTCACCCCAGGGGTACCACCTATGTCCCTCTTGGACAGGGGTGATAGATGCTATCATGGAAATAAGGGTAAAACCTGGCTAGGCTTGTAAGGGCCCTAAAGGCCTTAGCCAGGTAACCTCCTATGATCCTGTGATCCTATGATCTTATGATCCTATGACTGTTCTTAGAAACACCAGAATCTTAGAAGAAGTTTGTAATTAAAGACAATCTTGAACTTCACCATCCATGTCTCATGTACAGTTGTTTTCTCAGGTAAGTCATTAAACTTGTAAGCAAGTCCTGTTAGGTTTAGTTCCAGTCAGAAATAAATGTCACTTCCTCAGCCCTGTGATCCTTTCTTGACAAATAACATATGCCACGTCTCTCCTCTGGGCCAGTGATCAAGGACCTTCAATCCTCACCATAGACACAGGTGGGGAACATTCACTTTGAGAAAAATAGACACACACAGTATTTTCAGATGCAGTCCTCTGCACCAAGTACAATTTCCCTTAAGAGCATACAGGGAATGCACACTCCAGTCTTAGGGTTGGGCTTTCTCTCCAGGCCTCAAATAAGGATCTGCACTGACCATTATTGAGTTGAGTCCTTAGCCGTGTGTTCCAAGCCAAGTCCTACATCACCCTGTCTATGAAATCAGTGCTCTCAGTGTCCCTGTTCAAAGTAGCTGTCATACACAGTTCCTTTGAGAAGTGCCATTAGCATGGCCTTCAATGTAGTTTAACCTCTCCACAAGACCATTAGTCTGGGGATGGTAGGGGTAGTCTTTAGGTGTTTCATCCCACAGGCTCCCACAGACAAGCCAGCAGGTCTGACATGATATTGGCACCTCTGTCAGTCACCATTTCTTTTTGGAAACCTACCCTGCCGAAAATATCTAACAAAGCTTTTGCCACCTTCTCTGCCTCAGTGGATGACAGAGCTACCACCTCAGGGTCTCTGGTACCATAATCTACTCCCACTAGGATATATTTCTTCCCTGTAGAACTTGGGGTGCATAGAGGCCTCACATTATCCATAACTACCCTCTGAATTGGTTCCTCAATCACAGGCAAAGGCATCAAAGGAGCAGGAACCAGGTTTTCCAGTACCCTGTTACATCCCTTGCAATCCCAGGTCAATAAAAATTCTGCATAATACATCTCTTAGTGCACTTTATACCTATATGACCTGCAAAAGGAATGTTATGGGCTATGACTAGAAGTGCCAGATGGCTGCTGTATTACCTAACCCTCTAGCCCTCCCTCAGGTCTCCACTCTCTATACAGTAAGCCTTTTTCCAGTATACAGACTCCCCTTTTCCTTGAGAATCAGGTACCTCCTAAGCTACTTCCCTCACTTCTCATACTGTAGGGTCCGAGGGCTGAGCCTGTCTCAACCTTACCTTTGTGACCCTTCCCAGCTCCCCTTCCACAGGAAATCTAGTATCTTCTGACAGCAGTGCCTCACTGTCAGCCTGGGCACTACCTCTCAACTCTGCCCTTGTAGTCACCCTGTCTAAGGGAACATCAGTACCCATCAACAGCTGAGGATCACCTTCAGGTTCACTGCTACAGAGTAGCTCCCTCCCTGAAATAACCACATCACCAACCCCAGCTTCAGGTGTGTGGTTAGTCTGGGTCTCTTCCAGGCTACCAGACCAACATGCCTGTCTCCAGTCCTGACTGCGCATACAAGGTACTGCATTATCCAAATCATTCCCTATCAAGACATCTGCAGGCATATCCTAAAACACACCTACTTGTTTGCTTCCTTTTCCACCTTCCCAGTTAAGGTGAACCCTGGCCAAAGATATCTGGAATGGGGTCACTCTGACTGAAGTGGACTGCCCAAGCAAGTACTGCTCCTCTTTAACCACTGCAGACTTCACAAGTGTTATGTCAGAGGCTGTGTCTCTCTTAGCAGTGGCCTGTTTTCCATACACTAAGATAGGATATAAACTCAGGTGACAGTTTGGTACCCCTGTTGCCTACAGACAACTTACCACTGGCATACTGTTATTCCCACTTGATGGGTCCCTCACCTTTTGTTCCCCACTTTCCTTCAGTGGACATTTGTATGTTATATGGCTTATCTGGTTACATTTAAAACATCTAAACCCAGATCCTGGCCATGACTTAAACTAGTGGCTTCCCCTATTACTGGTGGACTCTGTTGGGGTGGTTTAGGCTGCCCACCATGGGGTCCCTTATATCCATGAACAGCACTGGGTATCTCCTTGTGTAGTGGCACCCTGGTTGCCAAGTAGAACTCCCCTTTTCTCCCCATCTTATCTGCAGAGTTACACTCCTTGTCTGCCAACCAGATTGTCATGTTCTCAGGCAAAATGCTAAGGACTTGTTCCCTCACCAAATAATCTGCTAACCTTTCAAAACTGGCGACCTGACACCCACTCACCCATCTATGAAAATAAGTGCTTAGCTCAGCAATATAATCACATGTACTTTCATTTGCCCTATGTCTATGCTCATGATTTTTTTCTGTAAGATTCAGGTGTTAGCTTAAAACATTACAATAAACATTGTTTAAATTATGACAAGGTTAAACAATCAGTATCAGACAATTTAGAAACAGCAGTTACAGCTTTACCATGGAGTAAGGGGGTCAGGAACCATACACAGAGCCCTTGGTCAACATCATTCTGTTTACATACTCTTTAAAGGATATGAATTAAACTATCAAAAGTATTACCTTCTCTACAGTGTGGAAGAAATTGACCGACCTTTCTTGCTTCTGGGGTTTGGTTATTCTCTTCTTCATTACCTTCATTTTCCTGTCAGAGTGAGCATGTTCCTCTCATGTTGACACTGTTTCTCATTTTCTTTGGCCTCCAAATGCCACAGTCTCTCAGCCTCTTTCCAAGTCCATAACATTTTGCCTCCAGTTCAAGTATCTTTAACTACACATGGGTTTTTAAGTCCTCTGAGATAAAGGTGAACTGTCCTGTTTCTGAGGACTGCACATCCTCATCACCAGACTGGTTGTCTTCCTGGATGCTGGTCTGTGCTGCAGCCATTACTAAGGCTGAATAGTGTCTTCTTTAGTCAGGTTGGAATGCACAAGTCCTTTGTATTTGCACACTTTAGCCAACTGGTTCACTGTCAGCTTGCCATAACCCTCTGCTGACATCTTTGCCTGCTTTCCCTGACTAAACTAAACCTAAAAAAATAAATAAAACTGTTGTGAAAAATGAAAGTCTGTATATTTACCTTGTGGCTGCTGAGAGTGACAACTGCTTACAGGCTGCAGAAGATCTATTAATATCCACACCACTGCTCACCAGTATGCGATGTTCCTCCTCTTGGCCATTGATCAAGGAGCCTCAATCCTCACCACTGACACCAGTGGGGAACATTCACTTTGACAAAGGTAGACACACACAGTATTTTCAGATACAGTCCTTCGCATCAAGTGCAGTTTCCTTTAAGAGCACACAGGGAATCCGCACTCCATTCATGGGGCTGGGCTTTCTCTCCAAGCCCCACTGACCACTACAGAGCTGAGTCCTTAGCCGGGTCCTCCATCACCCTCTCTATGAAATCAGTGCTGTCGGTGTCCCTGTTCAAAGTAGTTGTCAAACACACTCTCTTTGAGATTACCTCCACCCAGATTATAAGGTGGATTTACTGCCACCAGAACATCCAAAGCCAGCTACTTTAAGGTTTGTACCATTGTACCCAATTACACTTAGTAAAATTAATACTTATACAAATGGTAGTGTTTAACCAAGCAGCAAGACTTTCAGGAACGTGCAGTCACAGTGCCACTAAATAAATACAAGTACTCTCAACAGTTAAATATTTTCTTAAAGACCAGCCACAATGAAGGTTTTAGATATATTTAATAATAAATAATAAAAAAGCATGAAAATGCTGAATATCTATTTACAATAAACACCAGAGTTTCAGACACAGGAAATATAAAAAAACAACAGTGATGTAAAGACTCAGACAGCTACAGAAAAAAAACAACATTTATCTAATATATTTTTCTAACTGACTGAAGAATTACTGTTCCCTTGTGTGGAACAGAGCATGTGTGTGTAACTTTAAGAAGCATTCCCAAGTGTAGGCATGTGCATATAAATAGTGAGCACATGTAGGCAGCAGTGCCATTTTGAGAGAACAGCAGAAGTATTAACATGTATGAATGTAATAGTCTGTTAGTTTATTTAAGTTTAAGTTACTAAGCCTTATTCCTGATGTGTTTGTGTGCAATAAGGCTGCTTGAACTGAGCCCACAACTGTTTGTCTGTTTATCCTGACCGGAGGAGCGACATGGTGTCAGAACTGGGATTGAGAGTGCATCTTCTTCAATCCATGAGGTGCAGAGTTGGCAGTAAAGGTATACTAAGCAGATTGGGTGATACAGTGCTAAAACAATCAAAAAGGGCCAGAAATGAACTTCGGGTAACCAAAACTTGCATAAATGATTTATTTTGCAAAGGAAATGAAATGGAGCTTTCGTAAGGCCCAAAATAAAATATTAATCAAATAAGTAAACACATTACTAATCAAATGAAAGGCACAAAATGCATTATTAATTAAACAAAGTGTACAAAACAATGATATTTGATAAAACTATCAAAATATTTATATGGGGCTCAGAATTACCTTTGGTTTGCATAACAAGCATGTTCAAAGTAAAACAATTAGAAGAAATGTACAGTGAGCATGATAAGGGGTTAAATGGGCATAATGAGTACAATAAAAAGGGCAAAATACACTTAAAGTGTAAGGCGACTGCATGTTTTTTAGTAAAAGACCGTGTTTGGGCTTAAATTACTATTTTGTATTGACTGAAGCCATTCAAAGCATAACTAGAGTTGTTCAAAGTATCTCAGAGTGTGCAAAGTGTTTGCAGAGTGTGTGCTTTATTATGGTGCAATTATTTCAGAGTTTACTGTGTGCAAAATACAGTTATTTTGCAAAGTGCAGTCAAAGTACAGCCATTTTGAAAAAGTTTCTTGTGCTGTGAACATTTATTCACAAAGTACCGCCATTTCAAAGTGCTTCTTACACTGTACAGAGTTATTATGCAAATTACAGCCATTTTAAAAAGTTCTTGTGCTGTATACAGTTCATTTATAAAGTGCATTCATTTCAAAGTGCTTCTTACTCTGAGTTTCTTCTGCTGTGTACAGTTTATTCACAAAGTACAGTCATTTCAAAGTATTTCTTACAATGATAAGGAGTGATTTCCAAAAGTACAGTGATTTTTAACATGTTCTTGTGCTACGGAGACTTATTTGGCATAGTGCAGTTATTTCAAAGAGTCGGTTGTGCTATAGGGCATAATTACAAGTTCTGGCATATATTTATGTATGTATGTATGTCGGTACATAATTTCAAGCAACTTTACTACTGTGTGTTGATATGGCAGAGGCATTTTGCAGACCCATTTCACTTGTGTTTGATCATAATATTGCAGAGAATTGGAGAGTATTTGAGCAGGAATATGATATTTTCATACAAGCAGCTTTTTCTGACAAAGATGCACGTACAAGGGCATTCATTTTGCTTAACTTAGCTGGGTCAGAGGCCATTGAAAGAAATCATTCATTTGTGTATGCACCAGCAGTATATGCAGGAGAGGGAGAAAACTGCCATATTGCTGTACCGTCTGAATAAAGAGAGGACCCTGAGTGCTTGAAATGTAAATTTAGAGAAATGTGCAACCCCCAGAAAAATGTTACAATAGAAAGACATGTATTTTATACAAGAGACCAAAAGCCAGGTGAAACTTTTGCAGCTTATATCACTGACTTGAGAAATAAGGCTAAAACATGCAGATTTGGTTATTTGAAAGATGAGTTAATAAAATACAGGCTTGTGTGTGGTAATGCTGCAGTGAGAAAGATTTTGTTTCGTGACAGTGATTTAGCATTGAGCAAAGCTATAGAGATTTGTCAAATCCATGAGCTCACAGAAAGGCACACAGTTATGCTTACAAGTGATAAGAGCTTAGTTTCAGCAGCCTCTAGAGTAAGCGCAGACAGCATGCAACAAATGGCAAGCAGAAACCGGCCTAAGCACATGGCAGCTGCAGCCCCTGCATGTTTTCCTGGGAAATCCCATAACTTTCTAGCAAGTTCCAAGGCTAGCTCAGCAAAATGGACATGCTCAGTGCATTATAAGGGTGAGTCAGCAAAACCGAAGTCAAGTCTTATTGGTAACTGTCATAATTGTGGTGCCAGTCATGAGTCTAAAAGAGGGAAGTGCTTAGCATTTGGTTAGCAATGCCACAAGTGCAAAAAATGGAACCCACTTTCAAAATTTTTGTAAATCAAGTAAACCTCATTCAGTTATTAAGAAAGGTCATTCAAAAAAGCAAGTTGATTATGTGGAAAGCTGCAACCCTACGGTCTATGTAGATAGTGTATCAGTGGTCGGTGAAAAGATTAATGCAGTTTATTTGCTGGCAAAGAAAGAAGTGTTTTGTACTGTCCTGATCAATGGTAAACCCACAGAGCTCAAAGTGGACACTGGTTCAAAGTGTAATGCTATGTGAGAAGAAACATTTGCTAGAGTGAGAGCTGGTGAGCAACTTAATTTGGCCAATTGTGCAAAGCTTGTTGCTAATGGAGGTAGGCTGGGAACAGTTACAGCTTGCAATTTTATGTAGTCAGAAGACCTGTACAGTCAATATTAGGTCTCAGAGACAGTTTGAGAATGAAAATGCTTTCTTTTACCAAAGAAGTACATCATGTAAGCACATGTCCCAGTTCCTGCTTCAGTGATGCTATTTTCTCAGAGTATGCTGATGTTTTCGATGACAAGCTAGGCAAACTTCTAGTTGTGTACTCCATGAAAGTAGATGCAGAGGTCAGTCCAGTGGACAGACCAGTGAGGAGAGTTCCAATAGCTATGCAGGACAAGGTCAAGGTCCAGTTAGACAAAATAGTGAAGTAGGGTGTGATTTCTCCAGTCACAGAACCAACTGAGTGGGTGTCTTCCATGGTAGCTGCTCACAAGAAAATTTCAGATGAAATCAGAATATACATTGACCCAAGAGATTTAAACAAGGCATTAAACAGTCAAGGAGGTTGCTGCCCTCATGCCAAATGCCACTGTTTTTTCTGTCTAAGATGCAAAGAGTTCATTTTGGCGACTGATGCTTGATCGCAAATCTTTATTACTGACTACATTCAGTACTCCATTTGATATATATAGACTCCTCAGGATGCCTTTTGGAATAAATTCTGCCAGTGAATTCTTTCAGTGTGCAATGGAGCAATTTTTTTTGGAATATCCATGTGCTGTAATAGATGATTTACCGGTTGGAGGTAATGGTGAAACACAGCATGACAGAAACCTCAGGAAAGTTCTGGACAGAGCACATGAAGTGAACTTGAAGCTCAATCCTCTGAAATGTAAATTCAGACTACCAGAAGTTACTTATGTAAGTCATTTATTTACCAGTACAGGCTTATGACCAGACCCTTCCAAACAAGCAGCAATTTTTGAGATGCCAGCCCCAGACAATGTCCAATCCCTACAGTGTTTTCTTGGTATGGTTATCTATTTGGACAAATTTATCCCTGACTTTAGTGAGTTACCAGCACCTTTAAGAGAGCTGACATGGAAAAATGCTGCCTGGTCATGGTTAGAACAACATCAGAGAGCATTTGATAACCTCAAACAGCAAACTGTCAGCCTGTCTACATTGAGATACTATGATGTTCACAAACCAATAGTTCTTTCCTGTGATGCTTCAAATTTCGGACTTGTTGCAGTTATTCTTCAGGAGAGCAGACCTGTTGCCTATGCATCTAGAACTCTTACCCAAACTGAGATGCAGTATGCTCAAATTAAGAAGGAACTTTTGGCAATTGTATTCTCATGTTTGAAATTCCATGCTTATATTTATGGCGGAGCTATCCAAATTGAAACTGATCATCAACCTGTAGTCACTACTTTAAAGAAGCCTATGCATACAGCTCCAGCAAGACTACAAAGAATGATGCTTAGACTACAAAAGTATAATTTCAAAATGGTCTACACAAAAGGCAAAAATTTCTTTAGCTGGCTGATAATGTATACAGATTACCCAGCAATACCACGGAGCAGCTTGATGCAGATAATTTTGACTTTGATGTCATGGAGGTGCATAATTTTTCTACCACGATACTTTCTGAGCTAAGAGATACAAAGATTGATCCAATTTTGCAGAAGCTCAACCACTTCATCAATGCTGGATGGCCGTCAAAGCAATCTTGTGTATCGCCAGAAGTACAACCTTATTTCCCATACAGAGATGAGATGCTGATGGAACATGGTATCATTTTCAAAGGTCCAAAAGTTATTGTTCCTGCTTCCTTACAATGTGAATACATTCAGATTTTGCATCGTGGCCACCCAGGTTTTGAATATATCAAAAGAAGAGTGAGAGGACTAGTATTTTGGCCTTCTCTATCAAAGGGCATTGATAAAGTGCATTCTTGTTCAGTATGCAATAGTACTAAACCACATTTGCAAAAAGAGCCACTTCATCTAAGTCAGATTCCTGAACTACCTTGGTGAACAGTAGCCACTAACATATTTGAGTGGAACAATCAGTATTACTTAGTGTTGGTAGACTCTTAGTCAAACTAGTTTGAAATCAATTTGCTACCTAACCTAACATCCAGTGATATTATTACTAAGATGAAACATCATTTCTCAGTCCATGGTAGTCCACACAGTTATTTCTGACAGTGGTACCCAGTATACCAGTCAATTATTTCAGAAATTTGTAAAAGAATGGGACTTTATCCATGTTACTAGTAGTCCTGAATACCCTCAGTCAAACGGCCATACTGAACATGCAGTACCGAGTGCAAAGCAATTACTAGAGAGGTCAAAGTGTGACAATATTGATATCTTCTTGAATTTACTTAATCCCAGAAATATACACCGTGACAACCTATTTGGCTCGCCTGCTCAGCGACTTCTGTCTAGGCAAACCAGAACAACCTTGCCTATCAGTTCTAGTTTGTTGGTGCCTAATGCTAAAAACACCAGAGCAATCAAAGCCCACCTCTTTAAGAAGCATACCTATCAGAAGGCCTGCTGTGATAAAATGAGCCAATTTCTTTGTCTGTTAAAAGAAGGAGAGACAGTGAGAATGCAAATGGCGAAATGCTTTGATATACTTGGTCAAGTGAGAGGCATATGTGCCGAGCCAAGATCATACTTAGTGGACTCTGAGGATGTAGAATACAGGAGAAACTGCAAGCATATTCTTCCTGTGTCTGAAATGATATTGCAGCATCGTACCTGTGATACAGACTCTAGATCTCAGAGCAACCCTGACAATGTTCATATTGAAGAACGTGTCTCAGTATCCATTCCCATTCCTGATAATGTCCCAGTTGTCCCCAAAGTTGAACATTCCTTGAAGACAGTCCCCGTTGCTATATCCAATTCTGATTTTTATGTTACATGATCAGGTCGTATTTCTAGACCTAGTGTGAAATACACAGCATCCTGGACATGATTGTTTTATATGTGTCTAATTTTGTATGATTGCATGTCAAAGAATTAGTTCTGTATAACTGCATCTCAAAAGATCATTTCTGTCTAATTGCATGTCAGTGAATACTGTCATGTGGTATATGATTTATTTCTCAAAGAAGGAGGAGGATGTAGAACAGAGCATATGTTTGTGTATAACTTTAAGAATTACTTCCAAGTGTAGGCACGCGCATATAAATAGTGAGCACGTGCAGGCAGTAGTGCAATTTTGAGAGAACAGCCAGAATGTTAATATGTACGAGTGTAGTAGTCAGTCTGTTTATAAGTTTATTTAAGATTAAGTTCTAAGCCACAATCCTGATGTGTTTGTGTATAATAAAGCTGCTTCAACTGAACATACAACTGTTTCTCTATTTACCCTGACCAGACGAGTGACACCTTGTTACTTACTAAAGCAAGGCAAGATGAACATGGATGAGTGTCTTGTCATGTCCAAAACAGAGTGCGCACCTCACATCTCTCACTAGTATTCAAATACAATTTCAGTGCTGGCTACAGAATGACATCACATCTGGTAATCTGACTCTGGTTCTCACACTACCCTCTTACTAGAAACTGAGCCAGGATCTGACACTGATGTGTCCCAATACACACCTAGAACTTTAGCTAGGGTTTATTACAGCATCTGGAAACTGGAAACAATTCCAACATTTCCACTCTTCCTGCAGAAACTAACAAGCCATTCTCTGGTACCCCAGAGTAGCAATTAGTTCACCACTAAGGACACTAGAGCAGGAGCCCAGCCAAGGCTTTTCACAGACATTGTATTTCTTGCTGCATTCAGACCTATGCAATAAAATCTTTATGGACTAAACCAAGTAATTTAATTTCAGGCTATAATTTTATGCTATCTTTCTTAAGGTTAGCTGGGCTGAGCTTAATCCCTTCACTTTTGGTATCCTCTGTTAAAATATATACATGGCATCAGTTATAACAATACAGTTTGATATACATGTATGTTTATTTTCTGTTTAGCAGGATCCGCTGTTGATACATTTTTAACACAAGCAACTTTACAAATACATGTCTAACACAAGCATCTGTACAAATCAGTTTGATATGCAGATGACATAATTCTTTACAAAACTCCAGCTAGTTATGCTGGCATATGCTACACATGCACTGTCCTACTCCCCCTAGTACAGCTGGCACCACGTGACATCATCACATGCTAAACCATATGGAACTTAACATCTTTTTTCAGAAAAAGGAATTCTCTTTTGAAAGTCTTTTTGATGTTGTCTAAATGTGAATATCACATTATTCAGAATATCAGTACTTTGACTACTTTACCTAGTGCCACACCCCACATCAAAATAATGAAAGATGGTTAAGCTCAAAGCTTCTTGTCCATTTAGGCTCAAGCATTCCTTCTGAAAGACAGTCCAACATGTGTTTTTGGTTGTCTGGTACTCAGAAACCAAAATAGCGTCTTTTCCCTCTGGTAAGTTGTGCTCGGTTGATTGTATTTGATGTGCTAATGCAAATTGCATTTAAGTATTATTTACATGCTTAATGTGAAACTATTAGTTGTGCTCGGTTGAGTTTATTTGATGTGCCTCATGCTAATTGTCTAAGTATTATTTACATGCTTAATGTATAACTATTAATATCTATAACTTACGCAATATTACCACAAACTTATTTGCGTGTGTCTTGGTTTATGAGGACTGTTTGTCCTTGTTTTAGCACGTTAGTTGTAGTCGTCTAGAGCTATATCTTCCTTGTGGTACCCTTAAATGAGCGACTATGTCTTAGGTGCTGTAATTCTGTTCGTAATTGCCGATTATCAGCTGTAGCATGGGCTACATTAATAATGTTAAATGTACGACAGACATTCTTGTTTTAAGGTTATTCCCTTTCTGTTTCTGTCTTTATTGTGCTGAAAGTTATATTTTTTAAAGTGTAAGGTGCCGGATTTATGCTGGGATTTGGCTCTCTAACCAGTGAAACCTGGGCTACATTTATATGTTTGAATATGTGTGGTAGCCTTGTTAAATGATAAATGTATGCATTATCCTTTATTGAATGCAGCTACAAAGGCACAAACAATCCCCTTATGCCAATTGGCCGCTGTAACGGCTGCTCATCAGCTGTAGTGTGGGCTACCCTTATATTGTTAATGGTATAGCCAATATACTTGTTAAGTGTAATGCCTATGCTGTTTTTATCTTTATTGCAGAGAAACATAGATTTTGTAAAGCTTTAAGGTCCCAGATGTATGGTGGGAAAGACTTTTTAACGGTGTAACTTGGGCTTTATTTAAATGTAGAAGCGTGCTCGGCAGGCTTGATAAATGGTTAATGAATGCTTTTCTTCACTTTCTACGTAGTTACAAAGCACCGGCATTTTCCCCTCAGGCCAAATGGCTGCTGTTTGTACTGTCTGGCTGCTTGCTTCAGCCTGTATTGGCTATTTTTTGTAGTGTAGTCAACAGCTTAAGTGTACTTATTTAACCTGCTGAAGCTGCTGCCTGGTCATCGCCCTTTAGGATTTTTGGGTATTTTAGCTCCATTAGTTATTTACAGTCTTATACTAGAACTAATTCTACATTTAAACACTTTTGCATAATTAAAAGGCCAGGAACAGCCCTTTCAACCTCACGCCAACCACGCTGAAGCTATACCAGGGCTATTAGGAAGGCGGGAAACCATATCTATGTATTCATACTAAGTCCTATTCTATATAGGTCTCTCCACTAATAGATATATTAAGTGCTATTTAAAAAGCTGAGTAAAGCCTCTTGTATTCTCGCTAATCTCAAGAAAACTTTTGCCATATCTGGAATCATTTAATGTATGGTCTCACTGCCCAAAGCTACTGTAGACTTTAAGCCTGTTACCCGCCCTAACTCTCATTCCGGGGATAATATATAGCTATTCCTGACACTTTCTGCACACTGTTTCTGATTTCTCGGCTGCACTATTGTTTTTTTTTTACTTTTATATGCACCTGTATCAGATGATTAATTTAAACCAATGAGTTACATGCTAACCTACTGTGCCTATTGACTATGAACTGATAGAGTATTCACATAGGACAATTCCTGCTCTCTCATGTTATTGGGAATTAGTAAAGAATCAGTGAATGTTTAATTTCCTAGCTGTTATAACTATTATTCTAAAAACATATTTTTGTTGTTGTTAGCTTCTTGCTACTTACCACCACTCTTGTCTCTCTCTCTCCCACAAGTACCCTGCTCTACACTGTGCTGTTCCAGACCTAATTTTTTTCTGAGAACCTACCTACCTGGTGACACAGGACCCATCCATCAAAGAACTGTGGCCTCCTCTCACAGCCTCAACTCCTTGCTCTCACTTTCAAGGATTTAAGAAAGTATGTTATCTATGTCCTACCTGTAAGACTTACTACCATCCACTGTTGCTACAGGGGTTCAAAAGCTCGCCCTGAGCCTGGATAGCCAGCAGCCCCCCCCCATACTAGCTACCTTGCACACTAAACTCTCATACCACCTCTTTTACCCCATGTACTTGCCTCTCCCCCTCCCTTAATCTAGCACTAAACCTACCCCCCGTACTGTAATTGCTTGCAATACTAGCTTTGGCCAGTAGGTGGCACTCCTATCCCTTCCAGTAATACTCCTGTTTACCCCTAGTAATTATGCCTTAGAACTACTCTGTAACTTCACACTCTACCCTTTATCTTAACTTGCTATACTTCCCTGTTTTCTTATATACTCCTTACTTATCCCTGCTCCTTCCCACTTTAGGCTTACTTCACTTACCTTCAGATTTCAGCTCTGCTTACTGATTGTTTCTCCTCCAGCTACTCCTTTCCTGTTTCTACCCGCTCCGTTCACCCTGCAGGCTCACTCTGCTCCCCTACCATACCCCCAATTCCCAACCACCCCCAGAGGCCCTAGACTTATACCTCACTAGCCACTCCCCCTTACCTCCTATCCAATCACTTACCTCACCTTCTTCAGACTCCTCCCTGATATCTATCTCCTAATTAGAACTACTCAATTTAATTTCATATCACCACTTGACCCAACTATCCTCCCACTACACTATTTTCCTTCCCAAATCTACCACTCCTTCAACCCCCTTTAATCTCTTCCATCCTTATTTATACCCTGCTCTATCCCTCCCAAATTTCTCTCCCTCTTGCTTCAACACCTACTTACACCATCTTTTCCCTTATTAAATCTACGTTTTACCATGGCCCCAACTAATAAACATATTCTCATTAATCTACTACTCCTAACCACCACATTGGCCTGTCTTACTATACCTTACTTACTCACCTCCTTTGAATATCTTTCTCTCCCTGAACAAAAACATTGCATCCATCAAACACTAACACCCTCTTTCATCCACTCCCTTAATCACAGCAACATAACTTTTAATTCCAACTATATGCAACCTAAATATCACAGAACTACCCACATCAGCTATTTCTCTTTAAAGAAGACTCTAAATTACCTCTACAAACTCCTTAAATCTCTTCAATACCCCCAGCAACACCCCCTCCTAGATGGTGATATTCATCCAAACCCTGGCCCCAATAATAACTATGCCAATAACCCAAGCAATGTAAACTTCACCACAGTCTCAACACTAATAAAACCATGCAACTCCCTCTTAATAGGTCACCTTAACATTAGAAGTGTTAACAACAAAATCTCCCATCTACATGCTCTCCTTGATATACACTCATTTGACATACTATGTCTTACAGAAACTTGGCTTAAACCATCTACTCTAGACCAGGAAATTACCTCTTCTGGCTATAACATCCTTAGAAATGACCGTAAAAACAAAAAAGGTGGAGGTATAGCCATTCTCTATAAATCTAACCTCCAAATTACCCCCATAAATGACCTTCCATCATTTGCTAACAATTCTGAAATCCTAACTGCAAAACTCCAAATCAATAATTCTAAATCGATATACCTACTTTGTATGTATCTACCACCAGGTAATAATACTAGTACTCTGGAGAACCTACTCAATCACCTCTCTACCCAAATACCCCAGGAGACCATTGTACTAGGTGACTTTAATATAGACTGGTCCTCTTGCATTTCTTTGAATCCTACCAATCACATAAACCTCTTCGGTTTCAAACAATTAATAACAACCCCTACAAGAATCAACAAACCTAGCAATAAAGAAACTACTCTGGATTGGATCCTTATTAATAGCCACCCTGAGACTTATACCCCAGGAACCCTACCAGATGACATTAGTGACCACATGCTTACTTACATTATTAGACAAAAAGATCACATTCCAAATACTCATAACCTCAGAACCTCCCGCTCAAAAAAATTCTTTAATCCAGACAGCTTTCTAACTGAACTACAAGCATGTGACTGGTCACCACTAATGCATCTAGAACTTAATAAATCTGTTACTTACTTTAATACTAACTTTCTTAGGATCCCAGACTACCATGCACCTTATCGTACTACTAGAATACGAACAAAATCTGCACCATGGCTCACAAAACAAACTAGGCAGAAGATACTCCTTAGAAATAAAATCTGGGCCAAATGGAGAGCTACCAAATGCCCAACTAACCACCTTCACTATAAACAGCTAAGAAATGCCACCAAGAAGGATATTCTTAGAGATAAAAAAAGATTTTTACATTCAACTACAACAAAGCAGCCAACAAACTCCTCAAAAGTTTTGTTCTGGAATAAACAAACTTCTTCAGCCAGGCCACACCACTACTCCAGACCCAACTGGTTTCAATCATAATAACGCCACCCAAATCCCTGATGCATTTGATAACTATTTTACTGAAGCCATTCTAACCCTGGCTAATTCTTTACCAACCTTCACTACCTCCACAACTAATACCTGCAATACTTCACTACCTACCTTTCACTTACAACCTGTATCTACATCCCTCATCTGTAAGCTACTTCAAAGACTGAAACCTTGTACCCCTTCAGCTGACCATCTCCCATCGGAATTCCTACAAATAGCCGCAAAAGCCATAGCCTACCCCATCTCCATCATTATTAATAGAACTATCACAGAAGGCAAAATCCCTGCTCTATGGAAGATATCCCATATCATCCCTCTACACAAAGGTGGTCCATCTACTGAGCTTTCTAACTATCGCCCTATTGCCTTACTCTCCCCCTTTGCAAGTAGGTTATTTTATAGTAAGTGGTTAAGTAGTTGTTTGTGAACACATTTTTCCATGATCTTAGCTAACTGCTAACACGGCTTTAGACCATTCCATAGCACATCAACAGCCCTCTTATCCTTTACCGACTCCATAAATAAAAATCGTAACAACTCATTTTCCTCTGCTCTATTTATCGACCTGTCGAAAGCCTTTGATATGGTTAACCATAACTTACTACTAGACAGACTAAATGCCCTTTATCTCAACCCTCAAGCCATACAATGGTTTAGATCATATCTAGAAAATAGAAAGCAAGCAGTACTTTGGCAGAACAATTTGTCCTCACTACTACCAGTCAATATTGGAGTACCCCAAGGCTCTATCCTAGGCCCCCTACTCTTTTCTCTATTTATTAACAATCTAGACATGAACATACCTCTAGCCACCTGCATTCAATACGCTGATGACTCCACCTTAATCTGTACAGCTAAAAATATAGCCGCTCTCCACTCCCTTACTCAAACTGTCTTTCAAAATGTTGAGAACTGGTTTATGCAACACTATCTCCTCCTTAATCCCAAAAAAACTAAATTATTGCTCTTCACCCCTACTCACAAATCACCCACTCCTTTCTTCACTATAACCTCTAACAATGGTACCAACAGTATTCCAGATTCTACAACACGCCTACTAGGTGTAACAATTGATAATCATCTCAGCTATGATGAACACATCAACTCCACTATAAAGTCTGTTAACAAAAAACTTGGTACCCTCTATAGAATCAAACCCTTCCTTACCCCTGCTGCAAGAAAGACTATTGCCTAAACCCACCTCATTTCAGTCCTTTTCTATGCCTGTGTTATATATACTAACTTGTCCAGAAACAACCTCTCTAAACTCTCAACCTGCTATAATAGCATAGCTAGATTCAGCACATGTTCCCCCTTTAAAACTCACCACTGCCTTAACCTCAAACAACTAGGATGGTTAGAATTAAAGAACTATATACTCTGTCAACAATTACTTATTACTCAAAAGATCCTACATCACCCTAACAACACCCCCATCCTCACCAATCTAATTACACCGTATACAAACCTATCCACACTCCGCTCTGCTAATAAGTTTCTAGTTTCCTCACAGAAAGCGAATAACAAAGCTGGGGATTCACTCTTCACAAACACTGCAGGAAAAATCTGGAATCAGCTTTCCTCAAAATCATCTACCCTTGCCTCTACACCTCTTTTTAAAAAACAGCTAAAAGAACATCTAAACACTCATTGGCTGTGTCCATGCACTAACCCAGACTAATAATCTTCTCCTCTTTTTCACTTACCCCTTTCACTACCCCTTTAACCTAAGCCTTTATAACTTGTACTACTCTTTCTCTGTATTTGAAGAATAACACTTTTCTCTTCCCAACTTGAGACTTCCAATTCCTTCTACTGTGTTTTGTATAATTACTTAGTTGAATTTTTACTAAATCTGTTATAGCTTAAAATATATTTTTATTACTACTTTTAGACTAATATTGATATGTACTGTATCCCATTATGTTTTTAGACATTGTTAACTTTGACACTGTTTATGCTTGGAGCTTTTCTCCCCGGGCCTCTACTGAAAATGGACATATATCCAGCTAGACTAGCCCAGTTAACAAATGTAAAATAAATAAATAAATAAATAAATAGATCTTACTTATTGCAGAGTTTAATATTACTTTCCCTCATTCCCATGAACGTTTTGAGACAGAAGGTCACTAAAATAAGCATCTTGTATGTAGTGTCAGGAATGTCACTAGTACTGTAGATAGCAAGGTCAGATTATACATTTTGAGTAGCAGGTGCCACATATCCTTAGCTGTTGATGCATGACATCTGGATCATTCTTGGGTTTAGCCTTTAGCTAGAGATTAAATTGGAAAACCGATGACAATATTTTTGTGAAAAAGAAGCTGTGCAGGGTGAAGGTAATGTTTATAAATTCAATTATTTAAAAAAAAAAGAAAAAAAAAATAGTAGACCATTAAAATCTGAACAGCAATGTCCTTCAAATGCACCATACGTATGTTTCTATGTGAGGCACAGTGGCAGCTTTTATAATCTGTATGCAGTGACAGAAATGCACAGCATGACACATTACACTTGCTTTTTCTGCAAAAATATTACATCTAGTTTAGCAGCTGAGTAATATATAGTTGGGAGATTATGCAAGATACCATGGAGAAATCCTACGGCACAGTAATTAATTTGCTGTCAATTTTTTTTTTTCAAATGTGAAGGGAATGTGTCTTTACTCTGTAAATCTAGTATCTCAAGTTACTTATTTTGCTGAACATTTTTTATTGACATTACAATTATTTAAGCATGCATAAAAACAGGAATAAGTAGGTCATGTGATTATGCATTCCTCCTTGTAGTGTCAGATAAGGAAATAATCTATGTGAGATATATGTTATGTTGTTTCCATGATTGCTCCTCCAATGTAATTATGCTATAGTTTACTTATTAAAATGGTCATTCATCACTTAACTCTTATCAGAGTGTTCAGGTCCTGCTTGCATGCCTAGCAGTGGATACTCAGATCAGTTGTAGATAACACTGTGCTTTTTTATCCCACAGTAACTACTTGCTGTAGTCAAATAACTCAGACTGACGATCTCATGTGATGTTTGGTGATTACAGATGGTATTGAGACAGAGTAAGGCAAATTAATTAGATTTAAGATAGTTTTCACGATGCTTGGGTTCTACCATTAGTAGAACTGTAGTAGAACAGCATCAAAATGATATGTGTAAGAGGGATTTCTAATATTGTGGAGTTAAAAAGTACGAGTTTCTGTAATACTATGCATCGTTGCTTCAGCCTACAGATCTTTTTCACAGAGACAGAAGCTGACACTTACAAAGGGAACATGATGAAGATTATTTCTTGTCCTTTCTAATTTGGTACTTTATATATCATTTGTTCACCAATTAGATACTTTAGTAAAATTGATTTGTCACTACTTTATTTTGTATTCTTGTATTATATCAGCTATGCTTGCTGTGAAGTTCTAAACATTTTATTTTGTATTAAACTTTTGTTTCATTTATCTTCTGGACTGAGCCTTAAATTGGTCGTATTTCATCAGTGCCCTACCACAGTAAACAAACTAAAGTAAAAGAAAACAAGTCTTCTTACACACCACCTTTTCAGTTATGTCTTGTAATGCTAAGTTAAATACAGTCTGCATCTATAACAATGGAGTTGTATTATTGTGAAATACTACAGTATGACAAAATGTGTATTACAAAATGCAAATGCTGCCATTTAGAATAATTACCAGTGATTACATAGAATAATTACCAGTGATTATATTGTCTAATTTTATACTGCAGTTTTATATTGTCAGTCAGGTATATTTGCAAGTGGAATCCAAATCTTTTTCATACTTTAAGAAGCAAAGTAGAAAATAAAGAGGCTGATTAAATTCACTGAAACTGAGAATAAATACTTTGCACTTCATAACAAAGAAAGAAGGGCATTTTGCTCATAGTTTGATTATAATACCTGAAATCTGTTGATCAGGAATTGATAGTGACAGTCCTTTGGCTCAGTATGTGGCTATTTTATACTAAATAGCACATTCCCTGTAATTGTTTTTAATTTAACATATTTAACATATTATTGCATTTCATTAATATGTTCACAGTGCCAGATGAATAAGAGTCCAGTCATAGTAACCAGCTTTCCTCAATGGCAAACTTCCTAATTCAGGGCTGTGTACAGAACCACTTGAAGATTATTGGCAGAAAATGGCCAATTATCCTGCACACCTCAGACTAACTGACCATTCCATGTCACTCAAGGATTATTGGCACAAGATGGTCACTTAGCCAGTACACCTCAGACTAAGTGACCATTTTATGCCATTCTAAGATTATTGGCATGGAATGGTAACTTACTTTGTACCCTGCAGACCAAGTGACCATTCTATGCCACTCTAGGATTATTGTCATTCATAACCCACAGGATCAAACAACTAATTTTTAATTCATTAAGCATATGTCAATGAAAGAAATAATCATTTCACTTACTGTAAAAGTGTAAGATTTCTACAACCATTCCATCAAATATAGAATTTGATGCAGGGGCTATAATTAGCTTACTCTGAAGCTGGATAGACAAAATAGAGCACAGGTCGTGGCAGGTTACTGTCAAAGGATGTAAGAAAATGTAACTGCCCACGTTAACCACAGTAATCTAATTGTTCTTCCTCTCCCACCCCACAGCTGACCATTGGTTGCCACAAGTTCCTTTTCTTATTCACTTTGTCCATTGGACCTGTCTTAGCCTCCCACTAGCTCAACCTGACACATAACTGGGACTAGTGAGGAAACAGAGTTCATTGATGCAGTGTCATATTGCTACAGATGAATAGGCTGTAACCCCCGACTACCCTGCAGTACCCTTGTAGGCTCCACAGTGGCTATCTTCAGGAGGGATATGCATGCATGTGCACATGTCCAACCTCCTGACAGACTGGTATATGTTTTGCAGTGCGACGCTTACCAGGATCTTAATGGTGCAACTGCAGGAAGCCTAGCCAGCCTGTCTGTCTCTCAATGATGGGTGAGCCAGAATAAACCACTCACTCCCATCCTCCTGTACAGCCACTCCATACCGCTGGTCAAACAGAGGTCATCTAGGGAGTAGAAAGGTAATCATTTGAAATGTTGGGCCCCACTAGTGAGTCCCAAAACATACTGAGATTGAATGGCCAAAACACAAACTTAAACATGCAAAGCATGAAATAGGCATTTCCCAGAATATTCCCTTTTTCCATGGTATGGTGATCTTGGAGTTGGCATGTATACATTTG
The DNA here is from genome assembly GCF_019279795.1 of Protopterus annectens. NCBI lineage: Eukaryota > Metazoa > Chordata > Ceratodontiformes > Protopteridae > Protopterus > Protopterus annectens. The sequence goes on along the minus strand of NC_056731.1, from coordinate 1,758,820,173 downwards.
GGAATGTGGGGGTGAGGCTTTCCCCCCACATAAAAGATGTTTAAAGGAGAAGAATGATGCTTCAGATTTGCTTTTCTACTGGGTTTTCAAGCTTCTTTATTTGGTCTGTCAGCACTCAGTGTTACAAGTGCTGACATTCCAGTAGGGAGCTGAGCATAAGGGCTTTGCCTGTTTGCACTATGGCAGCCAAGTCTATTGTTCATCCAGAAATTGGGTGTTAAAAAATGTGTGCCTTCTTCTGAAATGTGCAATTATATAATAGAATGCAATTATTACATTTCTATAATGGAATGGAATTATTAAATTTCCACCCAAAATATGGCATGAATAGCTTGAATAACTACTTTCCAAGTTATTCCCCTGATTTTTCTGAAGTTATGGCAGACCTCGTTAGTCAGACAGAGGTTCCACTAACTGCAGTTTATTAGGGCTAGCTAAACTGAAAGGTGTTTCCATGCTGCTCTTTCAAAATATTGCACATGGTAAGCTTATCATTTATCCAAGTTTAAGCATGGAAACTACTACAGCGAGTGTGCATATTTTTCAAAATCAAGTTTACAAACTTTGTATCTGAAGGGTAATATTATTTATTTATTCAAGGCCATGCAGTACTACGGTTTCTTTACATTTGATCAACTAAACAAACTTTAGGTTATGCTCCTCAGAAAATTCAGCTCTGAAAAGTATAACTAGAAAAGTAAAAAAATATATTTTTTTTGTCGTCAGACAAGCGTCACCTCCCCCCCCACCACCCCTATACATCCAACAATATCATAACTTGTATATATCAACTCCACAATCCGACTACAGAGAGTAAGAAAAAATGGAAAATCCCTCAAAGTGCAATGCCAGCTCGAACAACATAACACACTGTGGTAAAATGAACCAGAACATTCATCTTTCACTAAAAAGGCTGACAATCCATCAACCGTCAAAAAGTATACCCATGCTCATTAATACTGAGCCTGAAAGAGAGTTGAATGCCATCTTTTAAAGGTTTGGTGTGTGGGTATTCCTTTAAATGATACAGTATTTATATAGAAATACAGACTCTGTTAGATGGGGAACACTTTGCTTATCTAGTATCCATGTTTCCCTGTTAGATAGGATCCTAGCAACAAAGAGCCTACATTTTCCTGTCATCAGCAATACCTGGCTTATATCAATCCCATACATTCTTTAATTTCTGCACAATTTTCCTAACATCACAGTCTCATAAGAAATTTAATGTGCGTATCCATGACTATCTTTTGCCAAAAAGAGCATTCTCACCTTGTCTATGGGCATCATCTGTAGCTAAACCATGAGACTATATCGTGCCTTTTGTCTTGTATTTCATTTGAACCATCTGTTCCTTGTTCCATTTTGATCATGTTTCTGATTATGCTACATTATGTTTTCTAAAATATTCTACAGTCATCTCTCTTGATTCTTTAATGAATTTTAATATCCTTCCATGCCCTGCTACAGAGGAATGCATACCAAGTCTTTAGCGTATCTTTTACATCAAGATTCTTTAGGGCTTTAGCTTAGCTCAAAAGTGCACAATACCATGGCATTTTCTTTATACAAGTCATTACAGCTGAAGCTATAATGACACAGAACTTCAAAATTAATTGAGAGACAAAAGCATCATGTTATGACTTATTAACCATGATTAATGGTTAAGTAATGGATGGCCGCGGTGGTGCAGCAGTTAGCATTGCCACCTCACAGCCAGAGGTTCTCCAGTTCGATCTTCAGCTGGGGTGCCTTCTCTGCGGAGTCTGCATGTCCTCCCTGCGGTTGCTGGGTTTCCTCTGGGTGCTCTGGTTTCCTCCCACATCCCAAAGACATGCTGTAGGTGGATTGGATACTCTAAATTGGCCCTAGGTGTGAGTGCATGCATGTGTGTGCCTTCTGTGGAAAGTTGGGTGCCGGGCTGGCAACTCAACACCGTAAAAACTCCCCTGCCAATCATGAGCTGACAGGTGATCTGCTGTGGTCACCCCTAACCAGGAGATGCTAGAAGAAGACTAAAATTAAGTAATATTGGGTAGTGCTTAGAAGAAGGATTACGGTAACAGAGGATTCATCTTCAATGACTCATAGTGGAAGTTTTTTGGCTTGTTGTACCAGATGATCTGAAGTAATCACATGTGTAATTATTTAATGGGGGCAGTTTAACTGGGAACACAGCATAGGGCAAGCACAGATTATAAAACAACCAGGTGTGTATTTAACTGATCTGCAGCTGTTTGTCAGAAAAAATGGTTATTATAGAAAGAGCATGAATTGTGCTATGGTAGATTACTGCAGTGGTTCAGAAACTAAAAGCATTTTGGCAGAATAAAAAAAGTGTTACTTGGAATGTAGTAGCAGGATACATTTATTCATTACTTGGAGTGTAGTAGTGGTGTAGGTTTATTCATTACTTGGGAGTGTAGTAGCAGGGTAAGTTTATGCATTACTTGGATGTAGTAGCAGAGTAAGTTTATTCATTATTTGGAATGTAGTAGCAGGGTAAGTTTATTCATTACTTGGAGTGTAGTAGCAGGGTAAGTGTATGCATTACATGGAATTTAGTTGCAGGGTAAGTTTATTCATTTCTGGGAATGTAGTAGCAGGGTAAGTTTATTCATTACTTGGAGTGTAGTAGCGGTGTAGGTTTATTCATTACTTGGGAGTGTAGTAGCAGGGTAAGTTTATGCATTACTTGGATGTAGTAGCAGGGTAAGTTTATGCATTCCATTGAATTTAGTTGCAGGGTAAGTTTATTCATTACTGGGAATGTAGTAGCAGGGTAAGTTTATTCATTACTTGGAGTGTAGTAGCAGGGTAAGTTTATTCATAACTTGGTGTATAGTAGCAGGGTACATTTATGCATTACTTGGAATTTAGTTGCAGGGTAAGTTTATTACTTGGAGTGTAGTAGCAGGGTAAGTGTATTCATTACTGGGAATGTAGTAGCAAGGTAAGTTTATTCTTGTAATATAGCTGCATTGTAAGTTTATTCAATACTTGGAGTGTAGTAGCAGGGTAAGTTTATTCATAACTTGGAGTATAGTAGCAGGGTACGTTTATGCATTACTTGGAATTTAGTTGCAGAGTAAGTTTATTCATTACTTGGGGTGTAGTAGCAGGGTAAGTTTATTCATTACTTGGAATGTAGTTCCAGGGTAAGTTTCTTCATTACTTGAAATGTAGTTGCAGGGTAAGTTTATTCATTACTTGGAATGTGGTTGCAAGTAAGTGAGTGTAGTAGCAGGGTAAGGTTATTCATTACTTGGAGTGTAGTAGCAGGGTAAGTGTATTCATTACTTGGGAGTGTAGTTGCAGGGTAAGTTTATGCATTACTTGGAGTACTGGGAGTGCAGTAGCAGGGTAAGTTTATGCATTCCTTGGATGTAGTAGCAGAGTAAGTTTATTCATTATTTGGAATGTAGTAGCAGGGTATGTTTATTTATTACTTGGAGTGTTGTAGCAGGGTAAGTTTATGCATTACATGGAATTTAGTTGCAGGGAAAGTTTATTCATTACTGGGAATGTAGTAGCAGGGTAAGTTTATTCATTACTTGGAGTGTAGTTGCAGGGTAAGTTTATTCATTACTTGGAGTGTAGTTGCAGGGTAAGTTTATTCATTACTTGGAATGTATGCAGGGTAACTTTATTCATTACTTGGGAGTGTAGTAGCAGGGTATATTTATGCATTACTTGGAATTTAGTTGCAGGGTAAGTTTATTCATTACTTGGAATGTAGTAGCAGGGTAAGTTTATTCAGTACTTGGAGTGTAGTTGCAGGGTAAGTTTATTCATTACTTGGAATGTATGCAGGGTAACTTTATTCATTACTTGGGAGTGTAGTAGCAGGGTATATTTATGCATTACTTGGAATTTAGTTGCAGGGTAAGTTTATTCATTACTTGGAATGTAGTAGCAGGGTAAGTTTATTCAGTACTTGGAGTGTACTAGCTGGGTAAGTTTATTCATTCTCATTGGTAGACTAGCTGGCACAGAAAATGAGAGAGGTGTGTTTTAGTTATAACAGTTGGCAGCTTTACCTTATTTCATTCCCTAGATCTTCTGGGTTTTGTTTTTTGTTTGTTTGTTTTTTTAATATATATTTTTTAGTGTATGGTTCTGCTGAGGTGGAGTATTGGAATTTAATGACTTTTTCTGCACTATGTACCTCCATTTCAGTGGAAAACCTAACATTATTATTATTATTATTATTATTATTATTATTATTATTATTATTATTATTTATGGGCTGTCCATCTGTGTTAATGTACCCCTTTGAAATCCGTCATGAGCAATGTGTTTTGTTATTCTCCAAGCATGTTATTTTCATGTGTAATATGCTACATGTCAACTGTGTTATGAATCTGTTCTGAAGTGGTAGAAATGGTCAGCATGAGTATATTAATTATAAATATCAACTAGTTTATAGGAACAGTGATGTTTACAGAGTCTACAAACTATGCACTTTGGGGGTTTAGATTTCTCACAACACCTTCATTCTCCATCCAGAATTCAAAATGTTTTGGAGTAGCATCCCCTTAAATTAAATAAGCTATTGATGATAGCTTGTGTACCCAAAGTAAGAGAAAATGCCAGTAGAAATAGTACTATAAAATCAAATCAAAAACAATGTAGTCTCAAAATATTGAAATCTGAAGTAATAGTGGTATATATAGAATGGGTGTGCAGGAATGAAGCTACTCAAATTGAAGGGTTCAGACCCAATGGAGCAAAGCCTTCTGCATGACATGCTTTGTAAATTAACATGCTTTATTCTTTCTGTTATTTTTTTTTCAAGTTTTGTCTGTTTCCCTTTCTCATAATAATTCAATGTTGCTGTAAATTCTGTTACCTAAAATATTAGTGATTTGAGAATTTGGTATCTTGATTCAGTTTTACAATATTCTTTTTTCTGGCATTCTGACTGATATTTGATACAAGTTGGCAGGGTATATTACTTTCATGCAGTCCAGAATATAATCCCCTGAATATCAGAGCACACACACGCACACACACATATACATATACAGAACACTGATAAGATGTGTTGTACATTTAATTTACCTTTAATAGCTGTGATATATGGCTTTACCAACATAAGGATTTAACTTTTTATCTTGTTTTCACTAGAGTATGGAATCTCAGATCTTGAAACAGTTAGCAGACAAGAGGGAACATGAACGGGAAGTCCTTCAAAAGGCTTTGGAAGAAAACAATAACTTCAGCAGGATGGCAGAGGAGAAGCTGTTACTGAAAATGGAACAGATCAAAGAGAACCGAGAGGCGTACTTAGCTGCTCTGCTGGAACGTCTTCAGGAGAAGGTGAGAATTAAGATTCCTTTTAGGAGATGTTAGATACATTTAATAACTCTTTTTGCAGAAGCCCTTCTTTTTCTTGTACAGTTTATTTGCACAAAATAAATATACAGACTCTTGTTCTTAGCCTGGGAACATGAAGAAATAACTTGCTACATCTTTAACAAGACTGATTTGTCAAGAAGCAGAAACACAGAGAATAACAACAGGCAAAAACAACTGGTGTACTTTGCTTTCTGCATTTTCTACAAGTATAATCCGGTGATTTTTTATTGCCCTTTTCCTGCTGAGCTTACCTAGTGCTCTCCTCTTCATCTTATTTTTTTGTTTGTAGGGGGGATATTATTGAATGGATCAGCTAACTTTTTGTGAATAGAAGTTTTCTGAGATTTCCTATTAGCCCACCTATAACCCATATCATTATAATTTTATTGCTAAACATTTTCTTCTCTTTTTGGATGATTTTATCTTATATTGTCCTCTTCTATGATTTTGAGTTATTTTTTTCTGTCTTCCTTCTGCTCCTCTTTCCTTCCTTTCCAGCACACATAAACTGACACACCCTCTGCCTTCCTGTTGTTGCACTTTCCATTGAATGAATGCTACCCTGTCTCCTTTTTCAGATTCATTAGACCTCTAACTTACAAATGCCACCTCAGAAATAACCTATATATAGGCATCACTGCTGGACATCATAAAGGTCACTTAATATTAATATGGATGGGAAAGTAGCCATGGACAGGCATCAGTCCTTTGACCTGACCTTATTCAGCTCTTTGTATTCCCTGGGCTGAATGGATGCTGTCGCATATAACACCATTATACAGCCTCTAGCTCCAGGGTACATTGTATGCCCTACCTACTTCTTGTTTCCCTATTGAAATAAGTTCAGTTTGCTTCACTGGTTTGCCAGTTGTTTCCTAAGTCTAAGCCTTTAGCAATGCTATGAACAAACTTTCATATTGTGTATATTATTGTTTGTTGTCACTGTGTTATTTGTTAGCCAAACAATTGATATTAGCTTGCAAACTTGTATAGTTTTTGTGTATGTTGCAATATATTTTGAACTTCTTACTTGCTTAACCTGTATTGAGAATATTTTCTTTTGCTTCTGCTAAACTTGCAACATGAATATGTTACTTGTATCACTTGTGACTATGGAGCTTTTTTCCCTGGCCCTCCAGTGAAAAAGAGCACAAGCTAACAGGCTAACACAGAAGGTCTTTGGCTAACAAAGTTCGTAGATGACTGCAAACTAGGAGCCATAATCAAATCTTCTAACAATGTGGACATCCTACAAAAGGGCATCACTGAGACAGATGCCTGGTGTCAAAGCCATGGCCTCAAGCTCAATGCCAAAAAGTGCATTGTCATCCCTTTTGGTCTCTGTACCCATGAACTACCACATAGGTGGTAGTCTACTTAACACCAAAAGTGTGATAAGAGACCTTGGGACACAGTTGGACAGTAGTCTCTCCTTTGATAATCACATTGCCACAGTAGTCAGGAAATCCTTCTATGTGGCACACCTCATCACAAAAGGTTTCTCATCCAGGAAAAAAGAGGTCATTGTTCCCCTCTACTCATCACTCATTAGACCCATTATAGAGTACAACGCCCCTTTTGGTATGTACCTCACAAGACATCTACAACAACTGGAAAGTCCACAGAAATACCTCACAAAGAGGATTACCAGCCTCAAACAGATGCCCTACCCAGACCACCTCAAAAAACTCCAGCTTTACTCTGTCGCATATCGCCTACTCAGAGGCGATCTCTGCCTAACATACAAAGCTATGTCAAACCCAGAGCTGTTGGACATGCTCCACATAAAGAAATCCCAACCCCTCCGAGCTACACGCTCTAGGGACCTAAACCTTGTCACCACAATAAACAGAACATACTGGAGGGATAGATTCCTATCTCAGAGACTTCCCATACTATGGAACAAACTACCTATCTATATCAAACAAAGCTCCTCATTAGCACTCTTCAAGAAAAATCTTGATGATTGGATGGGAATAGGAAATTCACCCCGGGGATCACTTCTGTGGCTCTGCTTGACAGGGGCACAGGAAAATAATTTTCTTGGGTGGCAAAAGCCAGGGTACCATTTGGCTAGGCTTATATAGGCCCTAGAGCCAATAGCCTAGTACCTACCTATGAACCTATGAACATATAAGCTCTGTCGGGCTATCATGGTCAACAATTGTCAAATAAATAAATAATAAATAAATATTATTTCACCATAAGTTTGGCTGCCACTATGTCCTTGCACCCAAACAGTTCTGTCACTATTTATTTAACAAACTTAAAGGACATAATGTTACTAGCGTATGTCACTGCCCAACAGGTGGCATGCCTATTCTAGGACTAAGGAACCACTACACATGAAATTAGAATTTTTGAAAATACGTGCCACTGGATGGATATGCAGGACCCTGGCACACAACATATGATGAACTCTTACTTTACCTCTCTTGAATATTATCAGTTATTTTATGTAATTCTGTAGTTCACCAACCTCTTAGTTTGAATTTCCTGTGGTTTTATTTGAGTCCTGTTCTGTGGACCGTGACACACTAGATGCATGGTTAGAGAAGACATTTATAGCCTACCACTCTGGCATTTCCCCATTTGCTCAGAAATAACAAATCTGACTGATAAAACGTGCAAGTCATTGCAGTTTTAAAAAAGAAAAAGAACAAATCTCACTAATTAGTTCACTACTAATCTGCTACTGTTTTCATTGCGGGATATATGTGCCTGGTGTGTTTAGGGAGTGGCTGCAATCTGCTGACATTGCAATTATGCTCTTTCAGATCCCTAGTCTCTCAAACAGTCTAACCCTTTCATTATGGAAATGGCCACCTCACCTCAAGTAAAACCGTTTGTCCTCAATGAAGTCGGATGCACACCAAACATTTTGGTGATAATGCAGAACACTGGACTGTGTGTAAGTTGTGGTCAAGAATGTGGACAGTGGTGTAGCTTCCAGCAATAATACACTGGTATTGTTGCACATTCGTAACCCCCCTTACAGTTTTAAAGTATTGCTATGTCGATACTGATACTGTAGTCATCAGCGATAAACCATAAAATAAAAACAAATACGATGGACAAGGCAAAAACATGAGGCATAATCAGGACCTTACAAAATAAATAGAACAATGGGTTTTGTATCAAGGTGCATTTTCTGAAAGACATGAAACTTGAATGTGTGGCATTACTAACTGATTGCAATCCCCAGTGATTTACAAAACAAAAAAAAAAATGTGAGGTAAAAATGTGATACAAAAATCAGGGGTGTTCTGTTAAATAAGATAGTTGTAAAAATGTTTTGTTAGTTTTTTCTTGGTTTAGGAAGTAAGCAATGGTGGCAATAGGCTTTAGATTTTTCTGCTTAAAAGTATACATGGTGGAAAACATCAGATAGTGATTTTTTTTAGCTTGTTAAAATACTGTCGGCAATGATTTAGAATGCTACAGCAGCAGTTCACAGCTGTCGAACTATGTTACTACCATAATATTCTAAGCAGCATACAAACACATTGCTGCAGTTCTCTGTTATCGCCAACATTTCAAGCATCGCCTTTTGAGCATGGAGGCAAGCACCTTGTACTGTCTGTACCCTTCAGTAGTATTTTTGGGAAACCAATTTCAAAGATGCTGTTTTTTTGTAAAGTGTGATAGCCATATATCCCAGCAGCTTTTGACATGGACTTTTTTATGATAATTGGTTAGAAACGCTTCTACAACTGGCCTGGGTCTGGTAGAGCGAAAGCATAACTCTTTCACAAGGCGTGACAGTTCTGGTTGATTGCCACCTGTCCAAAGTCTTTTCTGATAGCTATTTCTGTAGAAAACATGCAATATTTGTTTCTTCATTTCAGTTAGACCAAGCACATCTGCTTAACTTTTTCCATATTGTCTTATTTGTTAACTTTAATTTAGAATCTAATCAGATAAATACAAGACTAAATTCTTCAAAGATGAAATTTCATGTTCCGGTTCTGTGACTGAAAAAAACAAGCAATGTATATGTAACAGCCCAGGAACATTTAATTCTCTTCTGTAGGCCCCTAACCCTTAGCACTAATCACATCTGAAGTCATATCTAGAACTATTAAGCTATGGTCATGAGTTTTTTTGAGAATCTCTCATGTGAGCTACAACCACCTAGCACACTGCTCAAGAAGGATCTTAAGTGACTTGGTTGGAAAATTGTGAGCATGTTTCTGAAAAGTGAAAATAAATGATCACATCATATAGGGTGCTAACCTGCTTTGCTAACCTGCTTTGACCCATCATTGGTTAACAGGCTTCATCATATAGAAAGGAATTATTTTATCATATGAATTCCTGGATGGTACAAAATGACCCCTGGCATTTGCATTGAGGTTATTGTTTATAAACTGAATGTAGCAATATCCAAACTGACAGAAAACCATTAGCCTATATGGAAATGAAGACAACTAACTATGGTAGGACGTTTATGCTGGCTACATGTTACTAAGAATAGCTAGATGATTTTAACTGACAAAAAGAAGTGTGTACAATGCTCATAAATAATCCTGGCTACTATGAAGGCATCTATAGGACAGACGATGCCTGCATAATCCTAACTACCAGTCTGATATTGGACATTAGATTCCTGCACTACTACTTGCAGCTGATCGTATGCATTTATAATCCTATGGAAAATTGACTGAGATGGGAATAGCAAAATTCTCCTCAGACAACACAAAGTATGGTAAAACATTTACTTCCTCGAAGATGTACAGATACAGGAAGTACTGCAGATTTTAAAGGTTTGAAGCAGAGAAATACAAGTTAGGAGAGGACTGTGGAGTCCTATAGAAAGGTAGATAAGAATAAGAAATGATGATGAATTCTCACTTAAGTTACCATCATGGTGCCTTGTTACTGGTGCCTCTCCCTGTCATCATTTTCTCCAGCATTCTTGCTGAGTGGATGCTTTTGGAAGGCAATACTTGGATGTCTAAGTAACTAAGGTGTTCTGCATATTAGCAATGTTGATTGTCTGATGAGGTCAGGTGATTCATGATCAGTACTCCCTGCTTTTGTATGTTTTGACTGAGCAATCTGTTTCACTGTCAGTTAACCAGTGAATAGCTGCTTTAGCTTTTGCACTCACCCTTAGCTGTATGGGCTGGAAAAGTCACCACAAGTGTGGTACACTAGGCTAGAACTGTTTATTTAAGTTTGTTTTCTAGTCTTCTGTGCTGATCCAATTGAACAATTATGAGGCCAATGCAGTAAACAGAAAACATGTCAACACTTGACGCATATAGAAATAATACTAAAGAGAAAAATCATGGGATAAATAAATAATACAATCCATACAAAAAATGAATAAGATGTTTACCAAAAGTTTCATAAAACTTTGTAGTCAGTATAATCAAAGAGCTGAATAGTTAATTGTAATAATAAATTCATACCTTACGGATGTGTTTTATCAAACATATTGCTGTGTAGTATACAGAAGTGGCTGAAATACTATTTTGGAGAAACAATATACAACATTTACAAAACAAAACAATGGAAAAAAATAAAAGATAAAAATAGGGAGATAGAAGGAAGAAGAGACAGCGGGGTAGAGAGAAAGCTCAACACTCTGTTTATGACATGCATCCTCCTTCAACCCCTTTACAATGGTTCAATGCTGTGCCGGAACCTTTTCTTTATGTACTATCAAAAGGTAAAATACCTTAAAATGTGTGGACTCAGAAGTTTGACTGTGTACAACCATTTCAAACCATCAGTGCTTCAGAAAAACTAACTGCAATCACTGGAAAACTGCATCCGTAGCTGTGCAGTAATGTTGCATTGCCAACCACATCTAAAGCACTGTACCTCTGCTATGTGATAACATATGATCTCTTAGTCTTGCAGACACCACACCTAAAACTTAAAACAAGTCTTATACAATCTTGTAAGAACATGATGCATTCTACCTGCACTGCTGTATTATTAATTATTAATAGTGAGTGTGAATATCATACTAGTTTGTAACTGAAAATAGGCATCTGGATTGAGTCTACATTCCTTAAATGAGTAAAAGAAAGACAGTAAGAAAGAAAACTGCATGACAAGCAGAATGAATGCCGTAGGCACACTGAAAAAATCTAAAGAACCTATGGATGCTGTCCTAGTGTAGGAAGAAGAGACAGTCATGGGGTGTACATCTTTCACTTGGCTTTTGCTAAGTAATTTTGTGATCAGTCAAAATCCCCACTTTCACAAGTAATTTATAATACATTTGTAGGCTAATCATTGAAACAGTGCCCCAAACAGCTTGTGTGGATCAAACATTGATAGGTCACGATCTCCCTCACAGAAACAAAACCTAAATGGCAAAATTGACATGACAACTCAAAAATGCTAGTTATCTATATGATACTCCAGCAATCAAAAGGAAAAATGCCCTACACCAGCAAGTGGTTGAGTCATGTTCAGACAAAGGTTTCTATCTTCTCAGACTTATTGGTGGTTCTTCAGTCCACCCATATACAGGAATGTTTAAATCAAGTCCAGGATGACCAACAGGAATTGTAAGCCATTCATTGTGAACTGGAAGACATGGAACTCAGAAAAAGGAAGATAATCTCCAATTTGGTAGGGTTCAAGAAAGGTAGAAAGAAAACTCTCGGTTTTATTAGAAGACTTGTGTCGATCTCATTAAACCTGTGCCCGTCTCAGGTTTGGTCCCAAGTGTTGATGGTAAACTAATCAAGAACTAATCAACCAAGCAAGCTTAGCAATTACTTTCTACATTGAGATTCCTACTGCTCAAGTTCACAATAACACACACACACACAGAGCAATTACACCATACACACACACACACACACACACACACACACACACACACACACACACACACAGCAAGTACACCATACACACACACACACACAAATACACATATGCATACTCACGCACGCACGCACACAAACACACACGCAGAAACAAAAAGTGCTAATATGGGTTCAAAGGGGGGGGTCCTCCTCATCCTTGTACATGGGTTAGGTGGAGCCCAGAAAGAGGCTAAGTTGGGTCCAGTAGAGCTGCAGAATGAGAAGAGGAGCTGGTGATAGCTGACAGTCAAAAAGACCTAATATATATATATATATATATATATATATATATATATATATATATACACTCTTTGCTATAAGACAGGCAACTCTCAAAGCCACTCTGTACAAAGAGACCTGTAAAAAAGAGCTTAAAGATTTACATGAAAGTATGTAAAACAAGAGCAAAAAATTGAAAATGAAGAAGAAATGTTGCCCACAGACAATGGACCACATGACTTATTAACATTCATACTAAGCATATCTTTTTCTATGAACAATGAATGTTTGCAAAGGATGCATACTTGGGTCATAACTGCCACAGCTGCTCTGCTTATGTATATAGATATGCTGGACAAATCCAAGAATCACAGAAATGTAGTGCAAGGTATCATATAACTTTCATACATCAAAATCTGATTTTAGCATTGTTCCCAAAGACTTACTCCAAGATGTAATTCCCCAAAACAGCAAGCAACCAGGTACCAAAGCACAAAGACCAGTAATCCACACTAGCACCTCTGTCAGGTGAAGCAATAAAACCAATAAATGCTTCACTTGCAAAAGTTCAGCTCCTGTGTGATGGATATCCTTCCTGTGTGTGGGCATCAGTGTTACAGACAGCAGCTCAAGCCCTTGAAGATCTTTGCAACGTCATACCTGCTCAGGATTCACTGCATCATCTCTTAAGCCTTCAGGTTGCGACCTTTGAACTTTTGCTTCAGTTCCAGACACATCAGATAAACCAGAAAGTTGCAGAGAGACAAGAATGATGTGAAAAATAGCAGAAAAACGGAAAAATGAAGCAAAATGATGGCCCACATCTGATGAAGTGTATCAAACAAAAACGGAAACTTTAAGACATATGTGTTTTGTGTTAGTGCTGGTGGTTCTGCGACTATTGGAATCTGCTAAATAAACAATGTGTTCACTGAAGATTTTATCCGTGGCTTTATTACTCCAGCTTATATTTGGATGTCAGGCCAAACATGTCTTAGGAAAAAAAAATCTGACAATATCTGTAAGACTTTAATATGTCCACCTTATTAACAGTAAACATAAACAAGAAATGAGTATAGAAAATCTGGTAGCACTGATAGAGTGAAGATAAGCAAGATACCAAGAATAAAGGATTTCTTGACTCTTTGATAAAACTTGTAAATATAACACTGTCCTAATGTTGGCCAATCCACATAATTCTGTTAGAACAAATGGTATACATGGCCACTTTCGAAACCTATTCATAATGATGCTTATTTGGAAACAATGACTAGGTGAGACACTCATTAAAACTATACACCCGTATCATGCAACAGTGTTGATACAAAGAACATATATTATGACAGACAGGTTCAAGTTTCTAGTCTAATCACTAACTTTCATATTTTCATGCAACACCATCAATACAAGACAACAATATAACTTCAGAGATGTTAAACTACTTTAAAAATATAAAATATAAAATAAGATCGTTTTTGCCATTAGGTTTCTCCAAAACATTCAACAGCCTACATATTCATCCTGGGACTCTTATTTAATACATTTTTGAATCCATTACCAACTGCTGAAAATGTATATGATGGAGCTTCCAGATGGTTGAGAATCAATGGATGTTTTTCTGAAAAAGAATAACTATGGAGTTATGCGTCAGTGTCCAATTTTCTGTTACATTTTCATCCTTTTCCAGGAGTCTCACTTTTACCTTATTCCTAAAAGTCTGCTTATGAGAGACATGTACAAAGTGAGACCATTACATATGACAGCTTTTATTGTTGTCTTCTTTCTATAGTGGGCATTGACACCTTTATTATCCATTACCAAAAGCTACAGCACTGTATCATCTTATATTCAAAACTGAGACAAATCAGTCCTATGGTCATCGAGGAGTGGAGATAGTTTTAGAATCAGTACTTAAATAGATGACATCCCATCTTACATACTGCATTTAAATGCAGCTGCACAAAGGTGGGCCATCTACAGACCCTGGAAAGTACAGGCCCATAAGTCTCACTAGTCTCATTTGCAAAGCCATGGAAAGAATTATCATGGAAATTATCAATAATGATATAGTAAACCTCCAGACACTTGACTCAGCCCAGTTTGATTTCATCAAGGGCAGGTCATGCCTACTCAACCTGGTGGACTTCTTTGAGAAGGTCACCAAAGCAATGGATGAGGGCAAAATTGTTCACCTTGACCTGGCCAAAGCATTTAACAAAATACCCCATTCGGGCATTGTTGACAAACTCAAGAGGTTAGGTACAAACCCGTATGTCACCCAGTGGATAGCCATATAGCTCACAGACAGGACCCAGGAAGTTAGAATTGGGGAGTCCACCTCTACAAGGAGGCCAGTCAGAAGTGGAGTCCCTCATGGAACGCTCCTTGGACCGATTCTTTTTGGCTTTAACTTCTCTGAAGTCTAGGCCAATATCAGTGGTCTCTGGCTAACTAAATGTGCAGATGATTGCAAATTAAGAGCTGTTAAGAGCTGTCATTGAATCCCACACCAACATAAATGTTCTTTAGGGAGGACTGACACAGATAAACTGGTATCAGAGCCATGGACTAAAACTGAATGCCAAGAAATGCATAACAGTATCCTTCATGATGTCATCCACTCCTGGTAACTATCATATTGACAACACACCCCTTAGAGTTGACCCAGTAGTCAGGGACTTAGGGACACACATAGACAGTAATCTAGCCTTTGATAATCATGTGTCGACAGTAGTAAGGAAATCATTCTATGCTGCACAACTTATAAGCAAAGGTATGGCATCTAGGTCCAAGGAAGTCATTGTTCCACTGTATTCAGCATTCATCAGACCTGTGATTGAGTACAGTGCCCCGTTTAGTATGTACCTAACCAGGCATATCCAACAGTTGGAATGTCCACAGAGCTTCCTCACTAAAAGAATACAGGAGTAAGTAAAGTGTCTTGTGCAGACCACCCCAAGGCCCTATCCCTGTATTCTGTTTCCTACAGGCTGCTGAGAGGAGATCTACTCTGATGGACCTCCTGCATATCCACAAAACAAACAGCATCAGAATTACCCACTCTAAAGACTTAAACCTTGGCTGTGATATAAATAGGACCTGCTGGACAGATAGGTATGTATTCCAGAGACTTCCCCATCACTGGAACAGGCTCCCCATTCATGTGAAGCAGAGTTCCTCCTTAACCCAATTCAAGTGTAACTTGGAAATTCGATGAGGAACAGGAAATTCATCCCTGGTTTTGCACCTATGTATCTAATGGATACAAGCAACCTGTAAATGGTTAATCTCCCAGGCCCCTGCTTGTAAATATTATATCACCCAAGCCCTGTTTACACTTATCAAGGGTACCAGAACATGTCAGAGATTTGGGATGCATGGCTAGGCTTAAAAATACTCTTGTGATCATTAGCATAGTAAACACATATGAATCTATGAACTTATAAATACCTGGGTATCACTTATAAACATGATCCCACATCCATTATAACCAAAAACATAAAACTGATATTGTTTCAGATGAAAAAAAAAAAGTTGCCAGATGGGAAAAATTACACTTTAGCCTAAGGCCATTTATTTTAACCATTAAAATGAATATCTTCCTCAGAATACTTTTCCTATTAAAAAAAATGTGATTTCCCATTTCCCTAATTGCGTCATTAATTAATTTAATTTGGGATTATAGACTTTAAACATGAAGTCAAAATAATCTGTTGTAAATCCTAGCTTAGTGGCATACATGAATAAAGTCCTGTGTGTTTGTTTATTTGTTCATTCATTTATATATATATATATATATATATATATATATATATATATATATATATATATATACGGTTCCCTATCAGAAGCCTGAAACACTATAAGCCTGAAAATCAAAATCCTGAAAACTATAGACTGAAAGTTCAAAATCCTGAAAGCCCAAAATCCTGAAACTCAAAATCCTGAAAACACAAAATGGACATACTGACGTCATTGTGGCTTTGCTATTGTTAGCCCTGTGGTGTTGGGTCATGCGTTGGCTTCAGGTAAGTGTGCGGTTGGTTTTATGTTAGGGTTAGGGGTGGTTTAAGTGAGTTAGGGTTAGGGCGCAGGTTAGGCATGTATGCAATAGTGACAAATATTGGGGTTAGGGGCGGTTTAAGTGAGTTAGGGTTAGGGCGCGGGTCAGGTGAGTGTGCGATAGTGACGGACCTTAGGGTTAGGGTTAGGGTCAGGGTCAGTTGGTAGATATTAGTGTCTTTATAGTGACATATTAGCATTATTTGTGTTTTCAGGATTTTGAGTTTCAGGATTTTGGGCTTTCAGGATTTTGAACTTTCAGTCTATAGTTTTCAGGATTTTGATTTTCAGGCTTATAGTGTTTCAGGCTTCTGATAGGGAACCCTATATACACACACATAGGTTTACTATCAAAATGATGAAAGTCATTCCAAAAATCCATTCGGAACCTCGAACGGAAAGGCCGAATCACAAGTTTAACAGGTGAAATGTCAGATCTGCTGAATGAATTCAGCAGATTCGGCAATGTCGCTGAAAATAAATATGATGTCCACACAGGAGATCAAGTAAGTATAACTCCTACACCACATCATGTCTTTGAAGGGGGGCAAGCCCTCCTGCACTCCCCACACCCCATGCTAACTATATATATTCCAATTCTGAGATTGCACTACAGTGAAGAAAGGGATGAAATGTCCCATTCCGTACTGTACCATGATACTTAGCCCTTAGATCGACTTCATATCAGCAAATGCGAATGTGAACTACCAACGGTCGGCAACACGGCAGTTGACCATCTGACATCTGATGTCCCGTTTGCAGAGAATCTGTGTGTGTGTATATATATATATATATATATATATATATATATATATATATATTTTTTTTTTTTTTTTTATTTGAGTTTGTTAGCCAGATAAGTAAACTGGTCTGAGGAGTGTGGAAGGTACAGTCATTTACAACATGTACAACAAATGCAATATATTGTGTAAAACACTGAGACACAAACCATACCAAGCAATAAACTTACATCATATAATGTATAAAATGCATCAAGTTGTATACCGAACAAATGTTGAACAGAGTCTCCTCAAATTTAACAAGATAGTAAGCAAATACTTGCAGCTGAAAATTATATACAAAGGGTTACTCTTTCTTTTTTAATAAAAGCATGTGTGCTGTGTAGTAACAATATGCCTGTATTGGGGAAGAAGGTTTTGTGCTTCAGTGAGTTAGATGCAACTACAATGTCATCTGGATAAATTATATGTCAGTGATGTAATCCAGTTAATGCATTTAAATCAAGGAAACACCAGTAGGCAGAGAACACATTATAGCCATATAAATGTAGTTATCAGCAAGTATCAGAGGTCCTAAGTAGCATTGTACTGATGTAAGCTTAGTATAGGTAATATTATTACAACAGGTATCCAGTGTAAGCTTAGTGTAGGTAATATTACAATAGGTATGTGATGTAAGCTTAGTATAGGTAATATTATTATAATGGTTATATGATGTAAGCTTAGTGTAGGTAATATTACAATAGGTATGTGATGTGAGCTATGTGATGTAAGCTTAGTATGGGTAATATTATTACATTAGGTATGCAATGTAAGCTTAGTGTAGATAATATATTACATTAGGTATACGATGTAAGCTTAGTATAGGTAATATTATTACATTAGGTATGCAAAGTAAGCTTAATATAGGTAATACTATTACAATAGGTATATGATGTAAGTTTAGTATAGGTAATATTATCACATTAGGTATGCAATGTAAGCTTAGTATTGGTAATATTATTACAATAGGTATATGATGTAAGCTTAGTATAGGTAATATTATTGCAATACGTATGTGATGTAAGCTTAGTGTAGGTAATATTATTACAATAGGTATGTGATGTAAGCTTAGTGTAGGTAATATTATTACAATAGGTATGTCATGTAAGCTTAGTATAGGTAATATTATTACAATAGGTACATGATGTAAGCTTAGTGTAGGTAATATTATTACAATAGCTATGTGATGTAAGCTTAGTATACATAATATTATTATTATAGATATGTGATGTAAGCTTAGTATAGGTAATATTATTACAATAGGTATGTGATGTAAGCTTAGTATAGGTAATAGTATTACAATAGGTATATGATGTAAGCATAGTATTGGTAATATTATTACAACAGGTATATGATGTAAGCTTAGTATAAGTAATATTATTACAATAGGTATGTGATGTAAGCTTAGTATAGGTAATATTATTACAATAGGTATATGATGTAAGCTTAGTGTAGGTAATATTATTACAATAGCTATGTGATGTAAGCTTAGTATACATAATATTATTATTATAGATATGTGATGTAAGCTTAGTATACATAATATTATTATTATAGATATGTGATGTAAGCTTAGTATAGATAATATTATTACAATAGGTATGTGATGTAAGCTTAGTATAGGTAATAGTATTACAATAGGTATATGATGTAAGCATAGTATAGGTAATATTATTACATTAGGTATGCAATGTAAGCTTAGTATAGGTAATATTACACTAGGTATGTGATGTAAGTTTACTATAGTTAATATTATTACAATAGGTATGTGATGTAAGCTTAATATAGGTAATATTGCAACAGGTATTTGATATAAGCTTAGTATAGTTAATATTATTACAATAGGTATGTGATGTAAGCTTAGTGTAGGTAATATTATTACATTAGGTATGCAATGTTAGCTTAGTATAGGTAATATTATTACTTTAGGTATGCAATGTAAGCTTAGTATAGGTAATATTATTACATAGGTATGTTGTATCATTAGCTGGAGTTTCTCAAAAAGCATTTGTTTAGCTTGAGAAGATGAGCCTTCAGTGTCTTTGAATGTTTTCAGGTCATCACTTAACCTTCTATTCTCTGCTATGTCATTCAGTAAGTTGGAGCTGTTTTGTCTAGCAGCAGTCCATGTGTATGTCAGAGTGAGAATGCTTGTTGTTTTTCAAAAAGTTCAGTTATTAAGGATGGGTGATAGCTGAGATTAACTAGTTTGAATGGGAATGTGTTTACTAAGAGAGGCTTTTTCTGCACCAGAAGCTAGTTACATTTTGATATACTATATTGAAGTGGTGCTTTTTATAATTAGTTTAGATGAACAAACCTGAGGATTTTATTCTTGATTGCTTGAATTATTCATTTTTGGGGAGGTAATAGGGATATAAGCGGGTTTTCATCTTCATTTCTGTGTATCAGTACATTGAGAGCACTGTAACACCTGGCTTCTAAGGTGAGCAAGTTACCAATGTTGTAAGAGTTTTTTAGTTGTGATAACACTTCTAATTATTATTTCTGCATGTATAGTAAATGTCAAATTCCGATCTAGTATAAGCCCCAGATATCTTTGTCATGTGTTAGTTGGCAAAGGAAAGTCACCAGGAGCAAATATATTGACGTTTATAGCATTTTGGGGCGGCTGCAGTGCTGCAGTGGTTAGCATTACCGCCTCACAGCAAGAGGTTCTCTGGTTCAATCCTCAGCTGAGGTGCCTTCTGTGTGGAGTCTGCATGTCCTCCCTGTGGTCGTGTGGGTTTCCTCCAGGTGCTCCAATCCCAAAGACATGCTGCAGGTGGATTGGACACTCTAAACTGGCCCTAGGTGTGAGTGTGTGTGTGCCTTCTGTGAATGGCTGGGTGCCAGACTGGCAACTTGACACTGTAAAACTCTACTGCCAATCATGAGTGGACAGGTGATCCGCTGTGGTGACCCCTAACCGGGAAAAGCTGAAAGAAGAAGATAGTATTTTTAAGGCACTATGTGGCTATCAGATATCATGATGCTAGCCTTTCAAGTATTTATGAACAGTTTATTTGCAGTTAACCATTATATAATAATAATAATAATAATAATAATATAAAATCCTTCTGTAGATTGGTTATATAAGTGTGTATATCTCACGTATAACCAAAACTACCCAAGTTTAAGTTAGGGGCTTGGTTCTGGAATAGCTGAGCAGGGGAACATGGGTGTGAGTGATCCATGCCAACTCACCTGTCATGGGTTGAGGAACCGATGGTCCCAGTTAGCTAATTTATTACCCTGCGAGTGGAGAATGACCTCAGGTCAATGATAGTAGCCCTCATAAGTGTGTGTGTGTGTGTGTGTGTGTGTGTGTGTGTGTGTGTGTGTGTGTGTGCGTGCGTGCGCATAAGCATGCATATTCCAAGGCTGGCCATAGAATGCCACCAATGGTGACGCAACTGTTTATGTCATCCACACCAGAGTCAGTTAGGGATGTAATCAAATGTACCCTGATGGCTGCCTGTATGGTGGCTTCTGAGGGAAGGAGGGCTAATGGTTGGAAGGCAACTGGAGAGATAACATTAAATATAAATAAATACATAAGTAATGTGGTGTGCAGCAGTACAAGGGGATGTTGAGTCTGCCTAACCTTAACCTTTGTTACAGATTTAGCAGAGTGATGAAACTATTATGAAATGCAGCTTACATAGCATTACCCTAGTGCTCAATGCAAGTCTGGATCTATCTTTTTCAAAGACAATATGATACAGTAAAGTGTTATGCTAAGGTTTTACCTTTCTTAGAGGGAATTTGAGTGTGGATGAATCAGTTTCTGATCCTGTTAGGTAAGCTCAGAATTGACATGTCCAAATCTGCAGATGATCTGTTGTATAAGTAAGAATTTAAGTTCTTATCATCCAGTTGATAATAATCCAAATAAAGAGCTAAATAATTGGATTTAAGCATACATTCTCTTTGATAAATTCTATGATAAATGTATTAATGACTTCTTGATGGTCGGGTCACTGGTACAACCAGCTGTTCTGTTATGGAGATGGGGCATGAAAATAGAGATTCCATAACACTAAACTGATGTATGATTGCCATCTTCAAATTTATAGTGGTTATGCTTGTCAAAATTAAGGTTCTTAACCTACCTAAAGAATGGGTAGAGATATCAGAAACTATGTGTGCTGTTCCATTTATTTATAATGGCATTATTTCAAAATCAGAGAAATACCCACATGAAATGGCCAAATACTAATGAAAGATCATGCAGGAAAGAGAGATAAATGCAGCTGGGAAAAAATTAAGTTTTGCATTTATCCCCTTTTGTTAAATTGCACTGCACATGGTTCTTTGAAAAACAAAATTTTTGCAATTCTTCACCCAGAATGTTTTTTTTTAATATATCAGTTTCACCCTTATGTCCCATAGGTGAATCCATCAAGACAGATATAAAACATATACTATAAGACTGTATTATAACTAGAAGTAATTGTTGCGAATCGTTGGGGGACCTTGTGGTATAATAGTTAAGGTGTTTACCTTACAGACACAAGATGCAGGATTTGATTCTCACATGGGGTGACTGGGTAGGCTTAAAATGGCCTGAAAGGGCAATTAGCCTAGTACTAACCTATGAATTGTTCAGAATATTTAAACAGGCCCATGTTATGAATATACACCTGCCATGGCAATCCTGCATATAAAATGTAATATTATGTCCACTGTCAGCTTTGCAGTATTAATAATAGCATCTTTATTAATAAATCATATATTTAGGAAATTAACTAGGAGGGACATGCTACAATAAAGGACATGATGCCTTGACATTTCAAACATTTAAAAATCAGTAAGTCAGTTGGATATACAGTTTCAGAGGTAAATACTAGGCTTGCTGCCCTTGCGGACCACTTTAAGCTTTGTCAGTTTCCCCTTAGTGAGAATCAAATGCAATTTTTGAAAGTAAGGTAAACACCTTAACCATTGTGCCAACCCACCCAACCCCCAGCTCTCAAGGAAAGCCCCACAAAAATTCCTAGGTTATGGGTTACTTGCAAAGTTTCTAGAGGGGTATAACCTAGTTATCTGTTTACACCTTGGTAAAACAAGGATTACAAAACAGCAAAGAAGAGGCAGGAAACAGGATGAATAAACCTGTCCAGAGTGTTGAATAATGCTAAAGCATAATATTTTTTTTTTTCAGAGGGAAAAGTACTCCAACGTATAGTACTGAAATTCTACAGTAGCTTTGGAGGATTTTTTTTTCTTAGTTTAAGTTCTGTCCTGTTTAAACAATCACAGTGAATCACTATTTCATAGAAAGAACAGGACTTGGTATACATTGCACAATCAAAGCTGTGACTTGTCTAAAAAAATAAGGCTTTAAAATGAAATTTAAATGTTTTGGCACACAGCATGAATTCTCAAATATCGGTACACAAGCGGTCAAGTGAGAAAGAGACATTATTTATTTATTTTATTTATTTATATTTCTTGACCAGGAGTGTCCGACTGGACGTAGGTCCACTTTCAGCGAAGGCCCGGGGAGAAAAGTTCCGCAGTTAAAATAAACAGACAGTAGTTACATTGGATTACATAGCGATTAACAATTTACATAGCGATTACTTACAACATATTTACAGATGAAGAACATAGTACATCAGTAGACAACTAGAATCTATCTGTACTACTCAGACAAGCTCCTCGTGGTCCTGCAGAGTGGTCCTAGCTACAGAGAACTCAGAAAAGCGACTACTTTCTGAATTTAAGTATCTTTGCTGTTTTTTTACTTGAAATACCTTCTCTAGCTTACCCTAAACAAGCTTAAACTGTTTTTTTAGCTGTTTGCTGCATTATTTAATATCTGCACTTAAAGTTACATTTTAGTCGAATTTGATCGAAAGTTTGTTTGTTTGTTTAATTTAACTGTTGAGGCTGCCCGCTAAAGTATGCTAGCCTGTGTAACTGATTTATTACTGTTTCTGCATTTTATAGGTTCATAGGTTCATACTAGGCTATCTGCCCTAGGGCATTTATAAGCCTAGCCAGAATGTGTTTGGCTTTCGCCACCCATTTTAAATTTATTTTGCTATGCCCTTTTTCGAGGTTAGTATACTGTGCCTCTGTCTAACAGTGACACAGAAGTCATACCCAGGGTAAACCTACGATCTCCCATCTACTCATCAAGATTCCTCTTGAAGAGAGTCAATGAGGGACTCTGCCTAACCTGGACTGGGATTTTATTCCAGAGTAAAGGGAGCCTCTGGGTTATGAATCTGTCCCACCAGCATGTCCTATTTATTTCAGTGCTGAGGTTCAAGTCTCTCGAGCACGTAGCTCGATGGGATTTGGATTTTCTGAGGTGCAGCATGTCCATTAATTCCGGGTTGGACATGGCTTTATATGTCAGGCACAGATCGCCTCTGAACAGGTGGTATGCCACTGAGTAGAGCTGGAGTTTCTTTAACCGGGCAGCATATGGCATCTGTTTGAGCCCTTTGATCCTCTTGGTGAGGTACTTTTGGGGTCTTTCCAGTTGCTGCATGTGTCTGGTAAGGTACATCCCAAAAGGGGCATTGTACTCAATTTTGGGCCTGATGAGGGATGAGTAAAGAGGCACGATGACCTCCCCTGATCTAGATGTGAATCCCTTCATGATTAGGTGGGCTATATAAAATGTTTTTCTAACTACTTTGGCCATGTGGTTGTCAAATGAGAGATTGCTATCAACTTGGGTCCCCAGGTCTCTAATTACTTCTTCTGTACTTAATGGATTACCACCTATGTGGTAATTTGTGGGCACTTTGTTTTTGCCAAAGGGGATGACTATACACTTTTTGGCATTTAGTTTGAAGCCATGGCTCTGGCACCAGTTGTCTGTTTCTATGAGGCCCTTTTGGAGGATGCTTGTGTTGGCTGGAGAGTCGATTATGGTGCCCAGTTTGCAGTCATCTGCGAACTTGGTCAGCCACAGTCCTTCCGTGTTGGCCTTTACCTCCGAGAAATATATACCGAACAAGAGAGGTCCCAGGACTGAGCCTTGTGGGACACCACTTGTAACTGGTTTGGAGTCTGACATGGCTCCAGCAATTCTAACCATGTGGGTTCTGTCCCTGAGCCAGTTTGCAATCCATCTAGTGACATAGGGGTTTATATTTAAGCTGGTGAGCTTATCTATAATGCCCGAGTGGGGTATTGTATCGAAGGCTTTTGCGAGGTCCAGGTAGGCTGTGTGGACCACCTTCCCCTCGTCAATGGCCTTGGTGACTGTTTCAAAGAAACCAACCAGGTTTAAGAGGCAGGATCTGCCCTTAACAAAGCTGAACTGGGTAGGATCCAGTGTCTGTAGGTCCCCAATATCTTTATTTATGAGGTCCATGATGATCCTTTCAATAGCTTTGCAGACCAAGCTAGTCAGGCTTATGGGGTGATAGTTTCCAGGATCTGTTGAGGCACCACCTTTATGGAGAGGGACCACTGTTGCTGTACGCCACTCTTTGGGCACATATCCTGTAGTAAGGCTGAGATTGAACAGTAGTTTTATGTTTGGGTTTAGCTTTTCTTGGAGTCCATGTAGGACACAGCCCGGGACACCGTCTGGTCCCATTGATGCTGTGTTTTTTGCTTTGGAGAGGGCGGCTCTTACCTGAGCATCTGAGATGTCAGGGGGGCAGCACTCTGCTGGGATAGATATTTGCCCTTTTGGTGGGGAGGGGGGGAGTTTGCGCTGAACCTGTCAGCTAGGATGTTGGCAATGTCTGTGGGTTCGGTGTATTTTTTGTCATTTTGGGCTAATTCTGAGCATATCTGGAACTACCACCTAGGTTCCTAACATAACTAAAGAAAGCCTTGTGTTTATCCTTAGTGTCCTGTGCAATTTTTCTCTCGAAGCTGGCCTTAGACAATTTTATGAGTGCCCGTAGTTTTTTGCTAATACTGATCAATGATGCCTTCCCTTTTTGGGATTTTGCTCTATCATTTAGTAGCTTCCTCCTTCTATTGTATAGTTTGTTTATGTTTGGGGTCCACCAAACAGGACGTCTGCCTTTGGAGGATTGGGTCTTGGTTTTATTTGGGATCACATGATCCATGCATTCCTAAAGGTGTTCATAGAATGCGTTTATAAAGGATTCTGCGGTCTGGGCCATATTTTCCACAGGCCCGGGGGCTTTGAAGGATTCCACCTCGGTTTTGAGGAGTGTGAAATTTGCTTTAGAGAAGTTTTTCACTGTGTTTTCTGGGCAGGGGGTGGGGTCAGGATGTGAATATCCAGTGAGATTAGTTTATGGTCTGATCTTACCAGTGAGGGATACACTTCTGGTCTGGAGCATAGAGTCCCCATGTTGGTGATGATCAGCATTTGGGTTTATAAATTCTAGGAACCTATGGGCTAGTGTTTTGGAGCCAGAATAATGCTCCCAGTCTATGTTTGGGTAGTTGAAGTCACCCAATATAATGGTGTTTGGAGAGACCTTCATATTTTCCAGTGTTCTCAGGAAGGCCGAGTGGGGTTCCTGGGTTTGGGAGGGTGGTCTGTAGCAGGCTATAAACTGGAAGGCAGTTTTACACACTGTTAGTTGCACATGGATAGTCTCTGATGCTTCGTGCTTTGCCACCAACCTGGAGGTGTGGGTATCTTTGATGAATATCGATACTCCCCCTCCTTTTGTGGTTCGGTCCAAGTGTTGGGGCCGAAAAGCATGGTATGAGGTATAACCTGGTAGTGCTGGGGTGCTCTCAGAAGCCCTGAACCAGGTTTCTGTTACTGCACAGATATCGATGTTATCCATGCTAAGGAGAGTTTCAAGTGTGTGCATCTTGAGGTTTAGACTTCTGGCGTTGAGTAGCATTACTGTTAGTTTCTTATCCCTTGTGATACCTATGGAGGTGGGTTTGTCTTTTGAGCCTTGCCTAAAAAAGGCACTATAGGGGTAGCAAGAGCCTCTGCCAATATCCGAAAGCCCAGGGGTGACAGGTGCAAGCCGTCTCTAGCGAAGCATCGTGGCTTGTCGAGCATATCATCCCAAGCTGACAGGCATTGGATCCCCTTTGAATGACACCAGTACTTAAGCCAATTGTTGAAATTGATCATCTTGTCTTCATATTGTGGCATCATTTTTGGTGAGGGTAAGATGCTACTCAAGGTCAGGGTCATACCGGCCTGGGCTACATGCTCAGAGAGCTCCTCTATGTCTCTTTTCATGTAGTCCAGGGAGGTACGTCTCAGGTCATTCACACCAGCATGGACAATGACTGAGTCATATTTGTACTTGCCTTGGAGTTTCCTGAGTGCTTTTGTTATGTGGCGGATCCTAGCGCCCGACAGGATGCTCACCATGACCCTCTCCTTGTTCAGCCTGGTGAGCGGGACGTCAGTGTGCCTGACAATAGAGTCACCTGTTACAAGTGTATCAGATGTGTTCTTTAGTCTTAAGGGCTGTGACTGTTCGGCACACTGGCTTTGTGAGATATGTGTTGCACGTGTTTTGTTTTGGGGTAGCGGTTGCTTGGGTGTCTGCTTTGGAGGTCGCTGCTGCTTAGGCAGATCTTTATTTAGAGCCTCCGAGTATGTTTTTGTGTGATTATGTGTTTGGTTTGCTGTCGTGGTAGGTCTATGTGAGACTGTAATTGTAGTGAGTGTGGTTTCCTTCTCCTCCTGACTGGTTATGCCAGTACTGAGTTGAGAGAGCTTAGCCTCCAGTTTAGCTATATGGTTGCATCTCTCACATGTGTTGGAATTTGTTTGGAGGAGGAGAGGGTTGTCTGTGTACATGAGGCAGTTGTAACATTGCCTCAAGATTCCCAGATTCACCAGCTGGACTGGAGAGGAGATTGACAACTGACCATTGGACATGCTAGAATAATATTGGGAATTCCTTTATAATTGAAAACAAGGGCCAGTGGGGAGTGAGGGTGTAGTGCTTTTCATTTTTAGTGCTGACTTATATAATTGCTTTAGTGAGCAAGTGCCAGGTAACTTAAGTGCAATGTGTTACAGGTAACTTAAATGCAAAAACGACAAACAGTAACTTTCTTTCAAGTGAAACCAGGAACTAAGTACAGTCAGCAATGCAGATATCACTAGTGATCCACAGAAGCACTGAGAAGCCACATATTAGGTGGAATTAGCATTCCAGGGAAATAATCTGTGTGTTTCTATCTAAAAACAAAAAAATAATCCTTGTTTTTCCGCCTCTCCTCAACTAGTTTAGACCAGTTTACAGGCTTTGCTGTATTCTGGGCTGTGGTGTAGTTCCTGTGTTGTCCATTACCTTACTTGGATAGAAGGAAGTTTCTTTGCTCACCAGTGGGAGTGGGGAGCGTTGAGCAGCCTACCTGTCCCTGTAGGAAGTGACCTCAGCACAAGAGCTGTAGTAATTGGTTGTTTTGGACCATTTCTAGCTCTTTTGAAGTTCCCTGTTTAAAATCCACCTCTGGGCATTTTTTTCTGGCTATACTACTCAGACAAGCTACTCGTGGTCCTGCAGAGTGGTCCTAGCTACAGAGAACTCAGAAAAGTGACTACTTTCTGGATTTAAGTATCTTTGCTGTTTTTTTACTTTAAATACCTTCTCTAGCTTACCCTAAACAAGCTTAAACTGTTTTTTAGCTGTTTGCTGCATTATTTAATATCTGCACTTAAAGTTACATTTTAGTCGAATTTGATCGAAAGTTTGTTTGTTTGTTTGTTTAATTTAACTGTTGAGGCTGCCCACTAAAGTGTACTAGCCTGTGTAACTGATTTATTATGGTTTCTTCATTTTCTGTGTGTTTCTATCTAAAAACAAAAAAAACAAAAAAATAATCCTTTTTTTCCCACCTCTCCTCGACTAGTTTAGACCAGTTTACAGGCTTTGCTGTATTCTGGGCTGTGGTGTAGTTCCAGTGTTGTCCATTACCTTACTTGGATAGAAGGAAGTTTTTTTGCTCACCAGTGGGAGTGGGGAGCCTTGAGCAGCCTACCTGTCCCTGTAGGAAGTGACCTCAGCACAAGAGCTGTAGTAATTGGTTGTTTTGGACCATTTCTAGCTCTTTTGAAGTTCCCTGTTTAAAATCCGCCTCTGGGCATTTTTTTCCTGGCTATATTACTCAGACAAGCTCCTTGTGGTCCTGCAGAGTGGTCCTAGCTACAGAGAACTCAGAAAAGTGACTACTTTCTGGATATAAGTATCTTTGCTGTTTTTTACTTGAACTACATTCTCTAGCGTACCCTAAACAAGCTTAAATTGTTTTTTTTAGCTGTTTTCTGCATTATTTAATATCTGCTCTTAAAGTGATTTATTACTGTTTCTGCATTTTCTGTGTGTTTCTATCTAAAAACAAAAAAAACAAAAAAATAATCCTTGTTTTCCCGCCTCTCCTCGACTAGTTTAGACCAGTTTACAGGCTTTGATGTATTCTGGGCTGTGGTGTAGTTCCTGTGTTGTCCATTACCTTACTTGGATAGAAGGAAGTTTCTTTGCTCACCAGTGGGAGTGGGGAGCCTTGAGCAGCCTACCTGTCCCTGTAGGAAGTGACCTCGGCACAAGAGCTGTAGTAATTGGTTGTTTTGGACCATTTCTATCTCTTTTGAAGTTCCCTGTTTAAAATCCACCTCTGGGCATTTTTTTCTGGCTATACTACTCAGACAAGCTCCTCGTGGTCCTGCAGAGTGTTTCTAGCTACAGAGAACTCAGAAAAGTGACTACTTTCTGGATTTAAGTATCTTTGCTGTTTTTTTACTTCAAATACCTTCTCTAGCTTACCCTAAACAAGCTTAAACTGTTTTTTAACTGTTTGCTGCATTATTTAATATCTGCACTTAAAGTTACATTTTAGTCGAATTTGATCGAAAGTTTGTTTGATGTTTGTTTAATTTAACTGCTGAGGCTGCCCACTAAAGTGTGCTAGCCTGTGTAACTGATTTATTACTGTTTCTGCATTTTCTGTGTGTTTCTATCTACAAACAAAAAAAACAAAAAAATAATCCTTGTTTTCCTGCCTCTCCTCGACTAGTTTAGACCAGTTTACAGACTTTGCTGTATTCTCGGCTGTGGTGTAGTTCCTGTGTTGTCCATTACCTTACTTGGATAGAAGGAAGTTTCTTTGCTCACCAGTGGGAGTGGGGTGCCTTGAGCAGCCTACCTGTCCCTGTAGGAAGTGACCTCAGTACAAGAGCTGTAGTAATTGGTTGTTTTGGACCATTTCTAGCTCTTTTGAAGTTCCCTGTTTAAAATCCGCCTCTGGGCGTTTTTTTTCTGGCTATACTACTCAGAGAAGCTCCTCGTGGTCCTGCAGAGTGGTCCTAGCTACAAAGAACTCAGAAAAGCAACTACTTTCTGGATTTAAGTATCTTTGCTGTTTTTTTACTTGAAATACCTTTTTTAGCTTACCCTAAACAAGCTTAAACTGTTTTTTTAGCTGTTTGCTGCATTATTTAATATCTGCACTTAAAGTTACATTTTAGTCGAATTTGATCGAAAGTTTGTTTGTTTGTTTGTTTAATTTAACTGTTGAGGCTGCCCACTAAAGTGTGCTAGCCTGTGTAACTGATTTATTACTGTTTCTGCATTTTCTGCGTGTTTCTATCTAAAAACAAAAAAAAATAATCCTTGTTTTCCCGCCTCTCCTCGACTAGTTTTGACCAGTTTACAGGCTTTGCTGTATTCTGGGCTGTGGTGTAGTTCCTGTGTTGTCCATTACTTTACTTGGATAGAAGGAAGTTTCTTTGCTCACCAGTGGGAGTGGGGAGCCTTGAGCAGCCTACCTGTCCCTGTAGGAAGTGACCTCAGCACAAGAGCTATAGTAATTGGTTGTTTTGGACCATTTCTAGCTCTTTTGAAGTTCCCTGTTTAAAATCTGCCTCTGGGCATTTTTTTCTGGCTATATTACTCAGACAAGCTCCTTGTGGTCCTGCGGAGTGGTCCTAGCTACAGAGAACTCAGAAAAGCGACTTCTTTTTGGATATAAGTATCTTTGCTGTTTTTTACTTGAACTACCTTCTCTAGCTTACCCTAAACAAGCTTAAACTGTTTTTTTAGCTGTTTGCTGCATTATTTAATATCTGCACTTAAAGTGATTTATTACTGTTTCTGCATTTTCTGTGTGTTTCTATCTAAAAACAAAAAAAAAACAAAAAAATAATCCTTGTTTTCCCGCCTCTACTCGACTAGTTTAGACCAGTTTACAGGCTTTGCTGTATGCTGGGCTGTGGTGTAGTTCCTGTGTTGTCCATTACCTTACTTGGATAGAAGGAAGTTTCTTTGCTCACCAGTGGGAGTGGGGAGCCTTGAGCAGCCTACCTGTCCCTGTAGGAAGTGACCTCAGCACAAGAGCTGTAGTAATTGGTTGTTTTGGACCATTTCTAGCTCTTTTGAAGTTCCCTGTTTAAAATCTGCCTCTGGGCATTTTTTTCTGGCTATACTACTCAGACAAGCTCCTCGTGGTCCTGCAGAATGGTCCTAGCTACAGAGAACTCAGAAAAGTGACTACTTTCTGGATTTAAGTATCTTTGCTGTTTTTTTACTTGAAATACCTTCTCTAGCTTACCCTAAACAAGCTTAAACTGGTTTTTAGCTGTTTGCTGCATTATTTAATATCTGCACTTAAAGTTACATTTTAGTCAAATTTGATCGAAAGTTTGTTTGTTTGTTTGTTTAATTTAACTGTTGAGGCTGCCCACTAAAGTGTGCTAGCCTGTGTAACTGATTTATTACTCTTTCTGCATTTTCTGTGTGTTTCTATCTAAAAACAAAAAAAACAAAAAAATAATCCTTGTTTTCCCGCCTCTCCTCGACTAGTTTAGACCAGTTTACAGGCTTTGCTGTATTCTGGGCTGTGGTGTAGTTCCTGTGTTGTCCATTACCTTATTTGGATAGAAGGAAGTTTCTTTGCTCACCAGTGGGAGTGGGGAGCTTTGAGCAGCCTACCTGTCCCAGTAGGAAGTGACCTCAGTACAAGAGCTGTAGTAATTGGTCATTTTGGACCATTTCTAGCTCTTTTGAAGTTCCCTATTTAAAATCCGCATTTGTGCGGCTTTGCGTGATTGTGCGCGCAGCGCCGGTTAAACTTCTTCTGGCTCCGCCAAGTCTGCTCTTCAAATTTTCCCTTAAGGAAGCTCTACTCTTAGTATAATCAGACTACTCGCTATATTATAAGCCTAGCACTTGTTCTCAAAACTTCTCTACTAAGTAAGCACTCTCTTACTAAGTAAGCACTACATCCACCTACCACCCCTGTGAATATCCACTTCCCTTAAAGGCACAGCACTCCCTTATACTGTTCTAGCATGTCGAGTGGTAGATTACTGGCGTCCACTCCAGTTCAGCTGGTTAATCTGGGTATCTTGAGACAATGCTACAATTGTCTCATGTACACAGACAACCCTCTCCTCCTCCCAACAAGCACAAATACATGTGAGAGATGCAACTATATAGCCAAATTGGAGGCTGAACTCTCTCAACTCAGGGCTGGCATGACCAGACAGGAGGAGATGGTAACCACACACACAACAAACCCAGTCCCACATAGACCTACCACAACTGCAAACCAAACACATAAAAACACAAAGACATACTCGGAGGCTCTAATAAAAAACTTACCAAAACAACAGAGGCTCCCAAAGCAGACATCCAAAAATCCACCACCTCAAAACAAAACACATGCAACACATACTTCAATAAATCAGTGTGTCAATCAATCACAGCCCTTAAGGCCAAACACCATGCCTGATACACTAGTAATAGGTGACTCTATAGTCAGACACACTGATGTCCTGCTTACCAGGCTGAACAAGGAGAGGGTGACTGTGAGCTGCCTATCGGGAGCTAGGATCCACCACATAACACACGCACTCAGGTCACTCCAAAGCAAGTACAAATATGACTCCATCATTGTCCATGCTGGCGTGAATGACCTTAGATGTACCTCCCTGGACTACATGAAAAGACACATAGAGGAGCTCTCTGATTATGTAGTCCAGGCTGGTATGACTCTGACCCTGAGCAGCATCTTGCCCTCACCAAGAATGATGCCACAATACAAAGACAAGATGATCAGCTTTAATAATTGGCTCAAGTACTGGTGTAATTCTAAGGGGATCCAATGTCTGTCTGCCTGGGATGACATGTTGGACAAGCCACCCTGCTTCGCAAAGGTCAGCTTGCACCTGTCACTACTGGGCTTCCGGATATTGACTAAGGCTCTTGCCACCCCCATATTGCCTTTTTTAGGCAAGGCTCAAAAGACAAACCCACCTCCTTAGAAAACAAAAATGGAAAAAAAAACTAAGGGTAATGCTGCTCAACACCAGAAGTCTAAATCTCAAGATGCAGGCACTCGATGCACTCCTCAGTATGGAGAACATCGACGTCTGTGCAGTAACTGAAACCTGGTTCAAGGCTCCTGAGAGCACCCCAGTGCTACCGGGCTATTCCTCGTATCATGCTTTTCGGCCCCAAAACCCGGGCAGAACCACAAAGGGAGGGGGAGTGTCCATATTCATCAAGGACACCCACACCTCCAGGTTAGTAGCAACACATGAAGCATCAGAGACCATACAGGTGCAACTAACCATAGGCAAAACTGCTATACAACTGGTAGCATGTTACAGACCACCCTCCCAATCTCAGGAACCCCACTCAGCCTTCCTGAAGACATTGGAGGATATAAATGTACCACAAAATACCATCATACTGGGAGACTTCAACTACCCTAACATAGATTGGGTACATTATTCTAGCCCTAACACCCTAGCCCAAAGGTTCCTGGAATTCATAAATTCAAATGCACTGGAACAACTAGTCACCTCTCCCACTAGGGGAGATAATATACTAGACCTGATCATCACAAACATGGGGACAAAATGCTCCACACCGGAGGTATACCCCTCACTAGTGATATCTGACCATAAACTAATCACCCTGGATATACATATCCCACCTCCACCCCCAGCACAAAAGACCACAGTGAAAAACTTCTCAAAAGCAGACTTCACTCATCTTAAGACTGAGATGGTATCCTTTAAGCCCACTGGGCCAGTGGATACCACATCCCAAAATGCTGAATCCTTCACAAATGCTTTCTATGGACATCTCCAAGAATGCATGGATCATGCAATCCCAAATAAATCCAAGTCCCTCTCCACCAAAGGCAAGCGTCCTGTCTGGTGGACCTCAGCCATTAACAAATTGTATAACAAAAGAAGGAAGCTACTGCATGACAGAGCAAAATCCCATAAAGAGAAGACATCTCTAATCAACACTAGCAGAAAACCACGTTCTCTCATAAAAACATCCAAGGCCAACTTTGAGAGAAAAATCACTAAGGACATTAAAGATAACCACAAAGCCTTCTTCAGCTATGTTAGAAACCTGGGCGGAAACCCTCAGATATGCTCAGAGTTAGTTCACAACAACAAAAAATACACTGAACCCACAGATATTGCAAACATTCTGGCTGACAGGTTCAGTGCAAATTTCTCCCCTCCCTCACCCCCAAAAGAAGAAATACGTATCCCAGCTGAATGTAATCTCCCTGTCATCTCAGATGTCCAGGTGAGAGCCGCCCTCAGCAAAGCTACAAACACAGCATCAATGGGACCTGATGGTATCCCGGGTTGCGTGCTACGTGAACTCCAAGAGGAGCTAAACCTGCACATAAAAATGCTATTTAACCTTAGCCTTACTACAGGATATGTACCTGAACACTACTGCCCCATAAGCTTAACCAGCCTGGTCTGCAAAGCTATGGAAAGAATCATTATGGAACTCATAAACAGAGACATTGGGGACTTACAGACACTTGACTCCACCCAGTTTGGCTTTGTAAAGGGCAGATCCTGCCTTTTGAACCTGGTTGACTTTTTCGAAACTGTCACTAGAGCCTTTGATGAGGGCAAAGCAGTCCATACAGCCTACCTGGACTTGGCTAAGGCCTTCGACACAATACCCCACTCAGGCATTATAGATAAGTTCAACAGCTTAAATGTAAACCCTTATGTCACTAGATGGGTTGCAAACTGGCTAAAGGACAGAACCCATAAAGTTAAAATTGCTGGAGCAATGTCAGACTCAAAGCCAGTCACAAGTGGTGTCCCACAGGGATCTGTCCTGGGACCCCTCTTGTTCGGCATTTATTTCTCAGATGTTAAAGCAAACATGGGAGGGTTGTGGCTGACAAAGTTTGCAGATGACTGCAAACTAGGCGCCATAGTCGATACACCAGCGGACACATACATCCTACAAAAAGGCCTCACAGAAACGGACAACTGGTGCCGGAGTCATGGCCTTAAACTAAATGCCAAAAAATGTATAGTCATCCCCTTTGGGAAAAACAAAGTACCCACAAATTATCACATAGGCAGCAACCCACTGGGTACGGAAAAAGTAATCAGAGACCTAGGGACCCAAGTCGACAGCGACCTCTCATTTGACACCCACGTTGCCAAAGTGGTTAGAAAAACATTCTACCTTGCACACCTTATCATGAAGGGATTCACATCCAGATCCAAGGATGTCATTGTACCCCTATACTGTTCCCTCATCAGGCCCATGATTGAGTACAATGCCCCATTTGGTATGTACCTCACACGGCATTTGCAACAGCTGGAGAGACCACAAAAGTACCTCACCAAGAGGATCAAGGGTCTCCAACATATGTCTTATTCTGCCAGACTAAAGAAACTCCAGCTCTATTCAGTAGCATACCGCCTGCTCAGAGGTGATCTCTGCCTGACGTACAAGGCCATGTCCAATCAGGAACTGATGGACATGCTCCACCTCAAAAAATCCAAATCCATCAGAACCACGAGAGCTAAAGACTTAAACCTCGGCACAAGTATGAATAGGACATGCTGGAGGGATAGATTCATAACCCAGAGGCTTCCCATGCTCTGGAACAAGATCCTAGCTCATGTTAGGCAGAGCCCCTCACTGACTCTCTTCAAGAGAAATCTTGATGAGTGGAAGGGAGATTGTAAGTTTACCCCAGGGGTCACATCTGTGTCATTACTAGACAGGGGCACAGTAAACTAATTATATTATATAAGGGTACCTTCACTGTGTCACTACTAGACAGAGGCACAGTATTCTAAATCTATTCTGTGCATTTTGTACCATTTTATGGGGTGGCGAAAGGCACATCACTATGGCTAGGCTTACAAATGCCCCAGGGCAGATAGCCTAGTACTAAACTATGAAATTATGAAACTATAACAGACATTAACAAATGTTACAATAAGAAGTTCCTACTGTATAATAAGTACTAGACTTATGAGCATCTGAGCTTGCTATAATCAAGGTAGTTAGTGGAGTGGAAAGAAAGGTAGTGGTTGGATGGGATGGGTGATATTAGAGTGGGAGTTGCAAGGGCATAGCCAGCATGTTTTTAGGTGCGCTTTTAGTAAAGTTTTGAAATGGGTGCATGATGGTATGGAGGTAATTGTGGGTGGGAGGGAGTTCCATAATTTGGCTATGGTGCAAGAGAATAGTGCTTCACCAGCAGAGTTATTGGCTTTAGTGATCTGCAAGTGATTTTTGTTGCTGGATCTTAGTGGTCTGGTGGTTCTGGAGGGATGGGACATTTAGTGGATGGTTTACTAGTTTGTGGGTGAGTGAGAATTGGTACCATTGAAGGAGGTGAGGGAGTTCAAGCCAGCCCAGTTCAGCAAGTGAGAGACAGTGGTGACTATGGTAGGATGCCTCTGTGGCAAATGTGGCGATTTTGTTGTAGCAGGTCTCTAGCTTGTTTAGATCTAATTGCCTTAGGTTGGTATATATTGGAGAGGCATAAAGTAGGGTGGAGATAAGGTGGGAATTTGCTACTGAAATCTTTGCTGCTTTGGTGAGAAGTTGCTTATTTCTGTATAACGCTCCTAGTTTTTTGTGGACTTTTTTTATGGTCATGGATATGTGAATGTCAAATTTTAGTTTATTGTCTATTTCCACTCCTAGTAATTTGGTGTGTTCAGTTGGGTATATAGTGGTGTTGTCTTTTGCTGTGATGTTAAAGTGAGAGTTGTTTTTAGTATGTTTGGTGGGTTGGAAGATGAGTAGTTTAGTTTTGTTTGGGTTGAGTATTAATTGGGCATCGGATAACCAAGTTTCAACAGAGGAAAAGGCTTCCTGTGTGACTTTTTGCAGTTTGGGTAGGGACTGGGCTGAGCAGATGATGGTTGAGTCATCTGCATATTGTATGAGTGTGCCATGTTTGGTGGCAGGGGCTAGATTATTGGTGAAAACAGAGAAGAGTAGGGGTCCAAGGATGGATCCTTGGGGAACCCCTATGGAGACAGGTAGTTGGGGAGACATGTCATTCTGCCATACAATGGATTGTTGGTGGTCAGACAGGTAATTCTGAAACCAGTTGGTGACTGATTGTGAGAAGGATAGGTTATTGAGGACAGAGATAATTGTTTGTGTGGGACCATGTCACATGCTTTAGATAGGTCTAGGAAAGTAGCAGATGAGAGATAGCCATTGTTTTTATGCTGAAGAATAGTGTTAGTAAAGGAGAGTAAGGCAGTGGTGGTGCTATGGTTTGGTCGGAAACCATGCTGAGTATTGGAAAGGAGGTTGTTAGTAAGGAGGTAGTCTGAGACCTGAGAGTGTATGCATCTCTCTCGTATTTTGGAGAGTGGAGAGAGAATAGCTATGGGGCGGTAATTGGTTAGTTCTGTGGAGGGTCCGCCTTTGTTAGGAGAATTATATGTGATACTTTCCACAGTGTGGGAACGTAACTTTCTGACAGGGATCAGTTAATCAAGATGGATACTGGGTAGGCCAGAGCATCAGTTGCGATTTGTAGGTATTCACTTGAGAGGTTGTCTGCTGCTAATTTGGTGGGCTTAAGTTTAGTTAAGAGTTTTTTTATGTTGGAGGTAGGTACAGGAGAAAAAGAGAAGGCAGTGGGGAGATTACTAGTTGAAAGTGTGAGTTGGAGGGGAGGGGGGTTGTGTTGTTTAGCTAGTGATAGTATGGTTTGTGTGAAGTGTGTGTTGAATGAGGTAGCAATATTTTCTGAGGAGTGAGGGATGTTAGGAGGAGGGATACTGACTTTACCTGGGTGGGGGATGGAGTTTATGGAGGACCAGAATTGTTTGGGGCTGTGTTGTGAGGAGTCTAAGGCAGACTGGTAGTATTGGAATTTGTCCTGTTTTATTAGCTTTTTGACTCTATTGCGTAGTTCTAGGAATTTCTGTCTAGTTGAGGGGGTTTTGGTTTTGCGCCAGTGCTCCCAGGCTTTATCCCTGTTTTTCATTTCTGGCTTAGTGGTTTTCTGTAACCATGGGGAGGGTTCATTCTGGAAAGTCTTATGGGGGCAGGGTAATTAAGGATGCTCAGGAAGGTAGTATTAAAAAATTCAACTGCGTCATCAAGACTGAGGTACTTTAGAGGATGCCAGTTACATTCTTTGAGGGATGAGATGAATGTGAATGGGTTAAAGTTTAGTTTTTTACGTATTTGACGGTAGATGACAGGTTTAGCTTGGTATAGGTATTTTTTGAGTAGGAATGTTGGGGAGTGATCACTGAGGCTATCTGATAAGCAACCTGTTATATATGACTGGGGGCTCTTACTGACTAGTATCCAATCCAGGGTAGTGTGCTTGCTGGAGTTTTTATTTATCCTGGTTGGTGACTGGACTAGTTGGGTGAAGCCATGGAGGTTTACATGATGGGTTGGATGGTTGCCAGAACAGGATTGCCAGTCAATATTGAAATCACTTAAAATGATAGTTTCTTGGGGGAGATGGTGGGTAGACCAACTGAGGAGGTTTTCTAGTGGAGGGATGTTTTGGCCAGGTGGGAAGTAGCATCCAATTATGTTGATGGTTTTGTTTTGGTTTATTTTGAGGTTGGTATATATTATTTCTTGGTAAAAAATCGTTGAGCAAGTAGTGGAAACAAACACCAATAAACGAAATAGCCACCACTGTCCCCAAGCACAATGAATCCGATCCAGGTAGTAGGGTACGACAGTTTTATTCACAAAACGCCAACAATAACACTAACACAGCAATAGTATACAAACACCACAACCTGCACTCTTGGGTGTGGCACCATCTAGTGGTCTCCATTGAATCCAACACTCAACTTTACACCACATCATATATAAAACGTTCCATTAAAAACTGTTAAAAAATAAAAAAACAATGATAAATAACAATCCAAGTGGCTTTGTTAAAATACTTGGATTGTTATTTATCATTGTTTTTTTATTTTTTAACAGTTTTTAATGGAACGTTTTATATATGATGTGGTGTAAAGTTGAGTGTTGGATTCAATGGAGACCACTAGATGGTGCCACACCCAAGAGTGTAGGTTGTGGTGTTTGTATACTATTGCTGTGTTAGTGTTATTGTTGGCGTTTTGTGAATAAAACTGTCGTACCCTACTACCTGGATCGGATTCATTTATGCTTGGGGACAGTGGTGGCTATTTCGTTTATATATTATTTCTTCATTGCCTATTTGTGGAGCTGATGATTTTAAGATCTGGATGTTTAAATGCTGTTTAAATATTATAGCTACACCACCTCCTTTCTTGTTTAGCCGGTCTACTCTTAGTATGCCATAACCTGTAGGGAGTATTTGCTCACTGTTAGGTGAGGTTTTAGCCAGGTTTCTGTCAGGATAACTATATCTGGGGAGTACAAGTCTATGGTGGCATGGAGTTCATGGACTTTGTTGGATATACTTCTAATATTTAGACTTAGTAGAAGGAAGTCACTTGGCTTTCTATTGGCTGTAATATGGGAGAAGTTGTGGTTTCTAGTCTTATTATGAGGATTGGGGTTGGAGATGGTAGGGCCAGGGTTGGGGTGGATGTCTCCACTTAGGGCTAGTTTTGATATGCATGAGGTTATTAGTTTTCTCAGTTTTTGAATGTGTTTGTTTATAAGGGAAACTTTATGATTGTGCTCTGTGGGTAATAGGTATGGCGGGAGGGTTAATATGTTAAGTTGTAGGGATGCTTTATGTTTGAGTAATATAGTTGGTAGAATATGTGGGGGGTGCACAGGGAAGGTTCTTGAGTTGGTGGGAGGGGAGCTGAGTGAGGGTGAGACATGAGTGGTGGTGTGAGTAGCAGTACAGTGGTAGTGCTTGAGTGGGGGAATGATGGAGCTTTGGTAGGATGTAAGATATGCAAGGAGAGTGCATGCAGTGAGCATAGGTAAGGTATGCTTGTACATGTTAGTTGAGGAAGTGTGATAGTAGTGGGAAGATGGAAGAGGTAGTGTTGGGATAGCGCTGTGGTTGGCTATTGGAAATATGGGAGGGGTTTGTGAGTGTAATAAAGGGGGGACCACTGAGGGCGGGAGAGAATAGGGGGCAGGGTGGGGAGCAAAGCTGGTAGAGACCCTGTTAGTTGCTCTTATGAGGGGGCTGGAAACAATCAGGTAACAGAGTTAACTGATAAATGAACATATGATAGTGACAAGGGTGGTTGTAGTTCTAAAAATGGTGCCTGCCACAGGTAATATTTATTAACTTTGGGATTGCCTTAAGGTAATAAACAAGGAAGGGGGAGGGGAGAACAAGGGTGTGAGCAGGCAGTTCTTTGTACTGCTGCTAATGAGCCAAAGCAAAGACAAGTATGTGTTTAAGAAACAATCACAATTGACCAAGGACTGCTCTGAAACTGTAAGTCATTTCTTAACCATTTCTCAGGTGGAAAAACAGGATAACCTTGTATCAGTAGGCTACTGTGGTCTCAGTTTAAATTAACAAACACACAGTATTGATCAGTTATGGATACTATCTGCTAACAGAAGGGAATAAGAGAAAAAATGGAAGATGAGTGTGTGTGTGTGTGTGTGTGTGGGGGGGGCTGCTTACAAGCCAAAGCAGAGTGCTCTCCAGGAGAAAATGAATATTGACTCAAACAAGTAGACACATACTCAAAGTCAACTTTAGCTGTTTTAGCTGACATCCCCGCTAATAATATTGCACAACTTTGTATTTAAAGAGAATCATTTCTCAGTTTAAAAAGTGCATTTGCTATAGTTACTATATGACAACACAGCAGTCATTCAATGCAAAATACTCATCCTGGCATTTTTAAAGAACAGCAGGGATGAAGCTGCAGAATGTAGGAAGAACAGCATGTGTTCCAGTCTTCCAGGAAGCCAAACCGTTGTTTTGAAAATACTTATTAAGTACTTGTAAAGATTGCCATCTAGTGGGACAATGGAAAATTACACTAGAAATGCAAACTAATAATCTCATTAGTCATTACTTAAATTTAGTAGTATGCTGGTACAGACACCTCTTGAATAGTGAGCTGTATAAATTTCAGGAAGAAAGGAAGTAAAATAAGCATTCTGAAACAATGGATGCAAAATCAGAATCCATCCATCCACAACCCCCCTTTCCCATTTTTTTTCACATGGGATCAGTGTCATTTCATCAGTGACAGTCTTCTAAATCCAAAATTTACATCTCTGTCTGTCCAGCCCTGCAGCTGGCCTGAGGTAAAAGCAGAAGAATTATACTAGGAAACATGAAAGCTACATGAGTGCACCTGAAAAATGCACAAACTTGGTTACACTGTGCTTCAGACAGACCAGAACAGGGGCAAAAAAGATAGCAATTCTGTGCTCAAAAATATTACAGATGCAGCAGAGACAAAAATGAATCAGTGAAAGAGATGTGGAGACAATATCACTGTGGGCATATTCTGCAGAAGTGTGCTGTGCAGCCTGTAGACGTCAGGGTAAGGAAGTGGATGAGACAGGAACTTCTGACAGAAAATGGGGGAAATGAATTGGAGCATCTAGGGGAGATTTCCTTTACTTTGGCATATTCTGTGTTCCTATGAGCTAAAGTCATGAGAAAGGAGAAATCAGGTCTTCCAAGACACTGCATGCTGTGCGACAGCCTGCAAACCCAATTAGCCATGAACATGCATATAAGCACTGTTTGAAGTAGAATTAGGGGAGAATAATAAGGCTGTGTGCTGGTAATGCGTTACGTTTTGTAGTCAAGGGTACAGGGTTTGACTCCTTCCACCTCCATTTACCTACTATGTTATTCTTACCAAGCCATTTAAGCAGAGAATGCTTCCAGCTCACCCCTGGAAAGGGATAATTTGCTCAATAACTTACCTGGTTAACAAGTGGATAAAAATTGATTGAAGCAGAGCCACGTATGGTGCTCTCCTAATCCCCATGATCATTCTTTAGCCGCATTTTCCAGCAACCAAGAAAAAGATGTGTCTTCATCACATCATAGACAATTTTAATGTTTCTGGTACAGCTGAGGCAGGATGTTGTACAGAACAGAAACAACAACTGATACTTAGCTGTGGAAAGCAAATAAGGCAAGATGATATATAAAGGAAATGAGAAACAAGAAAGCATTCCGCATGGAATGAGCTTGGGAAACAACTGATTCAAAGTAAGGTATTTTGCTGATATTTCAGTAAGATCCTAGAATAAATTACTGCAGGCAGAGTCAGATCATGGTCAACTTAGGTCCGAGACAGGTTAGTTGCTGGAGCCTCCCAGCCATACCAGTATCTATTTGTTAATTGTCAGTAATAGAGATAACAGCAAACTAGTCTCCTCCTTATCTCTAGACTTGTCTAAAACCTTTGACACAGTTTGTCACAGCAAACTTCTGCTTCAAATGTCCTCATTAGGTCTCTCCCAGTCCACACTTTTATGGGTCAAAAGCTACCTACCCAAGAGGCATCAGTCAGTAAAATGGCACTCCACCCTCTCTGCATACCTCCCAGTCACCACCAGTGTACCATAAAGCTCCATCCTTGGGTCCTCTCCTCTTTAACATTCTCATCAACACCCTCCATACATCAGGCCTCCCTAATTGAGTGCACAGATGACTCTACTGGCAATGTGGTACACATCCAAAAATTACACAGGAATCTTCAACAGTAATTCAAACATGGCGTTATAATTCACAGCTCATGCTCAATCCTAAAAAAGCAAAACAAAACAAAAAAAAAAAACTACTACTTTTTTCCCCAAATCCCTCTCCCATAAAAAAAAAAAAAACAAAATTTAATGCCCTCTCTCTTGATAATATAGCCATTGCAGTCACTACTCATAGCAAATCATTGATAATCTTAAATGCATAAGAAAAACTCATCAAAAAATATGGACGCTTTATAGATCCCAAAATTTTCTGAGCATCGCAACTAAAGCTACACTTGCCACTACTTATCTCCTCCCCACACTTCTTTATGCTACTTCCATCTTCACTAACCTTCGGGTATCACAAAAAACAAAACTTAAACAATGCTATAACAAAGATGCTAAAATTGCAGGCAATACCCCTTTCATAACCCACCATTGTTTGGCATTGAAAAACCTAAATTGGTTAGAACAACCCCATCAACTAACATATACATAACATCATACCACCTATAACATTATCCAGAATCCATCTTCTTGTCCAGCACTAAATAATATTCTACATATCTATGTTCCTAGTTGGTCATTACGATCCAAATTCCAAAACTCCTATCTGCCCACAAACCTGTTAACTCTGCTGGGCATTGTCCGCACTTGTACCATGATGCTAAGGCCTGGAACTTCTTATCTCTATCCATCAGGTAAATACCCTCCCTGCTATCTTTCAAAACCATTCTGAAAGACTTCTAACTAAAAGCTGACTCTGTTCTTGCTCAACACCAGGATAAACTATATCACTAAATATGAACAAATACCTCTTCATACCTCACATCTCCTTACTCTCCCTTCTTCACTCACTTCCTTCTATCAGTTTCTCTCCCCTGGCTTTCTGTCTAAATATATGATAAGCCTGCTTTTCTCTCACTTTGTATTGCAATTCCTGTTTGTGTTATACTACCTTACCTTTAATTTCTCTAGACACTGGCTTAAATTTCTCCAACTATTAAATCGCTGCCATATAACTTGCATCTATTCTATATCTAATTTGGTATAATTATTGAAACTTTATTTTTTGCATTATTTTTAAAGACTGTAACATTATTGCTCTTAAAATGTTTTGTAATACTTTGGAGCTTTTCTCCCTGGGCATCTGCTGAAAATGGGTTCCTACCCAGTCAGACTTTCCCCGTAAACAAATGCTAATAAATAAATAAATAAGTTACTTCACTGTCTCCTCCCATTTACAATGCAACACTGTTCAAACCTGTCAGTGTGCATACTATTTAAAACTTTTATTTCAAATTTTACTGGAAGAACACAGCCATTTGCTAAACAAAACAAAACACTATCATATTAAAAACAGACTTAGTAACAGCTACAGT
Organism: Protopterus annectens; assembly: GCF_019279795.1. NCBI lineage: Eukaryota > Metazoa > Chordata > Ceratodontiformes > Protopteridae > Protopterus > Protopterus annectens. The sequence continues at coordinate 1,758,776,719 of NC_056731.1, read as the reverse complement.
AAGCTTCTCCTCCAGTGAAATGCACATTTATTGAAAAAGTATTTGGCAGCCCATTAAACTACAAGCGAACTGCTGGGATTCTTAGTCAAACTGCATTTATTATAGCACTAAGTGGCTATGTGAAGAGTGCAGAAATTCAAAAGACAAATGTGCCGTGGATTTGGTAACAGCCTGGGACAGCTGACTGGACTCGTGTCCAATTCAACTGTAAGCCAGGAACACTATCTGATGAAGTTACTTGGCCAGAGTTATACAGAAGACAAAGACTGACTGAATTAAACCCTGCACTACAGGAAGCAACTTATTAACAGCTCATAGTTGTCCATCTGCAGTAAGTGCCAGGCGAACTGTTGTGGCCTAAACACAGTGCATTCAATACAAGCTAAATTAATTGCATTCATTGTTAAAATATTAACACTGAACTCAGACGTCATGCCATCCAGTTTATTTACAAGCAAATACTAAACACATTGTCAGCATTCAAAAAAAAAAAAAAGAAACCAAGGTTAGTACCCAAAGAGAATGGCTCATATGTTGATGTTTCTGTTTACAATTGATTCCTTCCTTTACACCATAACTACTCTAAGATGCAGGAACCAAGTATCAATATCTGTCTATATATTTTATATATATATATATATATATATATATATATATATATACACACACACACACACACACACACACACACACACACACACACACACACACGCGTGTGGAGCTACATTAGTAGATCAAATTACCAAATAACCAAAATTTATATGACTGAGATGAGAAGACTGTAATGTTAAAACAGCAAAAATGTACATTGCCAGAGCTACAAACAATGAAATGCAACTGCACATGTCAGATAACAGCTGGAAGTACTGAATGGAGATCGCGGACAGAAACAAAGAAACAGGTACTACATTTAAACACAATTTAAATTAAAAATGTACCTTTTCAACTCTTATTAATGGAGATCGCAGTACGGTGAGGATCGGGAAACTTGCCGCTTTTCCTCACTGTAGTGCGATCTCAGAGTTGGTATATATAATGTGTACATAATTTGCAGGGGGTGGGGGTGTAGCCCCCTACATTGTGAGTGCAGAGGGGCGTGCCCCTCCTTGCAAAAACATTGAAAAATGTATATTTCTTTGTTAAATTATGTATTTGTGTAGTTGCTGGTTTTTGTCTGTGTTCGCGGTCTACATTCAAAGGGTCCGCTGATGTCTGACATGTGCTATTGCATTTTGTTGTTTGCAGTTTTGGCAATGTACATTTTCACTGTTTTAACAGTACAGTCTTCTCGTCTCAGTCATACATATTTTGGTTATTTGGTAATTCAGTCTAGTAAAGCAGATCTATATGATTACAGTTAACCTGGTCAAATCACATTTGTGTGACTCAACTGCTACCTCTGTTTTAGGGCTGGAGTGAAGGTTAAGTATGGGGATAGGTTTGTGTGTGTGTATCATATCTCTTAACTGTACAGATATTTGCAGAAGGTCTAGATCTTTGCCTCATATCTTTGGTCCATTTTTCATAAAATTGTGGTTTTCTGGCAATTATTAAAGGCTTCTTCTGGCTTTTCCTGGTTAGGGATCGCCACATCAGATCACCTGTCCGCTCATGATCGGCAGTAGAGTTTTTACAGTGTCGAGTTACCAGCCTGGCATCCAACCTTCCATAGAAGGCACGCACACACTCATACCTAGAGCCAATTTTGAGTGTCCAGTACACCTACAGCATGTCTTTGGGAGGAAACTGGAGCACCCAGAAGAAACCCACACAAACACAGGGAGGACATGCAGACTCCGAACAGAAGGCACCCCAGCTGAGGATCGAACCGGAGAACCTCTTGCTGTGAGGTGCCAATGCTAACAGCTGCACCACTGTGGCCGCCCCTTCACCACTATGGCCACCCCAAATCATTAAAGACTGAAGTTAGGAAATAATGGCAGACATTTGAGTTTCAGACTTCATACCCTTCATAAAATGCATGCTAATGCAAAACCAGTTATTCTATCAACTTTCTAAGTTTGTAAGAGCAATATTTAAAAAATGTCCCTATTTTTGGATCTTTGTCCCACTTTTATTTATGGCTTTGTCCAGATTTCTTGAAGTTGAGAGGTATGGTGTACATATGAGTTTTTTAGGGCTAAGGTTAGGTTTAGGGTTTAGGAAGGAGAAAGATTTACTCTGTTATGAGTATGATTCTCAGGGGATAGGTGTAGTGTTTTTGTGTGTATGTGCGTGGTGAGTGTCTGAACTGTCTTGGGTAGTGGTAGTATTATAGAAAGGGCTTTTTTAATGAAACTGCACTTTATGGTTAGGGGCAGGGTTATGGTTAGTTTGCATTACTAAGGGAGTACTGGGGGAGGATACGTGAGCGCACACACAAAGGGTCTATATTAATAACTAGAAACTTCAATTTTGTGACATCGACACATAAACAGCGAAATAAGAAAAGTACGAACAGCCACTTCCACAGATTTTTTCACAGGGAAAAAATTTGCTTGGCCGATCAATAGCAAAACAAACTTTCAAACCCTAATCAAGTGGGAGGCTGTGCCCCCCCCCCCACACCCCCTAACTAAATATACCAACTCCAAGATCCGAGTATTGGAGAAAAGGGCAAATTCCTGATAACAGCCAAGCAATTTTTTTCCTGTGAAAACATTCGTGGAAGTGGCCATTGGTACTTTTTGTATTTTGCTGTCTATGTGTCGACATTTTGCTATTCCCAAAACTGAAGTTTCGAGGTAGTAATATAGACCCCACACAAATACACACTCAAAATACAGTGATCTACCTGTTGTATAGTGCCAGGAATAGCACCAGTCCCTGATTTATTCTGCAAGTCCAATCGGATAAGAAATTCTACCTGCATTCCTTCTCCTCTCTCTGATTCATAGGAATAGCTGCAGCTGCAATGTCTGTTTTAACATGCAGCTGGTATCAGCTTTTTTATATAAACTGCTTAATACTTTTAAGAAGTCTCATTCTACTTACTTCAAAGCACAAGAACTTAACAGAAATGCAATACACATTTTACTCTAGCCAGAGTTATACCTATTCCACAGGTTCCACAATCCCAGCTACCCCTTTTAATTACTATGGAACAAGTTCTTTCAACCCTCTCAAAAATAAGACTACTTCATCCATAGGGCCCTGATAACATGCCAGGTTGCCTGATTATAAGTGCCAGATATGGCCTTTCTGAGCCCCTGCTTAACTTCTTTAAGCCTCTCCACTGGTTAAATTCCTGAAGCCTGGAAAACAGCCATTGCAATGCCATTACACAAAGGTGGCCCAACTGTGGACCCTGGTAACTACAGACCCATTAGTCTCACAAGCTTCATATGTAAAGCTATGGATCTCATTACTTCATACCTCATTAAAGTGGATACTGAAACTCTCTTAACCCTGGACATGCATCAATTAATCTTTGTCAATGGGAGGTCCTGACTGTTTAACCTCATTAATTTCTTTGAAAAAAAAAACTAAGCAGCATATAGTGGTTATGCAGTGCACACAGCATAGTTATAGCTGACCAAGGCCTTTGACATTATTCTCCATGCAGGCATTTTAACAGACCTGTAGATCTGAATATAAATCCTTATACTGTGCAGTGGATACCTCACTGGTTGTCAAACAGAACTCATGTGGTTAGAGTCCCAAGTGCTCAAAAATCTTAGTTATCAGGAGAGACTGTGAGCCCTTTCCCTGTATACAGTCTGTTACAGACTTCTGTGTGATGATCTTTGCCTACACATTTGAGCCTTAAAAGATCCAGCCATATTGACCTCCTATTCTTCACTGAACTAATGTTATCTGAAATACTCAGTTAAAGGAACTAAACCTTCTTTAGATAAATAAGACATGTTAGCATGATAAATTCATATGAGGGTGTCTGTGGTGGTCCAGCAGTTAGCATTGCCTCCTCACAGCAAGAGGTTCTCTGGTTTGATTCTTGCCTAAGGTGCCTTCTGTGCAGAGTCTGCATGTCCTCCCTGTGGTCATGTGGGTTTCCTCTGGGTTTTCCAGTTTCCTCGCACATTTGAAAGACATGTCACAGGTAGACTGGACACTAAATTGGCCCTAGGTGTGTAGAAGGTTGGGCACCGGGCTGGCAACTTGACACAGTAAAAACTCCACTGCCAATTGTTCTGCAGACCATTTTTTGCCCTGTGGTGACCCTAATGAGAAAAGCTGAAAGGAGAAGAAGCATGATAAATTCATATCCCAACATATTCGTCAGCTCTGTAACAAACGTCTAGTGCATATCAAGCTGAGAAGCACCCATGCCACCATCAAGCTAAGCCTAGGTAGTTGGATGGACAGCCTCAAGTTTTCCCCCAGTCTATCTTGTCTTCCTTCTCGTAGTCTAGAGGTAACTTCTGAACATTTTTTTTTTGGCTACACTTGTAATGGTCTGCAGACATATTGCCTAATATTTACCTGTGAAGATATTAATGGACTGATGGAATTACTACACATCAGCAAATCAAATGGTATCAGAAATAATCGGTCTGGGGCTCTAATCCTCTTCTGCAACATCAACAGAATGGTTTGGAAGAATAAGTATTTCACAGAGGATACTGCTGCTGTGGACTAGACTCCCCATTCACATAAAATAACTGTCATCCCTTATCCATAGCACAACTCACATCTATGGCTGGAAAGCAGAAAATTTACTCCAGGACTGTTTCCTGTACTACTGATAGACAGAAGCAGCTCTTAAATGTTTTATCCTATGCATGGATCCCCTCAGATTATCTATGGCAAGATTCCAGTTATTCCTATTAGGGTTAATATGTAGTTATTAACCATGAGATGGGTAATGCCAGTCTATAACCAAATGGGATAGGTTATTTCAAGCAAAAAAAAAAAAGAAACTGGCTAGACTTAAAATGACTTGCAAGGGTAGCTAGCCTTATACTAAACCTATGAACCTATTAGCTTGATCCAGACACTAATCAATTTTAAGAATACATCTACATTTAATAAGTTTACGTCTGTTGGTTTCCTATCATATTTATACCAGTGTTCAAGCACTTCTTTTTGTACTGTCTCTAAATTAGCGACAGTTCTTTCCAAACACATTATTGTAATGTCTGCACTTGTCTTTGAAACACTTTCTCTGTTTTTAATTGTTTAATTAACCTGCAATCAACTTAAATGGCTGTGGTCAACTCTTAGGACAGGAATAAATGTCTCCATTTATGTTTACACACCTGGTAACATCTATTGTACTTCAAAATAATGATAATCCGGTTATTTAAGCATCCACAAAGACATAGAATTCAACCATATAGATTCATATTCAGTGATGTGAAAACCTGCTTTGCTTGCACCCAGTTTTCATAGGATCATTGGAAGTTACTAGGCTATTGGCCCTGAGGCCCTTACAAGCATAGCCAAGAATTTAGCCCATGTTCTGACAAGTCAGTACCCAATGCCCCTGTCCAGCTGGGACACAGGTGAAATCCCAGGGGTATATTTTCTGTTTCCCATCCAGTTATCCAAGTTGTGCTTAAAAAGGGGTAAAGAGGTACTCTGCTTGATGTGGAGAGGGAGTCTGTTTCATAGATGGGGGAATCTCTGGGACGCAAATCTGTCCCACCAACAAGTCTTGTTGATGTCACAGACCAGGTTGAGGCTGCGCATGCTGGTTACTCGAGTGGAGCTTGACTTGTGGATATGCGGCAGTCCCATCAACGTGAGGTCCGTAATCGCCTTGTATGCCAGACAGAGGTCACCTCTGAGGAGTCTGCATGAAACCGAGTAGAGGGATAGGGCTTTTAGTCTATCTGTGTATGGTAGATGTTTGAGGCCCTGAATTCTCTTGGTGTGGAACCTCTATGGTCTCTCGAGCTGCCAATACATGTAACTCAATATGAAATGCAGGAGGAGTCAAGTCTGGGCACTTTGCAGGTACAAAGAACCCTTTTAACTAGCATCAACGTTTAATTTCTCCAAGTCTTTTGGGTTTGTATTACCATGACAGGAATGGACCCCATTCCTAAGTCAAAATATGATTAAAGTTGTAAAATTAGAATTGCTTCAACCTTTGATGTTAACCATCTGTAAGTTAGAACAGGAAGAGCAAATTGGTTTATGGCTTGGACTTTTTTCCTAGATGTCAGGGCTCTTTTCAGCATTCATTTTAGTCTTCTAAAATATTCCTCACTGAGTTTTCTTCACAGTTGTTTATGTTTTATTGTCGATCCTTCACCAAGTCCCAAATATTTATATACTCCTTCTTGCTCAAGTTCATTTATATCACATTCCTGTCCCAAACTGATATTTTCTTGGTGCTGAAGCTTTCCTGCTTTAAATGTTGCTTTTGCACATTTATCAAGACCAAATGACATTCTTATATCATCTAAGAAAGTTTTGACCACTTGCAGTTGTACTTTCATCTCATCTGATTAACTGTACAGTTTTAAATATTCCACAAAAGGAAGATGAGAAGTCTTTACACTATGCTGTTTTCTTCAAGTCAAATTGTAACCATGACCTAATCTGTTAAATAGACAGCTTAATGGGTTAAGGGCAAGACAAAAGAGCAGCAAAGACAAAGAGATTTTATCCCTCCCTGGGTTTAACTGCAAAGTGGTTTGCCAGTGTTTCATGGTCACTGTAATGTAATTGATCGATGTAGGATGTATCTTGTACATCTGTAAGCGTTCCTTTATCCATGAATACGGGGTGCTGTCAAATGCTTTTTTGTATTCTGTCCATGCCATGCTTAGATTTTTCCCCTTTTTACAATTTCCATTATGACTTTATTTAACAATAAATGATCCGTTTGTTCTATTGCTGTGATTGAGTTTTCTTCTAAATGACTATGACTAACAATATAGAGCAGTTTATGGGTTTTAAACTATAATAAGTGGTAACCAAAAGTAAGGTGACAAAATTTTTTGTATAACTACCCCTTTGTCCTTGACCAATGATAAGTCTAGCACCACAGGATAAGAGCTCTCATGTCTCACCCCATTGTCAAAGCAATCACTATCACATGGTCAGATAATCTCTGTTGTTTTATATTACTACATATGTTATGTTTATGTTAGTGTGCTAACACTCATATAGAAGAAATATATAGTTATGCCTACTCCCCCACTGTTCTGGAGGACAATGTATGTGTACATCTGTCAACTCTAATACTGCTAACCGGTAATCTAAATGTTACACCAACCTCCAATGTTGCTCAGTATACCCCAGTGACATATTAAGACACACCAATAATAAAGCTGGTACCAAGAATCATACACCTAGCTGTGCTAATCAAAATCCAAATGTTTATCAAAAATAACTTCCTGGAAAACAACATTATTATTATTAGGACAACAACACAACACAATCAGTGTTTCCACTGACTTTCTTCCCCAGACAAAAGATCACATAAATCATACCGGGTTCCTATCACGTAGTCAAACTTTTACAAGTTCGAACCACATATGGTCGAGACCATATGTTCGAATTTGTAAATGTTTTTCATAGATTCATTGATTCATAGATTAGTACTAAGCTAACTGCCCTTGTGAGCCATTTTAAGCTTAGCCAATTATCTGTTGTGAGACTCAAACCCTGCACCTTGTCTTTGTAAGGCAAACACCTTAACCATTAGGCCACCCTCCCACCCATGTTTGAGTGTGTGAATGGAAATTTCCATAAGCAGAGGTTTCCATTCACTTCAATGTGGTTCGATCTCGGAGTTGGTGTATTAAAGTAGCGGGGAGGGTTTGGGGGTGCATGGGGCCTTTCCCCCTGCTTAGAACAATTTATTTGTATGTTGTATTTTTATTTTTTTGTCAGGAGTCGAAGTTCTGTAACTTTGAACATAATGGTTCGACCATTAGGTGTTTGGAGTTACGGAACTTCGACTATCTGATATAGACCCAATCATACCACATACCCTTCAAAGAGACAATCTTCATATGCTAGGATACATTGACTTGAAATCCTTCTCCTTCAGTTATGCTTCACATTGGATGACCACATCTATTTCAGCTCTCTAGAGCCTGTTTGAAGACCACAACACACATAGATTCCATGGCATGATATTCAGTAGGTCTCAGTAGCCATGTGCTTTATTCCACAGCCGTGTGAGGTAACCCACCTCACTAATTATCTTACCTTATATGTCTTGAGCTGTAAACTAGGCACTTACACGTTCCATGTCATACATCAAGTTGTTGATACATGCTTGCAAAGCAAAAGATCCCCTGTAATTTAAAAATAAAATGAAAGGAATTATACCACAAGGTATCTGCCCCTAGTTAACGGACACATCCAGTCACCGTTTACACTGGTTATACTGTTACGTTATAACTGCATACAAAAAAATGAAAAGTACAGGAAAAAGAAAATCAGACTTTTTACCCTCTGGTCACGTAAGGAGAGAGAAAAGGAAACAATCCATTAGGGACGCATTGACTGTAAGCACTAACTAGAAAGCAATAATGGAAAAAGGTATGATAACTAAGTTATTTTAATTAGTAAAGGTTACATTTTCCACTCAGACAATCCCAACTGGTCTTTGAAAGATCCTGTGGGATCATCACCCCACATGTTGGATTGCCTTCATAGATTCATAAATTGTTACTAGGCTAATGACTTGGGTGGGCCTTTCTAAGCCTAGTCAAGTTTTCCCAAAAGAATGATGATGCCCTATATCTGAACAGGACATTGAGAGCCAGGCATTTATAAGCTAGCTTTGTCCATAAAGGAAATGGGTGCCAGGCCTGGTGTAAATTTCCTATTCCCCATCCACTGATCTAGCTTGCGCTTAAACTGAGTAATAGATGAACTCAGCTTTGCATGTATAGGAAGCATGTTCCATAGGATGGCCAATCTCAGGGACACATATCTGTCTCTGCAGCATGTCCTGTTTAAGTCACAGACATAATTCAGGTCACTAGACCTTGTATTTCTGGTAATCTTTGACTTACGAATATGTAGGAGATTCACAAGTGTGTGGTTTGTATAAGTAAGCCAGGCATAGATCATCACTCAGAAATCTATAAGAGACTGAGTAGAGGGAAACGGCTTTAAGGTACTCTGCATAAGGCAGGTTTGTTATGCCTTGTATTATTCGTTTTGTAAGGAACCTCTGAGGTTGCTGTCTTTGCTGCATATGTTTTGTCAGTTAGATACCAAAAGGAGCATTGTATTCTATGATTGGTTTGATAAGGACAGAGTGCAGTGGGATAATGACCTCTTTAGACCTAGATGCCATGCCCTTACTTATAAATTGTGCAACATAAAAGGATTTCCTTACCACTGTGGCCATGTGGTGGTCAACGGTAAGGATACTGCTTACATGCATACCCAGATCCCTGACCACTGGGTTGACTCTTAGAGGTGTATTATCAGCATGGTAATTAGCCAGGATGGTTGACTTACTGAAGGGTACAATTATGCATTTCTTAGCACTGAGTTTAACACCATGGCTTTGGCGCCATTTGTTTGTCAAAAAGAAAAAATAGACCTTCTTGAAGAATGCTAGTGTCTGCAGGGGAGTTGACGATAACACCCAGCATGCAATCATCTGCAAACTCATTCTGCCATAAACCTTCAGCATTTACTGCCATTTCAGAGAAATAGATGCCAAAAATTAGCTGGTCCATTATGGAGCCCCGGGAGACTCCACTAGTGACTGACTTCTGAGTGAAGGTCACTTCATCTATTTTGCCTTCCTGAGTCCTGTCAGTGATCCAGTTTGCTATTTAACAGATGGTAAAAGGGTTTATACCTAACTTAGTGAACTTGTCTACAATGCCTGAGTAGGGTATTGTATTAAAAGCCTTGGCCAGGTTGAGGTAAGCTTTGTGCACAGTCTTACCTTCATCCAGTGCTTTGATGACTTTCTCAAAAAAGGCCACCAGATTTAATAGGCATGACCGTCTTTTAACAAAGCTGAACTGTGATGGGTCCAGCGTTTGCATGCACACAAAGCAGCCAACAACATCCCTCCCCCCACCAGCACTGAATAAGATCACCGTTTTAACTTACATGCCTCCTCAGATTCCTCAAAGGTTAAACCATAATGCTGATGAATAAAAAGTAATGCAAATATCAGCAGTAATCAAACTCCACCTTCTCCATACTACCAGTAAACATGATGTCTCAGTTTCCCTGGATATGAGCTCTACAAAAGTCCATATGTGCAAAATGAATGCATACATGATAACAGCATTTTGTGTCAGTCCAACACGTCTTTAACTTTAATGTCTAAACATAATATATTTGATGCCTCTCCCCACAGCTCAATAAACAGAAATGGGAACAGAAAGTAATAGTTTGTGAAGTTGAAGGTCTTCATAAAAAAGACTTATATTAGCATGCTACTTGTGCATAGAACAGTACACTGATGGACCTCTTATAGGCATACTGGCTTACATATTCATAAATATAATTCTGTTTGCCCTCAGTGGCTTGTAAACAATGATCACATTTTACTATGACAGCTTGTTTGCAAGTGAAAAATGTAAAATGCATATCATGTTCCTTTCTTCAAATAATGCAGAATTTAAAATCTTGGCATTCTTGATTATCACATGGACTCACAGACACATGCTCATTCTCTCCTCTTCAGCAGGTGAATAGATGAAATTGTCTTGTGCAGCACAAATTTGTTTCATTATCAGTTTTATGAGTATTGAAAATTGAGAATAAAAGAAACTGATTATTATTATTATTATTATTATTATTATTACTAGCACTGTTTAGCTAGTTTAGCTATTAACCATAGGCAAGACTGCTCTGCAAATTGTAGCATGTTACAGGCCACCCTCACAAACTCAGGAAACTCACATGGCCTTCCTGAAAATACTAGAGGGGATAAATGTATCACCAAACACCATCATACTAGGTGACTTCAATTACCCTAATATAGACTGGGAACACTACTCAAGCCCAAACACCCTAGCCCAAAAGTTCCTGGAATTCATAAACTCAAATGCCATGGAACAACTAGTCACCATCCCCACAAGAGGAGATAACATACTTGATCTCATCATCACGAACATGGGAGCACAATGTTCAACACCGGAAGTATACCCCTCACTGGTGAGATCAGATCACAAACTAATCTCGCTGGAGGTCCTCATCCCACCCCCACCTGAAATAAAAAAGACCACAGTAAAGAACTTCTCAAAAGCCGACTTCACACTTCTAAAGTCTAGTGTGGTCTCCTTTCAGGCCCCCGAGCCGGCGGAAAACAATACTCAAGCCGCTGAATCACTTACAAACGCCTTCTACCAGCACCTGCAGGACTGCATGGATAAGGCAATCCCAAGCAAAACAAAGACTCTTTGTACCAAAGGCAAGCGTCCAGTCTGGTGGACCCCAGCCATAAACAAACTCTACAACAAAAGGAGGAAGCTACTACAAGATAGAGCAAAATCCTTAAAAGGTAAGACACCCTTGATCACTATAAGTAAAAAACTAAGAGCTCTCATAAAATCATCCAAAGCAAATTTCGAGAGAAAAATAGCTAAAGACTCAAAAGACAATCATAAGGCCTTCTTTAGCTATGTTAGAAACCTAGGAGGAAACTCCCAGATATGCTCAGAACTAGTTCAAAATGATGTGAAGATTACTGATCCTACAGACATTGCCAACATACTGGCTGACAGGTTCAGTGCAAACTTCTCCCCTCCCCAAAAGGAGAGATATCTATACCAAATGAGTGCAGCCCCCAAACATCTCCAACGCCCAAGTGAGAACTGCTCTCTCCAAAGCAAAAACACAGCATCCATGGGACCCGATGGTGTCCCCGGCTGTGTGCTCCACGAACTCAATGAGGAATTAAACCCACAGCTACGACAGCTGTTTAATCAAAGTCTTACCTCTGGATACGCACCCAGGAGTGGCGCACTGCAACTGTGGTCCCACTTCACAAAGGCGGTGCCTCCACAGACCCTGGAAATTACCGCCCATTAGCTTGACAAGCCTTACCTGCAAAGCCATGGAGAGGATCATAATGGACCTCATAAATAAAGACATAGGGAATTTGCAGACTTTGGATCCAACCCAGTTTGGCTTTGTCAAAGGCAGATCATGCCTTTTAAACTTGGTTGACTTTTTGAAACAGTCACCAAAGCCATTGATGAGGGAAAGGCAGTCCATACAGCCTACCTCGATCTGGCTAAGGCCTTCGATACAATACCCCACTCGGGTATCATTGAAAAACTCATCAGCTTAAATGTTAACCCATACATCACAAGATGGGTTGCAAACTGGCTGAGTGACAGAACCCACAGGGTCAGAGTTGCTGGCGCCATGTCAGACTCAAAGCCTGTCACAAGTGGTGTCCCACAGGGCTCAGTCCTGGGCCCACTCTTGTTTGGCATCTACTTTTCCGAAGTACAAGCAAACACAGGAGGGTTATGGCTGACAAAGTTTGCAGATGACTGCAAACTGGGCTCCATAGTGGAAAACACATCTGACACAGATATCCTTCAGAAGGGTCTCACAGAAATGGATAACTGGTGCCAGAGCCACGGCCTAAAGTTAAATGCCAAAAAATGCATAGTCATACCCTTCGGGAAAAACAAGGTTACCCCTAGCTACCAAATAGGTGGCAATCCACTGAGCACAGAAGAAGTTATCAGGGACCTGGGGACCCAGGTTGATAGTAGTCTGTCATTCGACACCCATGTAGCTAAAGTAGTTAGGAAGTCCTTCTACATTGCCCACCTTATCATGAAGGGATTCTCATCTAGATCAAGGGAGGTCATAGTCTCCCTTTACTCATCACTCATCAGACCAATGATTGAGTACAATGCCCCATTCGGAATGTATCTGACCCGACACTTGCAGCAGCTGGAGAGGACACAAAAGTTCCTCACCAAAAGGATAAAGGGTCTCAAAAATCTGTCCTATGCTGCCCGACTGAAAGAACTCCAGCTCTATTCAGTCGCACCGCTTGCTCAGAGGTGACCTTTGCCTAACATACAAGGCCATGTCAAACCCAGATTTGATGAATATGCTTCACCTCAAAAATCTAGATCCATCAGAGCCACAAGGGCGGAGACTTAAACCTCGACACGGCTATTAATAGGACGTGCTGGAGGGATAGATTCATCACCCAAAGACTCCCTATGCTGTGGAACAAAATCCCGGTACATGTGAGGCAGAGCACCTCGCTGGCCTTGTTCAAGAGAAATCTTGACCAATGGATGGGAGATCGCAGATATACCCCAGGAATTACCTCAGTGTCACTGCTCGACAGAGGCACAGCAAAATAATGGGTATAGTTCCCCATACTAAAGGGGTGGCGTAAGCCACAAAACGATGGGCTAGGCTTATAAATGCCCTCGGGCAGATAGCCTAGTATGAACCTATGAACCTATGAACCTATACTAGAGAATTCTGCTTTCCAGATCTTTTTATTGTTGCTTGTTTGATAATCCAAGTTTTTGTATATTGCATTCGTGGCTTTGTGATTTGTGGAAGTGACCTCAAAGATCAGTCCTATTTCTAAGTTTTGCTTTCAAGCAGTAACTTTAACTATTCCTAGACAATTTCAGGTTTGCTAGTTATGACTGCAGAAAATAGTCTATTCTCATTCAGACTATTCATTATTTTATCATGTTTGTCTTATAAAGAGTTGCACTCCTTTGTGTGCTTTATTTCAATAAATCCCATCTTCATGTTGTCAGATAGCTGAGAATTTCAGGATATTGAACATTTTCTTAATATAGACATTGGTATATATGTTTTGGTAACTTATTAACCCAAGAAACTGAATTATGAATAACAAGCAATCTAGTTGTTCTTTTCCCAGTTCAGTTTGTTTATTTATTTGTTTATTTATTTATTTATTTGTTTATTTATTTTTGTCTTCAGACTCTGTTACTCTTCCAGCATATATACAAAAATCCCCTAATAAGCACTTACACTGAAGATGTTGGAAGGTTAAACTAATTAATTAAACAAATTAGTTCAAGTCACTTATATTTCTTGTTTTCTTTTTTTAAGATTTTTTTAATTAATTTAACATATTTGCAATATATATATATATACAGACAGGAAGAAATCCAGCTTCAAATATTGTTATATAGTGATAGGAATACATTGAATCATCAAAGTAATCTTATACAATGAACACATTAAGAATCTTGGTATTTCAGTAGCAACATTTCAAGGTTATCCCAACAACTAAAAGTTGTACTATGATTTATAGATTTTATTCTGATGACTTCCTTTTGACGGGCGGCCACGGTGGTGCAGCGGTTAGCTTTGCCGCCTCACAGCAAGAGGTTCTCCAGTTTGATCCTCGGCTGGGGTGCCTTCTGTGCGGAGTCTGCATGTCCTCCCTGTGGTCGCGTGAGTTTCCTCCGGGTGCTCCGGTTTCCTCCCACATCCCGAAGATATGCTGTAGGTGGATTGGACACACTAAATTGGCCCTAGGTGTGAGTGTGTGCATGTGTGTGCCTTCTGTGGAAGGTTGGGCGCCGGGCTGGCAACTTGACACTGTAAAACTCCACTGCCAATCATGAGCGGACAGTGATCCGCTGTGGTGACCCCTAACCAGGAAAAGGCAAAAGAAGAAGAAGAATTCCGATGACTTCCTTTTCAGTTTTACATAGTATTTTTGTTAAATTTAAAAATTCTTTGAATGTAGGAACTAAGTTCAATTTCCAATATTTTGTAATGACTTTTCTGGCAACTGCCAAGAGAGCCCGAAAGAGTTTTTGCTGTTTGGCTTTTACAGATACAGGAAGTGGAACATTCATTAGTATTACTGATCTAGTGAAAGAGCAATTATCAGACCATAGCCCCTTAAAAAAAATACTTATCTCCTTAATATAGATTTAATTGTTCACAATCCATAAACAGGTGTGTCCAAACAACTTTTACATCTCTACTATATCTCCAGCAAACTTAAGAAGTCATTTTACTAAACTTAGAGATTTATATGGCGTGACAAACATTTTATGTATATATTCCCACATGAAAACTTTCCAGACTATACTTGAAGAAGTTTGACTAACTGATTTAAGTAGCAAAGCTTTATCCTTACTATCTATTGAGTAAGTCAATCCACCACTATCTAAAAAGTTCTAGAATTTTGCATCAAAATTATTATTATTTATAATTAACTAATATAGCTTGTACAAGCATCCTTTGTATGTCAATCAACCTTCAATAGCATTCATATGTTCATATAATGGGGGAATAATGCTCTGTTTCTCTTCACTCATGTTATCTACAAATCCGTTTAATTTCTTACTGATGGATATTAACTGATTAGCAGATTCATCCAAATTAAATCCCTTCATTAAATATTGTGGGGAACTTAACTTTTCCTTTTGCAAAACAATAAGACCATAATACTAATCCCTTCCTTTTTAGCAAATTCATTTTAACTTTGTTCTGAGTTTCTTTAAATCTAGATGTATGTACAATAGGAAAACACAAAAATTTCCATTTTAAAATTAATGCAGTTTTGAAAGCATATTTCTTAACTGTATTAAGAACTGTTGTCATATATGCAGAGTCTAAAGATTGAAATGAGTTTCCTTCTAATGTAAATTTTGTTAACCAGATGAAAAGATTATTACATAGTTCTAATTTTTCATCTTTAATAAACTTATAAGAATTTAGTATAATCTGCTCCTGGGTGGTTTTCCATTGACTAATGTAGGTTGAGTCTGTCCAGAGTATAATAGAGTTAAAACCTGCAACAATAGAATAACATTCTACATCTGGGAAGCTAATACCACCATACTCAATCTGATATAATTTATATACACAATTCTCAGTTTTTTTAGCATACCATAAGAATGAAGTTAACATTTTTTCCATTTTCTTTAAAAGTTTTTTTCTCAAGTATTAAAGCTATATATATATATATATATATATATATATATATATATATATATATATATATATATATATATATATATATATATATAAAACTTTGGGCAATATCATCACTTTTTAAACATTAACCTATTCTCAACAGTTAAAAAAATCATTATAACTAGATCTCTAAATAAATAGGTATAACAGAGTGGGATGCATAGAGATAAAGACATCTATAAACTTACAGGTCACATGTAATCTTATCATACTAAACTATAATGCAAAAGGCAGATCAATGTACATATATATTTATCATGTCAAAGGACATATTTTATAGCACTAACAAACAGCTCAAGTACAAGTGCCTCTATTTCAAATTTCTGTAATACTTTTAACACATCATGTAATAAAAATATTTAAAAAAATGTTAGCTTGTTAAACTACTTCATAGATATATCCACATTACTGAGGTTGAAGAGAATGCCTTACTATTTCTGTGGAGTCAAAAAAAAAAAGAATTGCAGTTTATATTGTATTCAGAAGTTACAAAGTGTTCAAATTAAATCCCATTATCCTTTCCTGGATTCAAGCATATTGAAAAATCTGCTTTGCTCTCTATCAAAATGAATGTACTGATTCAGCAATAAAACAATCAGACTTCAACTTTGACTTATGAAATAAGGTATTTCAGGGAGTCTTAGTGAATCTAATAACATTCAACATGTAAAAAGCTTAGGAGTTCACACGATAAAGCTTCAAATTTCAGCTTTCATATTATTTTGAAATACTTTATATGATAATCTATGTAAAGTATATGAGATCTTGTACATTCACATTTCACTCATATACAGGTATATGCAAGAGACCTCTTTCTTAAAAGCAGTTTATTATTTAAATATATTTTGTATTATTTTCCTACTAATATTCTACCTTATTGTATATATCTTGTAATCTTAAAGTCTGTCATCAAAGAGCTATTTAGTCAGAAGTTCCCTGTTAAACATTATACTATGTGTACATAGTTCTTAATTTACTGATACTGTTCTTTTATTAATCTTACATAGTAGATATTACATTCTTTGTGTATATGCATGTTTGTAAGATGTTTACTCTTATTAATTCTAATATTTCAGGCAATACTGACTATATATAAAATAATTCCTACTCATTTTATTTGAATACATGTGTTTTGCCATTGTGAACTATTGTTCTGATCTAAGCTTTACATGCTGACATCAGATTCTGGCTACAGCATGTGAAACTGACAAGGCAGCTGCTAATGTACTCTATAAGTTTCTCATTCTTCTTAGTTCTTTTAAGCTATTCTAATCAGTAGCAAACATCTAACTTTACTTCTTTCAATTAGTAGGTACAGTTAATATGTATAAGTTAATAACACTGTAGCATAAGCTGTTATGTAAAATGTTAGCATATTATATGTTACAATATTACTATATATTATAGAACATTACTATAGCTTTTGTCTTACCAATTCTTCACTTCTGAGAAAAGAAAAGAGGTGTTACTTTGAGTAGATTTCTCACATATATACTTGAGAAAAGAAAAAAAAAACATTATTTTTCTTCTTTCACAGACTTCATTGATGAACTTTGACACAGATTTTCTTCACCGCAGCTCAAAGCTGGAAAATTGTAGCATTTTGAGGAAAAGGAGCATGCTTTTGTTCTCAAGCTTTCTCAGTGTGTCTGTTGTTTCATAAATGAGTTGTGAAATGAATGTGTTACACAAGAACAGGGAAAACAAAATCACCAGCACTTTAACACTTTCAATTAGCATATTCATTAGATCTGACATTGAGTTAACTCAGCAATGCACATAATAAGTAATGTTGACTAATTATAATACAATTTTTAACTTATATAACATTAAAGTTACCAATTATATTGCTTATAATGTAATGACATTTTCTTACAAAAGTATTTGTTTAACATGTGGAAGCTATTTATAGGTTTAGTTAAATGAACTATATTAAGTATTTTACTGTAAATATAGTAAAACAGTAAAACTAACCCTTTATATTCCTCATCATGAAACAATTGTCTTAGCTTAAAATATAAATACATACTTACACATGTTTTAAGGCTTAAAGTCCAGTACAAACCTTTTACTTAAAATGAATATGTATTGTTTCAGAAAAGAATAGTCCAGCAATCAGTGAATATGAGTAATTTGTTTTTAGGCTTTTTAGTGTTAGAATCAGTTTTCCAAAAATTCAACTCTCACTGTCTCTTCAGAGTTATACTGTTCCACTCCATTTATTCAGTATTAAGGATTTTTTGCTGTTAACAAAAGTGGATGCCTCCTCTAGTGTGCTGAATATTTTAGTTCCTTTAGAAAGGAATAATATGATCTTTGCAGGAAACACCAAACCAGGTTTTATATTGTTCTGTTTAAAGTGGCTTTAATATTGTTCTTTTTAAGTGCTTTGATCAGTGGTAAACAGGATTTTATTTTACTCATTACTTTACTGGAATATTCATTGTCAAATCTATGTTCACCTATTTTAATGCATGGGCTGGACCATGCTGCTTTTAATATTTGATATTTTTCTAAGCTAGACATAAACTTAACTATAATTGAGTGTGGTGGGGTGAGTTTTCCTTCTTAGAAGGTGCTCACATGGATCTATGTGCTCTTTCAACTCCAAAAATAAAGTTTCATATAGATTTAATGTTTTATGTAGCCAGGTAGTTAAGAAGTTTATTATATGGGGATACACTCTTGGTTAGGCTTGTAAGGGCTCCAGGGCATTAGCCTAGTAATTTCCTATGATCCTATGATATTCTCTACCTCATACTTTTCAGGTATGCCATAAATTCTAATGTTAATTCATCTCAGTCTATTTTCTAAATCATTGCATTTTTCTATGAACATGTTATTTTGCTTTAAAAGAAATTAAGACTGAGACTCAACTTGAGTTATTCTGCTTTCATGAGCATTCAGAGTCTCTTCTATATGGATGACTTGTGCCCCTTGTTGTTTCATAATAGCGTCAAAATAGTCTATCCTCTTTCTGGTCTCTGAAACATTCCAGTTTTGTATTCAGTTTTATCTACTTTATGTGATATATCCTATATACCAGATAATATTGACTGAATGGCATTTTTAACACAAGAATCCTGAGTACCATTTCATGAATGACTCATGAAAGTAAGTCTCTTCTCTCATAACTAAACAGTTGAAATTCTGACAGAAAAACAGTTAAGTTTGAAGAACTTGCTGCTATAAACTTTTCTCTATTAATGAATAAAATTAGCTAGCAAGTATCTTCAAATTTAAATTTTTGATTACTTTTTCTGTCAGACAAAAGTTTTCAGTCAGAGAGCTTTTGCCAGTTGCTGCTCTCAGTTAGCCATCTTGGCCACCCCCACCCCATCTCTTGTTTTGGTATGTAAATCATTTACACTCCCTTAGAGATTCTTATTATGAACTTATGTAAGTGTGCTGAGCAGAAATAATTTGTTCTTATTGGTGATTTTGTTGAGATTGCCCTGGCACTGCTTGTCTGGTGATTCTTATGTAATATAACATTTATTTTTATAGGTCAGAAGTCTGTTTAATCTGGGAACAGTATATTATATATGTGACATGCATCAAATATTTTGGAACAAGGGTTAGTTTGCTGCTTATATATTTGGTCTGCATGTTTAGCGCCACAGTAAGAGACAAAATAGTCAGATTGGGTTATCAGTCTGTGTCCTACTTTCCAGAGCATTTATTAAGAAGCTCTAAGCGCTGCTATACTGAATCATATCAGCAACTGTGTCTTGTAAACCAATAACTTAGATCCTGGTGGCTCTTCAGTGCACTTATTTGTGTTATTGACAACCATTATTTAGGAGCTAGAATGCACAAATCAGTGTCACCAGGACTTTCACTTAATGGCTGAGTGGCTTATATTCATTAAATGGGTTATAGATGCTTTGGATATGAGGCAAAGGTCTACACAATTTATTTATTTTTCATAGACTATTATTCTGACATAAATGCACTGTATTATAGTTATGGTCATTATGATATGATGACATCACAAGATGTTTCAAAGCAATGTGATGCATATACATTAATAACTCAGTAAGAGCAACTGCTAAAATTGTAATATGAAACTAAATAAATAAATAAAAGGTTGAATCTTTTACAAGTCTTTAATCTTACATAGTCTTACCCTGAACTCATAAATTCCTAAGTTTGAAATCATGACCTGTCATTGGATCCAGAGAAGATACTTGATAATACTTTAAAACAAGAAATCTGGAAAAAAGTTATGTATTTAACAATGTGGGGCCTAATGTCATAGAACATATTTGGACAGATAAATGTATATAAATTTAATTTGCACAATGTTTTATTTGCTTAACATCTTCTCATTCTTTTGATTATGGCATTGAGGATAAAAGATGTGAAGTCAGTTTGCACTGAAAACTAGGGAAGTATGCAGGAGATGTGAATGCATTTGTAAAGAACGTTTTGTGCATGATGTTTCATAGTACTTTCTGGGATTCTTTTTCAGGAAAGGCATGCCGCAGAAGTCCGCCGAAACAAGGAACTCCAGGTTGTCGAGCTTTCTGGCTGAGCATCAGTATCCAGTGTAACATAACACCATCATTAGTAAACTTCCCTGCCAATATTATTCTGGCTCATGTGATATCAGTAATGGGAAATATATGACATGGTTTGAAAAAAAATGAACTCAGTTACTATAAAATAGTGATGCAGTCTCTTTGCAGAATGATTTGCTTGATGTTTAAACTGACTTGGATCTTATTTTGTAAATACTTAACATTTTTGTTAAAAAATACAAGTATTGCATTATGCAAGTTATTTCATATTTTACATGTCCTGTAACAGGCTTTGATGTTGTCTGTCTCTACTCAGTTGAAATTGCATTAGATGAAATATTTAGACTCCAGTCCCACAACAGTTCCATCCCCCACTTTAGATTCATAATGTAGAACAGAGCTTTAAGGTCAGTAGTTTTCCAGAGTGAGACCAGCATACGTGTACAATACATTATAATCTGCAAACATTGTTAGAAAAGTAACTAGAGAGAGCAGACACTTGTATAAACCAATAATTTGCCAAAGCTTGCCAAGCATAATTTGTTGGCTTTTAGCATTTTTTTTCTGTTTACATTGTAGTTCAGATGTGATCTTTCCTAATCAAATAATTTAATAATGAATGAAATCCACACTATACTGTGCTTAAAGTGAGCAAGTGAAAACACAGATTAACTTACCAGGTTTGCTCAAGTAAGTTAAAGTAACTGCTGGCAGTTCTTGGCAGTTCATAATTAACTAAACTATGAAAAGAGAAAACACATTCTGCTACTAGGCCAGTACTTTTTCCAATTCTCTAAGGAAGAATGACTGATGTAATACATGTGTATATATATATATGTTTGTGTGTGTGTGTGTATGTATAACACATGCATGCATAGTCTGGCCAGCTGGCCGATACACAGTAGTGAGGAATGCATACAGCTAGGCTTGACGTGGTGCAAAAATACTGGCAACTAAATATAGCACTGTTTTATTATTACAGAATGAACAGTTGTGTTCAATTATTAAGTAGTTTATGAACAGCAGTTAATGTGCTATTATAAATGACATCTCATACAACCCATTTATTTATAGTACAGCTGCCAACCATGTGATCAATGATCTAGTTTTTGTAACAATGTTACTGTTAACAACACAGACTGACCTGATTTCTTTAGTTACGGGGAGCACAGTTCCAAAATGTCCATGGAATTGTGAGGACTGGTGCTGCTGGGGTTGCCAGAAGGGGTGCTTGTGCCAAGTATGGGATTGCTAGTTATCTATAAATTCTGAAAAAAAAATGTGTTTAACTTGTACCTTGCCCTCCCCCCAGGGTTGCTGCCTGCCTTTTCGATTTGTCATTTAGTGCTGTTTTTTCTGTATGTCAATGTGAGCAACCTGTGATTAATAAACAGTTGGGATTCTATCAACAGGAACATGTCTGACATGTTTTCTTTTAGTCTTTTGTGTGTCATCTCTTGAATTTGCTATGTCATTGCTATGAACATCTGAAATACAGTGAAACATTAAAATGAATAAAAACAAGAGAAGCAAACTAATGACTGTCATGTTTCCACACTGCCTGTTACTTTCACAGGATCATAGGAAGTTACTAGATTATTGGCCATGAGGCCCTTATAAGCCTAGCCAAGAATTTAGCCCACGTTCTGACAAGTCAGTACCCAATGCCCCTGTCCAGCTGGGACACAGGTGGAATCCCAGGGATGTATTTTCTATTTCCCATCCAGTTATCCAGATTGCACTTAAAAAGGGGTAAAGAGGTACTCTGCTTGACATGGCGAGGGAGTCTATTCCATAGATCAGGGAGTATCTGGGACACAAATCTGTCCCACCAGCAAGTCCTATTGATGTCACAGACCAGGCTGAGGCCACGGGTTACTTGAATGGAGCTTGACTTGCAGATATGCAGCAGTCCCAATGATTCAGGGTCTGAGATCGCCTTGTCTGTCAGAGAGACGTCACCTCTAAGAAGTCTGTATGAAACAGAGCAGTGGGATAGGGCTTTTAGCCTGTTTGTGTATGGTAGGTTTTTGAGGCCTTGGATTCTCCTGGTGAGGAACCTCTGTGGTCTCTCCAGCTGCTGCATGTGCTTTCCAAGGTATATGCTGAATGGGTCATTGCACTCAATAATGGGGCTTATAAGGGAAGAATACAGAGATGTTATGACCTCCTTGTCCCTGGATGAGATACCCTTACTTATGATGTGGGCCATGCAGAAAGCTTTCCGTACAATGGGAGCAACATGGCTGCTATCAATCTGGGTGCCCAAATCCCTCACGACTGACTGCGTGCTTAGAATGTTGTTATTAATGTGATAATTTGTGGGGATATCTCTCTCCCCAAAGGGGATGATGATGATGCATTTTTTTGTATTCAGCTTCAGGCCATGTTTCTGGCACCAGTCATTTGCTTGGGTGAGACCCTCTCAGAGGATGTCCACATCACTAGGGGAATTGATGACAGCTCCCAACTTGCAGTCATCTGCAAACTTGGTCAGCCATAGCCCACCGATTTGGGCTTGTACCTAAGAAAAGTATATCCCAAATAACAGAGGCCCCAAGACCGCACCCTGGGGTACGCCACTCAATTTGGGTCTACTGCTTAAGGTGGCTTCCCCTGTTTTGACTAGGTGGGTTCTATCAGTGAGCCATTTGGCTACCCATCTGGTAACATATGGATTGAAGCCTAGTTGAGAGAGTTTATCTACTATGCCCGAGTGGGGAATAGTGTCAAAGGCTTTGGCCAGGGCAAGGTAGCCGGCGTGCACTGTCTTCCTCTCATCCATGGTTTTGGTGACTGTCTCAAAAAAGTCGACCAAGTTTAATAGACATGACCTCCCCTTGATGAAGCCAAACTATGTGTCCTTGTTAATGAGGTCCATGATAATCCATTTGCTGCACTTTTGTCTGTATGTGCTATGAATAGTTAGTTCTTTCTTATTGTGCCTATTGTTTCTTTCTGCTGTAATCATTTAAGTTTTTTAATCAGCTATTCAGATATTCCTAACTGTGTAAAACTAGTTATTGTTCCTGCTTTTACCATTTCAATTTGCATGCTGGACAAGTATTTCACAATTTTTGCAAGTAGAGAAAACACCATCCTTCATACAGTGTAGCTGGGATTAGTAGGCAGCTTACATAGTATGCAGAGCAGACCAAGTTGCTTTGCATACTATGTGAGTTCACAAAGCACCTTAATCCATATCAGCTCTACATAGCAGTGAGGGTTTGGGAGCCACATGTAAATATGGTAGTCAGTGGGCTAATGATGCCACCTTTAGTATCCCAAAAGTCTGGTCAGTTAAAACACCTGTATATTATGGAAAGCATACATGTCTGACCTCTGCAAGTCATGTACCAGAAAAATGCAGGAAATGTGTTGGTTTATATCTATAATCAGAGGGGGGTGCACTTTTAAATTTCAGGGAGGTAATCTTTTCAGGATGACACAGAGCAGTGTGTGTGTGTGTGTGTGTGTGTGTGTGTGTGTGTGTGTGTGTGTGTGTGTGTGTGTGTGTGTGTGCATGCATCTATGAATATCTGTATCGCTAGATAGATAGCTACTGTAGATATGGGTTTATATCAGACTGAGTGTTCAGAAACTCGAAAGTCATATAGTCGAAACCATTTCAGCAATTTTCCAAAAACTCGAAGTGGTTGTACTGAAATTGCAGTACAGTGCACATCATGGAATTTGAAATTTTCCCCACAGCAGCGCAACCTCAAAGTTGTTTTATATATATATATATATATATATATATATATATATATATATATATATATATATATATGTGTATATATATATATATATATATATATATATATATATATATATATATATATATATATATAATTTTCAGGGGTGCTGGGGTATATGGGGGCTTGCTCCACTTTAAAAACACAGATTTTGTAGTTTTTGCATAATTGTGTTATCAGAATGTTGATGATATGGTCTCAATTTGTTGATAATCCAATATAAATCCATATATCTATATATATATATGTGTGTGTGTGTCTATAAATATGTGTACATATGTTCAGTACTGAATGTGAAATCCTGAAATGGCAAAATATTGAAACTTTACAAGGTTGAACTCAAAACACCTACTGATAGCATTCATCTTCTGTATATGTACACTGCACCAGAACACAGCCAATCAACAAACAATATCACTCAACTGTTGGTAAAACTTGGAATCAGCCAATAACGTGGGTCATATGGTGGGGGCAAGTCCAGTTCTCCACACATGTAGAGGAGTAGGTATTTTAGTGTTAAGATTTCAATATTTCAGCATTTTGACATTCAGCGTTGTACTTTCATTATTATAACTGAGTATACTGGTTTCCAGTAAGTTGACATAGACCCATCTCATCTCTCTCTCTATAAATATATATTGCTTCTAAATACAAATGCACATACAAAAAAATGTTTACTTAAACCAGTTCATTTAGTACTGGCGTACAGTTCATTTAGTGCAAGATTTCCTGTAGTTAGTGGATGTTACTTTTGTTAGAAACTCAGAAACTAAATTGTTTGCTGCCATTTCTGTTTCCCTTAAAATAAATGTGTCCATCTATTTGAAAACTGAAGTATTATATTTTTTGTGCCTGCATTTGGTCCTGGACTACTCAAATGTTTTGTTTGGGAAATGTAAGACCCACATCTTAAAAAAGTAAAAAAAAATGACTTTCCAAATGATTGATAATATGATCTAGACTGCTGTGAGACATCATGCTTGGTCTGATGTGATTAAACAGGCCATTTTTCTGAATGCAGTTCTGATGCTCTTTATTACGCTGCTGATCAAGTTACTGACATACTTAACGTGGTTTCCATCAAATGGTCCTGCTTTAAGTGTTTCCCCTGTCAGTTGTGAAGATTAAAATTTCAGCCCAGTTTGAATGAACCTAATTCTCCTGTGTGGCACATTTCACAAAAGCAGTAATACCTATTCAGCTGGTTTTCTCCAGATCCATGTCCGTCCGTTCATGTATTATGTAGTGCTGCATTGCATTTGTAAGTTGCTTTGCTGTGTAAGCAGAGCATACCCCCACCACTTCTATTACATTTTCAAAGTGTATGAGGATTCCCCAGTGTTCTTTAAAAATATCCTTTATGTACTTCACTTGTAAGTACAAATAAAATTATTGTACTTATTTTGGTATTTATTTATTTATTTGACATTTGTTAACGGGATGGTCCAACTGGGCATACCCGTTTTTCAGTGGACTTCCGGGGAGAAAATCTTCACATAACAGTAAGAATAAAATATAATACAGTACAAGACAAATATTTACAAGGAATATGACAATATCAGCAGTAACAGTAATATTATTACTATAAGCAAAGAGTAAAGACAGAGAAGATAACAGAGAAACAAAAGGAAGGCAGTAGGAAGAAAGTAGAGCTAAAGTAAGGGAGGGCTTCAAGTTGGATGATAATAGAGACATGACTAGGTACTATTTAGATGTAGTTTTAGTGTTTTCTTAAATTCGTGAACATTGGAGAAATTTCTCAGGGTCAATGGAAGTTGATTCCAATGGGTGGCAAGAGAAGAGCTGAAGAGATGATGTCCAATAGATTTGTTAGTTTATATATTTGAAGTAGGTGTTGATCAGGGCTTCTGAGAGATCGAGGGTGGGGTGTAAAGGGAGATAAGTGCAGAGATACTAGGGCATGTGTAGGGTTTATTCAGTATAGAATGAATAACTCAAAGTTATGATAAGAGTTGATTAGGAAACTTTAACCAGTTAAGTGTCCTCAGGGCCAGGCAATGATGATATTTAAAAGACAGGTTAGCAGTGAATCTGGCTACTTTATTGTAGGTAGATTCTAATTTGCAATGAAGAAAAGACTGTAGATTAATTAGGATTTGTGAGCCATAAAAGAGATTAAGAAGGAGGTAGGCATGGGCGAGTGAGATTCTAGCATCAGGGGTGAGGAACCTTTTATTGCTATACAATAAACTGAGATTTATCATGGAGTTTCACTTCCCTGCCTTTTAGAATAGGACAGGATCTATCAAATCTACCTTGGATGACATTACTTTTAATATCTACAGGAAGGTTCATGGGATACTCTTCTCCAAAAATAAATCCACCAAATAATCCATCTGTTGGTGAAAGGATGACTTCCAAGCCAAGTCTGGAAATCCATACCCATTTGACCTTTAACCAAACTGATTTTTGTGTTTGTAAGGATGATTATTTCTGAAATGTAAACAACTGTTAGAAAAGGTCTGCTTCCTAAATACATTACAGAAAAACAACCCTCAATTTTCTTTTCATAAAAATTAATAACCAAAAAAATCAGTGCTGTCATGTGAATAATTGTAGATGAACTTTAAAATCTCCATGGTGGAATTTATGAATTCAACAAATAATTCCAAACTTTATAGGGAAACATTCCAAATCATAAAGATGCCATTCGGAAAGCTAAGATATATGTCCCAATATTGTGGGAATTTGGAAGAAAACAAGATGTTTCTTTCACAAAACAGTAAAACAATGTTGGCATACATTGGGGCACACCCAGCTCCCATTAACACTTGTTTTTGATGGTAAAATTCCCTTTCAAACTTAAAAACATTGCATCTCAATACAAAGTCCAAGGCCTCAATTAGCACACTAATATCAGAATTTGAATCAGGAGTAAGTACAAATAGCATTTGTTTAAACAAATCAATGCCAACTGAATGCAGAATTACAGTAAATAAATCTGTGATGCCCATAGTAACAAGCACACTTCCTTTAGAGATCTGTATGTTTCTAATAATTAGCAAGAAGAGCCATGAGTCCCTTAATATGTAGGGACATGAAATCAATAAACTTTGTGAGGAGTTCAGTTTTTGAACAGTGTGTCACAACAATAGGTCTTAAAGAGGGTTCACTGTGGTTTTTAGGAATCTTTGGAATGCCAAAAGTAGTTGGCATTCTGGGTTTATAAACCTTTAGGTAATGAGACAGACTCCCATCATTTCTCCCCTCTATCAAAAATTTTCCAATCAAAGATCAATTTTATGGTAGTAACCATTAATTTCATTTATCGAAATGCATTTGTATGTACCTGGTATACAAGTTCAAAATTCGTAAATGTGTAACATCAGAACAACCTTCTCCCACCCTTATCCGGTTTTCCAACCCTAATAGTGGGATGAGAGGCCAAATCTTTCAAAATCATCCATTTTTCCTAGCTAAGTTGTACTGAAATGTAACTTTACCACCTGCAAAAATAGCCCTAGGGCTCTTTTCACACAATTTTTCAAACAACAATAATACCAGATTTAGTGGAGGGCTGTAAGTACTTTTCCTCCTCAGGGACTGAGTGGTAATCAAATCATTCCGATCACTGAAAATTAAAGAAGGTGGTACAAATGAAAACCTTGCTGAAATAAGCGGTGTTGAGTCTCTGTAATAGTCATTCCAGTGTAATCAAAAATCTTGAAATTAATTTGGTCAGAAACTTATACAGTACCTTGAGATCCAAGTTCTACTATCTTCTCTGTTGACCTTGTCTGCATTCCCCCCACCCCCATTCGGTGGGTCATCGACCAGCTGGGGAGGGAAATTATTGCCATGGGAACTGAAATCTACTCAGCCTCTGTTTCACCAATATCCTACCTTGAAGTGTTGATCTCAAATGATGCTGGCTCAAGAGGGTCAAAGATATAATTGTCAGTGGGACCAAAATTCCCACAAGGGTTGCTCATGGATCTTGGTACACTGGATGCTGACCCAACAGGTTTAGGATACGCCTTCCCATCCTTATAAGCCACACAGCCATGCCTCATTTTCTTATGCTTACAATTCTTGTTGTTATGAACAAATGTGTCCATTTTTTTAAACATGGATTTGTAATTGTTTAAATGTTGGTTAAACAACGAGTCCTGGGTAATCACATTATTTAAACTTACCAGTTCAGCATTGATACCAACCAAAATGGATTGTCATTGTCTTTAATAATAAGTTCCACAAGTTGGAACCCGGTTTTAACAAGAAGTGAAATAATTTCCTGGTGTAAGAAAAGATGAGTAAAAAACATGGAAATGGTGTCGGAGCACAGTCATAAAAAAGATCCTAAGGGGGTGGAACAAGAAAATGTAATTCTTGAAATTACTGTCATATAATTTTTGACAAACAAACTTCAGGTCAGTTAGAAGAATTTGAGTTATTACACCCTAGCAAGGGCTAATTGTGGGATGAGAGCACATGTTCCACCTGTGAGGCATTTTATTTTGGCAAAACAGAGGGGTCCCTAAGGGAGCGGGTTCATGAACATGAATATGCTGCTAGGATGCCACAGCCAAAGATGCAATAATTTTAAAAAGTTTTTATTGTTGGTTTTGGAAGAATTTCTATCTCTCCCTTTTCAGGTTAGTAGGAGAATATTTTAGAATGCAGTGGCAGAGTTGGTATATGAGGTTAGCAGGGATGTGAGGGACTCAAACCACCTTACTAATGTCTGCTAATCCTAACCCTAACTCTACCACTAACCCTAGATCTGACCTTGCAGCTTACCTTTGAAAAACACCGTCCATAGCACTACCACTAATCCAGACAGCTTAGACAGAGACACACACACACACACACAAAGGTGTAAAATGTGCAATGCAGTGTAAATGTGTTGAAGACAAGCTGTTAAAGTGGCATTTCTAACCAGCATCATAGAAGTAGCTACATGTTGTGACCAAGGATAAATGTTCACTTAGTTATATATTGAAATCTGAATTCTGAATGACCTAGTGAGAAGTGGGGTGCTGGAAACATCTTAAACAAGTCTACAAAACTTATCTGGAATTCAAAGTGTTGCATTTTCAGAATGATGACACCATCCCTTATTATAGGATATATTAAAGGGCTTAAACAGATAGTTTATGTGGCAGACAGGAACAGTATTTCTTAAGTAATAATCTGTATCAGACAGACAACAGGATGAGTTGATTCCTGTCACTGAACAGTAAATTATAAGATATCCAGTTAGCTACATATGTTTACATATGTGGTCACTAGTATTACACACAGGTCTGCTATAAGTGCTGTCATGCTAGCAAGTGCTCTAATGTTCACTAACTCTGTCTTACATAATTACTTAGCCCTACCAACAAATGACACTATGGGCAACATGATGCTCAAGTCCCTGGCTTCCACACAGTAGTCTGAGTGTTGGGACTCAAGCTCTTGTAGAAGGACCATTGCACATAATACTCAATGTGGGATAGCACTAAACTTCTGCACAGAAGCAAAGTTACCTCTTTGAACCATGTATAAATCCTACTTGTTATGCAACCCAACAATCTGTTTTCCCTACCCACTGTCTCTCTGTCCCTAATGATTATTTCATGCAGTGATTAATACATCAAAGCTGCAATTTGCAGTCAAGTTGTATAGTTTGCAAGGTCAGGCAAGATGCCTTGTATTCTGAGCCAGATTTTCCAATTCACAGATGGGTCATTGCTCAATACTCCTCTTAATTGTCTTTCATTTTGCAGAATATTCCTGATTTTGTCTCATATTTTCCCCTGTCCTTCATATTTTTTTTTATTTTGTAGTAAAGTAACAAGGATTGCAGTCAGTCATGAATGCCATACATAACATTTTCACACTTCTTATTGTTGAAATAATGCAGATTGATGAAATATCTGTTATTGTGACTTAGAGTAATAGTGCATGTGTAAATGTGCCATATATATGTTATTTCTCAGATTTTGTGGACAGTCTCAGTTTACAGCTTTATAGCTTCCTCTGCCTTTCAATTGCAATTTATTTCATAAGTTGGGTTTGTTTAGTCTTGTTGTACCTTCAGCCAGGTATTATCTGACAATTTGTAGTATAATTGAGCCATATATTAACTATACCTCCTAGCTCATATAATAGTGTTACATATTTGCAATTTACCTTTTTCCCTAAATCTCCAGTACTAATGCGTCACTAATCAGAGCATTGTAAATAACTGCTGAAAAAATGGAGAAAATGTTTGATAAAGCACCAAATATCTTTTGAATCAAAGGGTGTAGGAAGTGCTAATATATTAGGTGCATCAAATCTCAATTTTTTAAATTTGCTAAATCTCTACTGAATAAAATAATTTTTGATCTCAGAAACTATAAAGAAAATAAAAATATGCATCACTGTCTTTACTTTCACCATTTGTTATTATATGTAAATCTCAATCTCTCTCTCTCTTTGTATATCTATGTATATATATATATATATATATATATATATATATGGATCTAGGACACTTGCTCAAAAAAGCAAGTGTCTGAATCCATATATACCGATAACAGTTTAACGAAAGCACTTTAATCAAAAAAGTGCTTCCGTTAAACTGTGCAAAAAAAAAAACAAAACCACTAAGTAAATGTTTTAAAGCCCCCCTGCACCCCCCAACATGGAGGGCTGTGCCCCCCACACCCCCCACTTAAATATTCTCACTCCAAGGTCACACTACAGTGGAGTAAAGGAATATTCCCTTACTCGCACCGCAGTGCGACCGGCACACCACTTACACATACCCAAAATTGTTGCTTTGATGAACAGAAATTTCGGGTATGTGTGAGCGCGAATTTGACTTTCGGTGAAAGTTAAATTTGCGCAAGTGTCCAGGTCCCATATTCCTATACATATATATATATATATATATATATATATATATATATATATATATATGTGTGTGTATATGTGTGTGTGTATGCACATTCACATTTACACACACTCACACATGCATGCACACACACACACACACACACACAAAACTAAATTCCCTACCATAAAATTACTTACAGTCACATGCAAGCAAACTCAGTGTAAATAGATCATGAAACACTTCCTAAAGCTGAAGAACTATGCACAAAATGACATGTTTTTTACAGGAAAGTCTCCTTCCAAGCCAATGTTCATAGGTTCATAGGTTCATACTAGGCTATCTGCCCTGGGGCAATTATAAGCCTAGCCCAATTCTGTATGGCTTACGCCACCCCTTGATTTGAGTATACTGTGCCCTTTTTAAGGTTTAGTTTACTGTGCCTCTGTCTAATAGTGACATGGGAGTAATCCCTGGGACAAACCTACGATCCCCCATCCACTTATCGAGATTCTTCTTGAAGAGATTCAGTGAAGTGCTCTGCCTCACATGAACTGGAATTCTATTCCAGAGCGAAGAGAGCCTCTGGGTTATGAGCCTGTCCTTCCAGCAAGTTCTATTTATTTCTGTGCTGAGGTTCAAGTCCCTCGAGCGTGTGGCTCTAAGGGATTTAGATTTACTGAGGTGGAGCATGTCCATTAATTCTGGATTTGACATAGCTTTGTATGTCAGGCATAGATTGCCTCGAAGTAGGCGGTATGCAACTGAGTAGAGCTGGAGTTTTTTTAACCGAGCAGCATATGGCATCTGTTGAGACCCTTGATCCTCTTGGTGAGATACTTTTGGGGTCTTTCTAATTGCTGCAGGTGTCGGGTAAGGTACTTCCCAAAAGGGGCATTGTATTCTATGATGGGCCTGATGAGGGATGAATAAAGGGGCACAATTACCTCTCTTGATCTAGATGTGAAACCCTTCGTGATGAGGTGGGCTATGTAGAAGGTCTTTCTAACCACTTTGGCAATGTGGTTTTCAAAGGAGAGATTGCTATCAACTTGGGTCCCCAGGTCCCTAATAACTTTCTCTGTACTTAATGGGTTTCCGCCTATGTGGTAATTTGTGGGCACATTGTTTTTGCCAAAGGGTATGACTATACATTTTTTGGCATTTAGCTTTAAACCATGGTGCTGGCACCAGTTATCTGTCTCTGTGAGACCTTTTGAAGGATGTTTGTGTCAGCTGGAGAGTTGATTATGGCACCCAGTTTGCAGTCATCTGCGAACTTGGTGAGCCATAGTCCTCCCACGTTTGCCTGTACCTCAGAAAAGTATATACCGAACAAGAGTGGTCCCAGGACAGAACCCTGTGGGACGCCACTTGTGACCGGTTTCGAGTCTGACATGGCTCCAGCAACTCTCACTCTGTGGGTTCTGTCTTTGAGCCAGTTTGCGACCCATCTTGTGACATAGGGGTTTATATTTAAGCTGGATAGCTTATCTATGATGCCCGAGTGGGGTATTGTGTCAAATGCCTTTGCAAGGTCCAGATAGGCTGTGTGGACTACCTTCCCTTCATCTATGGCTTTGGTGACTGTTTCAAAGAAGTCAACCAGGTTCAAAAGGCAGGATCTGCCCTTGACAAAGCCGAACTGGGTAGGATCTAGTGTCTGTAGGTCCCCAATGTCTTTGTTTATGAGCTCCATGATGATCCTCTCCATAGTCTTGCAGACTAAGCTAGTCAGGCTTATGGGGCGATAGTTTCCAGGGTCCATAGAGGCTCCACCTTTGTGGAGTGGGACCACTGTTGCTGTATGCCATTCTGTGGGCACATATCCTGTAGTGAGGCTGAGATTGTATAGCTGTTTTATTTGAGGGATTAGTTCCTCTTGGAGTTCATGTAGGACGCAACCTGGGACACCATCTGGTCCCATGGAAGCAGTGTTTTTTGCTTTGGAGAGGGCAGCCTTCATCTGAGCATCTGAGATGTTTGGGAGGCAGCCCTCTGCCGGGATAGATACTTGCTCTTTTGGGGGAGAAGTTTGCACTGAACCTGTCTGCCAGGATATTGGCGATGTCTGTGGGTTCAGTGTATTTTTTGTTGTTTAGAATCAACTCAGAACAAGTCTGGGAGTTGCATCCCAGGTTTCTAACATAACTGAAAAAAGCCTTATGATTGTCTTTGGTGTCCTGTGCAATTTTTCTCTCGAAGCTGGCCTTGGAGGATTTTATGAGGGATTGTAATTTTTTGCAAGTACTGATCAGAGATGCCTTCCCTATTAGGGATTTTGCTCTATCATGTAGTAGCTTCCTCCTTCTGTTGTACAGTTTATTTATGGCAGGGGTCCACCAGACTGGATGCCTGCCTTTGGATGACTGGGACTTGGTTTTGTTTGGGATAGCATGATCCATGCATTCCTGGAGATGTCCGTAGAATGCATTTATATAGGATTCTGCAGTTTGGGCCGTAGTTTCCACTGGCCCTGGGGCCTTGAAGGATTCCACTTCGGTTTTGAGAAGTGAGAAGTTCGCTTTTGAGAAGTTTTTCACTGTGGTTTTCTGGGCTGTGGGAGATTCTCCTCCCCTGTACTCCCATTACATAAGTAATCTATCTGCTGGGTCATGCAACTGTACCAAGCTGAGCACAATAACTTTGCAAACTACAATTTCAGGGTCTACAATAAGAAAATGACAAGGGAAAGCTAAATTAGAGGAAATAAGACTGGATAAATAGTGATCACTCACTTAGACAAAGACATTGACCACGTCAGGAAAATGACAAGCACACACACATATGCAGTCACACACACACACACACACACACACACACACACACACACACACACACACACACACACGTGTGTGTGGGGGGGGTGTGAGTGTGTGCGTGCACACACCTGCATGCACTGACGTGCATGAATGTAATGCATGTTTGATAACTTCAGTGAACATATGCACTTTCTTGTCCATCCCATTCAGTATGAACATATTTTGTTAGTACCATGTGTGCTACTTACATGTTACCATCCATATATTGTAATCTCCAGTACATAGTCACTGACACTGCTGCACGTACCCTAACTCTTTTGGGATGCACATTATGTTAGCTGTGCTTTTCTCACTTAGCACGCTACTTATCTACTACTGAAACTCAGGCTGTGTGATGCTGTTCACAAAAATGTGTATCCTAAACAATAAACAAACCGTGCATTACCGCACTGGAGCATTGCTTAGGTCACATGGCTCTCTGAACATAGGCAATGACTGATGGAAAAATGGGAAATCATTAAAGTATATTTGACATCAGACAATTGCACCATAGTTAACCAAGGTGACTCTATATTTTGGCCATGCATCAAGGAATGAAAATATGAATGAAAATAAAGCAATTGATATAGGCTGCAACCTTCAAAATGCCAAACTCTGAGCTTCTGTCAGAAAGAAAATAGCACTATATAACATATTTTTATTGGAAATTTTTCTAAATGGAAATATGTAATATTTTGTTGCATCATACTGTTATTTATTAGAAATTAGAAATGCAATGATTCAAGGTCTGTAAGTGCTACACTGTAAGAAATTTATTATAATAGGGTACACATTAAATTTTAAAAAATTAAGTAAATAATGTTGTAAGCCTCCAGAAAGTCCCATTGTATGCAGATAAAGTTTACTTGACTGTTCCTGAAACATAGAAACAGGTACTGAATTCAAAAGCACTTAGTTTATTTTAAGGATTTCATCAACATGTATACAGTGGAAATTAGATTAAAGAAATCATGTGACATGACCCACCATCATCAAATGTTTGAGCTTACCTTGGTATTGCAGATAAAACAAGTCAAGAAGAAGAGCTGATCAAATTAAGGTAGATTTAACAAGTGTTTGCCAATGGTGAACGCTAGCTTGCACTGGAGTACAGCAGTATTGCTTAAAAATGTGTGATCAATAAAATGAGAAAGTATGCAGTAACAGAAACTACAAATAGAGATGGTATGAGGCATTTTGAAAGTATAAGACAGTAATCCAAGCGGGTTGCCAACTGTCCAGAATTTTTCTGGACAGTCCAGAATTAATGGACACTGTCACTGACATTGAAGAACATGACAATGTTTAATTAAGCACAGTAATATTGTATGACAGTCCCCTTAAGGGTAGGTTAGTGCACACTTCTATTCTGCAAGCATTTTGCTTTCATGTACATGTCCAGAATTTTTGACACAAAAAGTTGGCAACCCTTGAGTAACTCAAGGTTTCTAAGAGGTAGGCACTATATTTTTTTCAAATTTCCTCTGTGTGTTGCATTAATTATAAAAACTAAGCACTAAAAAGTACATAACTTTCAATGTGGAAGGTTTGCTTCTATTCTAATAACTTGGCAGTTGTAAAAACATTGTTGCATTCTTTCAACCCAGTGGATTTAAAGGTAGGATGGCTACACCATTGAGATGCTAAAGTCTGTATGATTGAATAAGATAGATTTATAGCACATTGCATTCGATACACTGCAAAAAGCTCTAAAAAATGAGTAAAAAAATAGAAAATGATGTACATATTACTTAAAATAAAAAAAAAATATCTGCCAACAGAACAGGAAAATTTCACTTGCCAAGAATATTTTAAAACAGGATGTGATGCCCATGCACTGGCCCAACAATCAAGGAGCCTCATTTCTCACCACTAACACCATTTAGGGGCGTCCACATTGGGAAGGATAACAAATACACACACAGTAAAGTACAATTTCCCTTAAGAGGACATAAAGATCACAGTCAGTCTGAGGATGGTTTCTCCCTTTCTCTCCAGATCCCCAATATGACTCCCCACTGGCACAGCTATAGGGTCCAGATCTCAGCCTAGTGGTCAAGCTAAAACCTCCAGCACCCTCTCTGTCTAACCAATGCTTTGTGTCCCTTCCCAGGTAGCTGACACATACACACTTTGAGGTATGAGTTATATTCAAATACACAGACATTCCTGGGGAAGGCTGGCACAGGTTCTCCAACTATTCCCCTTTTGCCCAGACTATACAATAGTACCACTTGCCACCAACCACTAATATCATCTACTAATAAGGCCCTTATCAAAGGGTGTCCAATTATTACTGTGCAATATTATTATTCAAATGGTAAGTGTGATGAACAGCAAGGCTTATTTGGAGTGGCTTGGACAGTATCACTATATACATGCAATGCACTCTAGAGCTTAATATATCTCTACATAAAACAGCCACAGTTGAAAGGTTTAAAATATTTAATAATAAATAATAACACAAGACAATACTTACTACACAGTGCTAGTCAAGAGTTCAGAAATCACAGAGAAATGCTTAAATTAATACAGTAGAAAAGTTCTGACATCAATACAGAAAACAGCTAGACTAGACTTCCTATTTCCTATCTGTATCTAAGAGCAAACACAGTTCTAAAATAAACTTACATATAGAGCAAGGCAGTGCTGGTGATGTTGTCAGTTCTGAAAACCAATGCAAAATGTTCTGATTCTCTCTCTCTCTCTCTGTCCTTAAATTGACAACACAGTTCCACTGACTCATTTCAGAGTACATCATTATTCTCGGTTTCCCAGGCTAACAGAAACTCAGAGTTTAACAGCCCTTTTGATCTTGCAGCTGGTCAGGAAGCCAGAGCAATAAAACACATTATACATGTAAATTCTAGCCATTAACTCTGGTCTCAAAATAATAGGAAGAATTCCTTCAGACATCTCAGCTCTGAGTTTTGAGATCAAACAGTTATACAATGCCTGACTTATCAGCTTTCCTCCAGCAGAGTACAACGTGGTTACATTTATGAAGTTTAACATTTACCACAATTTTCTTACATTTAGAGAACAACCATGTAGCTTACATTAATATTTACAAATGGCAGAATTATCTACAAAATTCTATCTAGCTAGGCTGGCAGCCTTCACACAGGTAAATATTTCTAGCCTCCATACCCCCATGGGCATCATAAAACTAGTGCATTCAGACTTAAAACAAGTAAATTTGTTTAATACAAAGAAAACCAATTAAGATTTATTTTCTGAATATGTAGGAAAGTTTGCTTTAATTTAAAAAGTACTAGCCATTGCCTTGGAACATTTTTAGGAATTATATCTTAAAACTATTGCAACCAGACTAAAACCAAGTATTTTAGATGCAAAAGAATATGTAAGCCCTTTTCTCTAAAATGGTAGGAAATTTTGCTTGCATTTAACATTAAGTGTTAGTTTAAATGTCATGAAATGAGACAAAATACCCTAGAGTTTACAGAAAAAAGTATGCTACACTACAGTTTGATTGCTTAAATAATTCTTTACCCACAGGCATGCAGCAGAACATGCAAAAAACAAGGCCATTGCTCACTGTGAAAATGAAAATGTCAGCATATGCAATATATCAAATATAGTGACCTTATGAATAGACAAGCAGCAAACTAAACCAACACCCTGCCAAACAATTAAAGATGAAATCAAATTTGAAGTTTACAGCTGGGAATGAAAAAAAAAGTTTCTCTCCATTTCTACTAAGCAAGGAACTTTTTCCACTCAGCCATAGCTTTTGTATATGAAGAGGACATGTCATGGTCATGGAGGGCATCTGACAGTACATTGTCTGCAGCACAGACAGAAGTGGTTCAATGCACTTAGAATATGTAAGATGAAAGGTGTAATAATATGCCATGTGATGCATCACACTTTCATAAATGTCCTGTTTTGGGAAGATCATCAAAGGCATGGTTCCAGTGGCCAGTAAGCAGCTCATTTCATGAATAATCATGACAGGGCTGAAGAATGGCCTTGACTGAAGAAAGGTGTTGGGGGTCTTCTTTACACTGACCAAAGCTAGGAAAAAAAAATAAAAAGATTATGACCACAAAAATGATTCATTGTAATTTATACTGAAGTAATATATGAATTATCAAAAATTCATAAATTTCTTACCTCAAGGATGTGAAGCATAGCCTCACTTGCATGCAACTTCTTGGGTGGAGCCACAGGTGATGGAAACTTGTCTTTTAAAGTCTTCATCAAGGCAATTGAGTGTGTCACTGTTAAAAACAAAAACAGACATCTGATTTACTGTGTCCAGTTGTTTTCAAAACCACAGGGTAGTTCAGATTTTTTTGTATACACTTTGGAGGTTGTGATGTCATGATACAGGTAATTTTAAATTTTGATACAATGCCAATAAAAGTATTGAAATTCAATACCATTTTCTATACTCAACACAGTATATCTAAATCAACATGTATTTACACTGGAGTTTTGTTTACCTGCAGTAAAGACTTTTCAGTGATAAAGAAACACCTGAGACCTATGCAGAGTTTAATTTTTGATAGGTCTAAGGTAATTATTGTGTGGTGGTAGCCCAGTCTCAATAGTCAAGACTGAACTGGAAGTGCCTGTTGTAAAGTAGATATCATGAAAAAATGAATTAAAATACATGATCAAATCGATACTTTCCATATGTTTGACAATCCTATAGTAGGAGGTATTTATTATCCATACTTAGAATGTTACCTACAGTATGATGGTATAAGCCCAGGTTTGCAGAAACAAACAAGAACATGGAAGCAAATAAGAGCTAATAATTACCTTTATTCAGCAATGATGGCATCATAAGCTTTCTGAATACTGCATAAAACTGTGCCATCTCATAAAAAGTCCCCTAGCAGGTCTGCAGATCAGTTAGGAGTTCCCTCAATCAAGGATCTGTCAGAGCTCATCCACAAGCTGACATAATACACACAGCCAAAGAGAGAGAGAAAGAGCAATGTCAAACACATAAAATTTGTAGCTGGGTAAGTAAAGATTAGCCAGAACAGATCAAGTTTTAATATTTTTGTGGGTATTCAAAAATAATGCATTTTGCATCATTCATTCTGTAGTCATTAATATTGTGACTCAGCTTGCTACACCATATCTCATTTAGACTTTGGTTACATACAAGTCCACTTAAAATGAACACATTTGCTTACACGATCCAGTTCCCTGAAGCAAGGATATGCTTGAAGACTCTTGGCAGACTTGTCCTGCTCCTTAATAACATCAGAGTCAATGAAGACATGTCTCGCTTGGTATTCAAGGTCCAGGAGCTGTGCATCATCCTTCTTGCTGAGTCTGACCTTGCTTTTATTTATCTCCTACAGAGTTTTATAATGTCATGCCTGTTTCTTTAGACTATCTGTAATTGCAATTAACACTTAGTGTAAAATTTAATGTTTTCTTTGTAGAAGTTGCATTTATACAAAAACACCATATTTCAGTTTGTGTTCTTACCATCCAACTGGTCAAGCTCTGGGGTGCTACATTGTGGTGATGTCTCTATCACAGAGGTGGTAGAGTCATCATTCTCATCAGTGGAAATCTCCTTTGTGTTTTGAAAGCTAAGGCATCATGGTCGCTTTCTTGAAGGGGTCACTCCCTGCTTCTTTTTGGGGGTTGTCATATTCTGAACCTTTTTCAACAGCTGCTTTTTCACTGATTTCTAACAAGAAACAGACTAACAAAATTGTTAGTGTTATGAATCTCATTTAATAAAATTGAATTCAGAAATTAATAGATACAGGCACATGGCCTGATTTACATATAAAACACCTCCAAACACCTGTGTCAGATGTTTACACTTTGGTGGGCTGGATTTGGAAACATGAATAGCAGACTATTGACATACTTACTGAGATACACTGGGTGCAGATTTGTCCCACAGCATTGGGTAGTACTCTGAGACCCTTTGTCATTACACGGAGTTGATGGCTACATGGGTACAGGAAGTCATCCCCAGATGATCTCTTAATGGAAATCATGCTTGTTACTGTATTTCTGATTAATCAACAGCAAAGATCTTTGGAAAGGGTGTAGTCTCCTTGCCCAGCATGCATGTTACTTGACTACTCCAACTCTGTGTCTGTGTATAAGACATACTCTGGGCTTAGAAGCTCTATAATTTTATCAGTACCATGCTGGTCTCTTGGCTTTGGAGAATGGTGGGTGGATGGAGAGGGATGAGGGCTAAGAGAGGGGCTTAAGTCATAGGTCCCAGAGGAGGTGCCTGGTCTACACAGGTCTGCTTCCTTGCCCTGTATATGAGAAACAGATATTTAATGGTAATTATAAGGAAAAGAACAGTGACTGTAAGAACAAGGAAACAAATAAATATTCAGACTTTAAATGTATAATGGTCATGAAATGATTATTTGATAACAGAACATACAACAGGATATATTAACGGTTGAACCATGTGAAAATTTGTCAAAAATTGTGATTACCTCACTTTTACTATGATTAAGTCTCCAAATGATTCTCCTTCTAAAAAAGTGCTCTGGCCCAGGAAAAAGATCACATAAATCCTCCTTAGAGAGGCTGGGCAGCATGTCTGTGGTTATATTAGCAGCTGAAAACATATTTACTCACACAGTAAATGATCAAGCAAGTTATTATTTTCAACAACTTCAATCTTCAATTCATTTAAAAGTAAAGTTTTATAGTAATGCACATCAGTATAATATCCAGCATTCCAATACATTTTTATCCAACTTCTCTTAAGGTGACTTTTACATCAATGAATAAAAGAAGTATAATGTGTCATGAAATGCAAAGCACTAAAATGAAACATTTCACCCAAGCAACCCCTTCAGTAGTGTCTCCAGGTATGCACAAGCAGGAAAATAAAACATTTCATCCAAGCAACCCCTTCAGTAGTGTCTCCAGGTATGCACAAGCAGGAAAATAAAACATTTCATCCAAGTGACCTCTTCAGTAATGACTCCAGGTATGCAGAAGCACTAAAAAATGAAGCATTTCACAAAAGCATATCAAAAAATACAAGAAAAGACACTAATCTTACAACCTTGTCATCTGAAAGAGAAAAAAATTGTCACTCATTTGCACCATGGGAATGACCCAGTAAACAACTCTGTACTTGTTTTTCAAATGTAGAAAACCTGTGCTATCAGCTCAACAGTTGAACTGGATTTCTCAACCCCCGGATTCACTATGCCCTGCACGGCATGCAGGATCAGTGCAGGAGCTCTAGCAGGCAATATGTTTGCCGTGTGATCCAGGAACAGCCTGCAGGGGTGTGCATGAGAGCTCCTACACTAATCCTGCATGGACTAAGCCTTTGTATGCAAATCACACCATTTGCAGGAGAAATCAATGCAAAAGAGGTGATTTTGCGATCCACGAAGCTTGCGACTGTCTGTGCAGGACTAGTGCAATCTGCAGAAATGTACTCAGTAACCAGGTACATTTCTGCAAAATCCATAATGGAGCTGTGACGGCTCCAAATAAAGGCTGCATATCATTGAGGAAACATGCAAATGGCCAAGTATAAGGTCATTGGCATTGCAAACAAAACAAAAAATAAAAAAAAATTAACTTTTATTTTTTTTAGCCGATCTCGGCTGTTTAAGCGTAGGGCAGCGGCACGCAAATAGGATCAGGGGAAAT
Source organism: Protopterus annectens (assembly GCF_019279795.1). Classification (NCBI taxonomy): domain Eukaryota; kingdom Metazoa; phylum Chordata; order Ceratodontiformes; family Protopteridae; genus Protopterus; species Protopterus annectens. The sequence continues at coordinate 1,758,735,300 of NC_056731.1, read as the reverse complement.
AACAAAATAAATCTAAATTAAGCATTCTAACTAAAATCAGTATTCTGCCATGCAAGTCAATAGCAGGCAGAAGACAACATGGCCAGTGAGTAGTGATTGCTAAGGGGGGAGGTTCAGTGTGAGACATGTCACTATGCATCAGCAGGCAATCCTATGCAAATGAGGGGAATGATAGTGAACCCCAGTTTTCCTCAGCATGTGAGTCAGGTCTCAACAGTGTAAGAGCAGGAATAGCTTGGTGTAAGCCTAGGAGTTAGGTGACATCATGGAAGGGTGTGTCAGGCATACTGTAAGCAGATTGGAGCCCTGTGGCTTGGGTTTGCTCCTAGCTTAGCACAGCTATGCTAGGGGGTGTTTATAAACCTGCCTAGCACTCTTTACAAATCCTAAGCAGGTGTGCGTGCCATGCACTGGGTTTTACAGGAAGAAAAAAGAAGTTAAACCAAGAAATAGCAGCAGTGTGCACACCTGAGCACTCTGTTTGTGCGGCACACATACAGCTTAAACAGGAAGGCAATGGGAAGGGAAAACAGCAGTAGGAAGGTAATCAAGGAGAACTAGCTTAGCTGGCAGGTGAAATGCATCAGAATCAACCAATTACACAGGCAGCAGACCAGCCCAGCCCAGAACACTACTATAAACTAAGCAAACACCTCCCCCTCTGCTTTTTCCCACATTCTACACCACCAGTGTAAACAAGCGAGGAACTTTTAACACTCACAGCAGAAAATGATAGGGGCCGTAATAGCTGTCATACAACTTGTGGAAGAGGATGAGGGTGGTGAGGATGTGAATGCTGTTGACCAACCCACAGTGAGGAGACAGAGAAGAGTGTACAGACCCAGGGTAACCTACCAGGGGCTACATGAGCTGGAGATAGTGGAGCTCTATAGGGTGGACAGAGACCTCCTACAGCAAATTGTTGAACTGTGCCGTCCATGCCTCACACACAGAACTAACAGAGGGAACCCATCCCAGTGGATACCAAGGTATGTGTAGGCCTAAGAATACTAGCTACAGGTACCTTCCAAAGGCCAACTGATGATATGATGGGGATTTCACAGGCATCAGCATCCAGGGTACTCCACCAGTTCCTGGATGCCATGTCAGCACATGTCACTGAGCACATATATTTCCCCAACCCCCGTGAAGCATTGGCCAGCAATATGCAACTGTTCCACCAAATAGCAGAATACACTGAGGTAGTGGGTACCATAGACTGCACGCACATATGCATCAAAGCACCACACGGTGAGCATAGTAGAGTCTACATCAACCACAAGGGCTTCCCCTCCATCAACTGCCAGGTTGTGTGCAATGCCCAGGGCATAATAATGAATGTGTGCGCTGGCTGCCCTGGAAGCTATCACTATTCCCAAATCTGGCATCTGACACAGCTGTACCAAAGATTTGCCAATGGGGACGTCCCTCACGGTCACCTAATAGGGGATGCTGGATACACACTGGAGTAGTGGCTGATGACACCCATCAGAAATGCACACACACACGAACAAGAACTCCATAATGAGGCACACACACAGACCAGAATTATAGAAGAGCATGTGTTTGGAATGCTCAAGTCATGGTTCCGATGCCTAAACATATCCAGTGGAGCCTTGCAGTACTCAGCAGCTACATGTACCCAAATTGTCCTTGTATGTGCCATGCTACACAATATGCAGAAACAGCTGCAGCAGGAACAGCACGGGGCAGGGTCACACATCCCCCCACCATTGCCAAGGCCTACACAGGCACAGAGTGACTAGGAGGAGGAACAACCTGAGCCTGCTCCAGTAGGCAGAAGGAGGCATGCCCAGTATGCCCTGGCAAAGAGGCAATGCATAGCACATACACTGACACAGGAGAGACCCAGGGAATAACACCTCTCTCCGACTCTCACATACAGTAAAAGGGATGCCAAACATTACACTACCTGTGCCTAACCATGTGTAGGGAGTGTACTATGTGCATCCAACATAGGCAGCCCTGCAGCACCACCCTCAATACTAGGACACCCACAAGATAAGTGACTCACACATGCCAGTCGGGGGGGTCACATAACCAAGAACAGTCACAGCCAGCAGGACAGGTGAAGACAAACTCAAAGGCTGTTCTATGGCCTCTGAATGAGGCCTATGGGTAACCTCCTCCCAGGCCTAGACAGACAGACTACAGCAGGTCAGGCAGCGGGATGTCAGTTCTGAAGGGTAGGACATCAGAAACCAATATGTAGTTAATTAAAAGCTAAGATCTGTAGCACACTTGTATGCCTCTAGCCAGCATGATCGGTAAGACTACAGACTGAAATGGAGTACCCAACATACCAGTACAGTCCTAGCAAATGTTTACAAGTGTCAGGTGTGCCCCTCCATCCTTTGTAGAAATAAAGTAGCAGTCAGGTGTGCGCCCCCAATCCTGTGTAGAACTGTAGAAATAGTCAGGTGTACCCCCCATCCTATGCAGAAATATAGTAACAGTCAGGTGTGCCCCCAGTCCTGTATAGAAATGCAGTTGTGCCCGCCGCTATGCAGAAATGTAGTAACAGTCAATGCAAAATGATCGATGGATACCCTGCAGAGACAGCATACTACCTGTCCGTGTACAACACAAAGGTCAGCACTGCAGTACAAACTACCTGGACTCGATCCACACATGCAATACAGATGGCTATACTGGGCATGCTCACACACTTAAACACATGAAGGCCATGTCTGCAAACACCAGTGGTCCAGACATATATGGCAGTCACAGTTGTTAGTGCAGACACTCATCAGTATGTACCATTCACACACATTGGATAGGAATGCAGACATATATGCAAGGACAATACACTATAATAAGCCAAAGGTAGACGGACACAGATGTGTGGAAGAGGGTGACTGTGACAAGGAGCCATCCAGGCCTATCCCACCCAGCACACAGTCAAAGGGCCCGAAACACATGCAGTGCAGATGTCACTCACTGCAGATACTAGCCACCAGTATCTGTCAGCATGACAGACTATGTGGTGCACATGCCAGCTGTGCAACATGACTGTACAAGGAAGTAGTCATCTAGCAGCTGTATACATGTACCTGTGAAATATGACCCGTGTGTGCCCTCATCTGGTGTGTCAACCCCTAAATGAATGGGTTAAGGCCTGTGCACACACACTTCCCTCCCCATAGCCCTACTATGACAAGCCTGCTGAGGTCATCCAATGTAAAATACACCTTTGGGAGAGTTGTAGCCCAGTAATCTCCATGGCGCACCCCATAACTGTGTATTGCTGTACTGTGATAAACTAGTTAGGTAGGAGTTTTAATCCCAGATTTAGCAACTGTGTGTGCGTGTGTGTGTGTGTGTGTGTGTGTGTGTGTGTGTGTGTGTGTGTGTGTGTGTGTGTGTGTGTGTGACTGCATGTCTGATTGTATAGAGAGCAATGCTTTTTAGGCTAGTCACACTACCAAAAATTCAAATGCTCAACTTTGGCAAGGCTGCTGATGTCATCCACCTAGAAATACACCTTTGGGAAGGGTGCAGCCCAGGAATTTCTGCAGCATGTCCTGTAACTGCGTACTGCTGTAATGTGACAGAGTAGTTAGGTAGGTGTTCTAATCCCAGACATGGCAAGTGAGTGTCTGTCTGTGTAGAGAGCAATGCTTTTTAGGGTACTCACACTCCCTACAATTCATATACTCAACTTTGGCAAGGCTGCTGATGTCATCCACCTAGAAATACACCTCTGGGAAGGTTGTAGCCCGGTAATGTCTGTAGCATGTCCTGTAACTGTGTACTGCTGTAGTATGATAAAGTAGTTAAGGAGGTGCTCTAATCCCAGACATGGCAAGTGTGTGTCTGTCTGACTCTGTGTAGAGAGCAATGCTTTTTAGGGTACTCACACTCCCTACAATTCATATACTCAACTTTGGCAAGGCTGCTAATGTCATCCACCAAGAAATACACTTCTGGAAAGATTGTAGTTCAGTAATCTCTGTAGCGTGTTCTGTAATTGTGTGGTTAGGTAGGTGTTCTAATCCCCAACATGTTAAGTGTGTGTGTGTGTGTGTGTGTGTGTGTGTGTGTGTGTGTGTGTGTGTGTGTGTGTGTGTGTGTGTGGGTGTGTGTCTGATTCTGTCTGTGTAGACAGCAATGCTTTTAAGGGGTACTCACACTCTCTACAATTCATATGCTCAACTTTGGCAAGGCTGCTATCATCCACCTAGAAATACACCTCTGGGAAGGTTGCAGCCCAGTAATCTCCATAGTTCATACTGTAGCTGTGTACTGCTGTAGTGTGATAAAGTAGTTAGGTAGGCATTCTACTTTCAGACATGGCAAGTGTGTGTGTCTGTCTGACTCTGTCCATGTAGAGAGCAATGCTTTTTGGGGTACTCACACTCCCTACAATTCATATGCTCAACTTTGGCAAGGCTGCTGTCACCCACATAGAAATACACCTCTGGGAAGGTTGTAGCTCAGTAATCCCTGTAGCACCTGCCATAACTGCATACTGCTGTAGTGTGATTTAGCACTGTGGTAGGGTTCCATCCCCACCCCTGGCAGTTGTGGATGTTTTGTGTGTGTTTCAATATCTGTGTATGGAGCAATGCATTATAGACTAGATACACTCACTACAATTCAAATGTCCAACTTTGGCAATCATGCTAATGTCATTCATTGTAAAATACACCTTTGGGAAAGGAGTTCTTCTGTAATCCCTGTGGTGCATCCTATAACAGCTCCATGTTGTAGTGTAATATAGACCTCTGTTAGGGGTTCTATATCCACACATGTTGGTTGTGGGTGTCACTGTCTGTCTAGGGAGCAATGCATTTTAGGCTAGTCACACTCACTACAATTCAAATGTCCTAGTTTGGCAATCCTGATGATGTCATTCATTGTGAAATACACCTTTGGGGAAAGAGTTTGCCAGTAATCCCCATGGTGTGTCCTATAACAGCTCCATGCTATAGTGTGATTTAGACATCTGTTAGGAGTTCCATATCCGTATGTGTCAGTTGAGAATGTTTTGTGTGTCACTGTCTGTGTAGGGAGCAATGCATTTTAGGCTAGTCACACTCACTACAATTAGAATGTCCTACTTTGGCAATCCTGCTGATGTCATCCAATGTGATATATGCATTTGGGGAAGGAGTACTCCAGTAATCTCCATGGCACGTCCTGTAACTGTGTAGTGCTGTACTGTAATAAACTAGTCATGTAGGGATTCTACTTCCAGACATGACAGGTGTGTGTGTGTTTGTAACTCGTATCCTGTGTGGAGGTGGTTGTGAGTGTGTGACATCTATGGCCAAGGTGGAGCGGCTTTTGCATAATTCTTATATGGTGGCCCTACTATATATCTCAATGTCCACCATACAGGGATAACAGATGTGAAATAGCTGGGAGGCTGGGGTGCAAACCCAGCCATACATGTGACATCAAGGCCAGGCAATCACAGTTAGCAACCCCAGTATTACCCAGAGCACACTTTCAACCCATGTTGCATACACACACACAGATGCCTAGGCAACAGTCAATATGTGGGTAGTACACTGCATATTGGCCACTGATAGTAACTATGTAGTGATAGCAGTGGGCTACAGAAGGCATGGCACCCTGTCCATCTGTCCAATATGCATGTACCTGCAGACAGTGCACCCTCCCCATGTTCCCCAATGGACACCTGCAACACTGGTGGTGCCATCACATGTGACCCACAAAGGACATAACATGCCTGACAACATGCCCTGTATGGACAGATGCCACTGACACCAGGGAATGCTGATAGCATGCTATCAATGTAGGTGCAGGGTAAACCTACCGCCCATTACCAGTTCCCACCAGAGGTGGGCAAGACTGGCACATCTGATAATAATCTGTGTTCACAACATGGGCCAAACACCCCACGTACAGTTCCACATGTCACTATACATGCATGTGGGAGGTGTGCACATCCCAGACACCATCCATGTCATGGACTAAGGAACACATACATGGCAAGCGATGCACAGCATTGGCCACACACAATAGTCACCCAAGTGATTGGATGGGGGATACAATACCCACCTGTGTGGGCAAATGCAGAAACCACAGCCCTGAGCCACAATGCAGACCATTGTCATGTGGCCTAATGCCAAGATATACACATCATGTAGCCTTGTATAGCCAGCTGGCACAGTCGACCACCACACACCGGTGCAGACATGCACCCATGCATGTCAGTACTGGCACCCTGTGTGTTTGTGTGTGTATTGTATGGTGCGTATGTTCACATCCACACTTACAACCCCCATTGGCATACTGAAGCATGCTGTCTGATGTCAGACACCTTATTATACCCTTTGCCCATACAACCTCCGTATGGCCCATGTGGTGCATGTGATACCTGCACAGTGATGTGTTGTGGCAAGCCCACTACTGATGAGTTTTAATCCTGGCCCTGCCATGTGAGTCAGTATGTGTGAGTCCCTGTGAGAGTGTGGCTGTGTTGACGGTGGCACCTGTTTATGCAGACAGGCACATGTACATCACCTACCATATAGCTACTGTATCCCTGTTGCAGATGTCACTCACCATCACATATATGTTCTGAGGGCTCCACAACAGGTAACCCATGTAACACATCCAATAACTGCATAGAATTGTGATAGCACTACATAGTCATCAGGGGGTTGATACCCTGTACTGGTAGGTATGTGACACAAACATGCTTAGGGTTTACTCTCCCACCCCTCCCTGACTTGTCTTTGCCTCTATCTGCCTCTCCCACTCCCTCTCTGGTGGATGTGGAGACCTACACCTGCTTTGCTTAGGCAGCAGCATGTGTATTGTAAGTGATGCTCATGATCAGCTGATGGCCTCTGCACAAATTGCAGCCTTCCCCTAGCTGATTGTATGTGGAACAGCTGTGGCAACATTCCCATAGCCAATTGCATGGAAACACACTCCAATACCTGGGAACATCATGGTGGTGTTGGCCCTTATCATTCACTGTGTGCAGGAACTAGATCTTTTGTTTGTCAAACAGCATCTCAGATGGATTGGGAATTTACCTCTAACAACATACACTGTGGAAACAGGGCAACACACAGGAGGGGGATGTGCCTGGCCTGACTGCAGACTGTAAGTGCTGCTATACTGCATTTGGAGTAATGTTGGTTTAACAGTGTGTGTGTGTGGATATGGCTGTCCTACAAGTCTCAATACTTGCCATGTCAGTTCTATGTTTATGAGGAATCCCCATCTGCAGGATCATCTGCAGACTGGGCAGTGTACTGTGCCTTTGGTTTCACGTGCTACCCATGGAGCATCTATCTGAACTGCAGAAGGTAGTGTGAGGATTGCAGCCTGTAGATGGTGAAAGCTGTGACAGTTACTGACTTCATATCCCTCCTAGGACATATGTTGCAACAAAGCTTGTAACAGTAAATGTATGAGGTTATCACAGAAACATGTCAATATTGGCTCTGTGTATGTGCTTCCAACCCCAACTCTGTCAACCTTTGCACATATGTCATGCATGAAGAGGTGCATATGTGCTGTACATCATAATTAGTATCATCATATCTGATAACAAGCCAATGAGATATCAGACTGCTACACATGTTATGTACAGTAGGGATTATATCTGATGACATAACCTGGACATACTGTGGTTGTTTGTACAGTACTGAGGTATGTGTACTTAAGGTGAATGTCAACAGTGTGTGTATTGTTGATATGTACCTTGACCTGTGTACAGACTGTGGTAGCTGTCATCATTCTAGGTCCCATCCTATCTAATATTACATGCTGCTCCACTGTATGTTACCATATTGGCTTACATGTTTGTAGGGCCATACACACACATCTCCCATAGCACAGTCAGCCATCAAACCAAACTGTGTAGTGGCCCAGTATATTTAGGGTTAGTTGGTGAGTGGCACATATGAGGATGGTGTTGAACAGATAGTCCATATACTGTAATATTATGCTAGCTTGCCATATGTGGCTGTGGCTCTCTTCTCACTGGTTGTGGTTATGCACTTTCACACAAGTGTATCTTACCCTGTGCTGTGACATGCCTGTACAGCCTGCTATATACTCAGGTATATGTACATTCCCCCATAGGATATGTAGGCCAGTGTTGAGCAAGTCTGCCTGTAGCCTGCACTTGCAGCTTAGTGCACTTACCCAGTGAGATGTCATGTGCAGATACTTGCCAGATGTACTGCTGTCGGGCCTCCCTTAACAGTTATGTATGTTAAAGCAGTGGGATGCTGTACAGATGTATGTCAATATCTAGTGGGTAGTATGTGGCCATGGCACCCCTGTACCAGTGGGTAGTACATGTCAGGCCAGACAGGTGTGTGTGAATGCATAATCTATGGTGGAATATGTATACCAGTTGTTATGTGTTATACCCATCTACATGGCTGTAAACATCCATGTTGTCAGGCATGGTACACATGTTTTGCCCTAAGGGGGTCTGTGTATACCTCTGGACTGTACAGAGTGTGTCAGAATGTCCACACATATTGGCCAATATCTCTGCTGCAGTCGACAGTGACAGTACATGCTAGCAGCGGTACTTTACTATGATGTCCTTAGGATGTCTGTCAGCAGCCAATGGCACACATGTGGAAAGCATATGTGACCCCCCCCATACACACACCATGCCTGTGAAGACAATCCCAATTACAGTAACAATAGTATATAGAACTGTAATAGTACACAAATAAAGGTTTTCCATTCCTGAAAACCTATGTGTGGTGTTTTTCCTATGACCTCTCTGTGGGTATATGTTGCAGGCAATGATTGTCATTTGTACGGGTAGCCCATACAGTGTCCAGTTGTTCAGGTGTGAACTGTAGGCATAGTGGCTGTTCCATATTCTGTGCACCTCCTACATATGTATCTTACTGTACATATCGGTGTGTGTGAATGTGTAGTCACATGTATATCTATAATATATATATATATATATATATATATATATATATATATATATATATATATATATATATATATATATATATATATATATATATATATATATATATATATATATGTATATCTGTATCTGCATATATATGTGTCTGTGTATATGTATCCTGGGGATGTTGATAGATTCCACATTATACATTTCCTATGGGAGACAGACTGTACTGCATGATATGTTACCAGTACCAGCCTGACATCATATAGGTGGGATGTAGTACTGTTAACATCTTGTGCCCATGTCATATCAGGTCCTGGTTAGGGAATCTGCAACACTCGGTAGTGTATTGCAGGGCAGACATGTTTGGCTGGGGGGTATGCCTATTCATACAAGACGTATATTGTTTGTGGCCTCGCAACCCCATTAACGGTGCATGTGGACATATTTGTTATTATTAATCTACCATTGCTATGTACAGATGTATGGCCACATATACCTATATAGATATATATATATATATCAGCTTACATATGTATGACTATGTCCGTATATACCTACATAGCTATATACCTGCGTACATATATGTACCTTACTGTGCATATCTTGACATATAGGTGTAGACATATATATGTGTCGATGTAGGCATTTGCATGTATATATGTTTATATATATATTTCTAAATATACACACACACACATATATATATATTTCTAAATATACACACATATATATATATATATATATATATATATATATACATGCATACATATATAGATATGTTGTATCTGTTTAGATATTAATATATTTACACACACATACATCTAGATGTTGGTTACATTCTCTGTACTGTAGCATGACTGGGCTGGATATGTTTCTGAAAACATCGGATTTTTGTATACCTGTCATGGCTTAGTGGGAAATCACTTTGTCTATGGTGTGCAGGGTCCTGGGTTTGAGCCTTGCCAAGGCTGTTTATTTAGTTGCTGGGCAGAACACAGGCCATTGGATACAGTGGGATTAAGGCACTTTAAAACAGTTGTAAGTGGGTTTGCGTGGATGTAAACACTGCTAACTTCCGGTTACAGTTTCTTATACTCAGTTAGCTTCTATATTGCTTAACCTGTGTAGGCATAGCTTACCCCTGCACAAACAGGCTTAAACCCACTCACTGCTGCTTAAAAGTGCTTACTACCACTTACCCCATGCTAATTTCTTTAAAACAAAAGAAAAAGGGGTTGATAGGAAGGTGGTGAAAAAAGGGGCACAAAGAGAGAAAGACAGTAGGGAAAATAGCCAGTGATGTGCAGGAAGGGTGTAGGGAAGGTCCATAGCTGCCCATTTCCTCTACAGCAACAGCTGTGCATATACACTGAATTTGGAGGTAGATTTGGACACTCAAACCCCTGGGAGGGGCTGAGGTCAACAAAAATAAGTTGTGATGCCATTTAGACCGGATTGCATGTGTCCAGTGGACACATGTGGAATGGACAACTATGTATGGAGTGAGATTTTTTTTGGGAACAGATTGCCATTTTGTTTTGTTTTTTTCAAATGAGAGTGGGATGTTGGGCCAACAGATATTAACAGTAAGCCATGCCACCTGAATGATGTGAGGCTGGTATTGATAACATATCATACAGTACAGTCTGGCTACCATAGTGAATGTACAATGTCGAAGCAATACACATTTCTAAGATACATATACACAGGCACAGGTATGCAGATATATATATATATATATATATATATATATATATATATATATATATATATATATATATATATATATGTGTGTGTGTAACTACACATACACACATAGAGGTATGTCTAGGATGATACATAATTAGTGGGTGCACACCACACTGAACAGCCAGTATCCCTACACCTGCAACCTCATCAGATGAATAGTGTATGAGTCACCCATACAAATGACAATTGTTGCCTGCAACATATACCTACAGAGAAGTCAAAGGCTGTAACACCACACACAGGTTTGCATACATTTTAAAGGTTTATTCGTGCACTATTACAGTGGTATATGAAACGTCATATAGCTGTGTAGACTTTGAAATACATACAAACAGATGAATGCAACTCTCAAACAGATCATTTAATACATTAATCCAAAAGCATAACATATGTTGATGTCCATACCAAGGCGTCAAGTAGTACAACAGGAAAGACAGACTGGGCCACAGGATAAAAATCATTCAACAATAAGTAATGCAGATGTACAGCCCAGCAGTCTCTAAATACACTGTGTATGCAACCCCTAGGGGGAAAATACCTAGGCTGACACAATGGGAGTTATCTGTTACATAACAATGCATACCTGCAATCATCACAATCACACTGACAAACAGAAGAGTCCATATGGCAGTAAGCAGTAGGCCAGCAATGTTCACAAGGTGAAAAGCATGGTAATGTACATCTGTATACATTAAGCCAGCTGAATACTGGTGTACCTCACATGTTGCAACACCCTAGGATAATTATGGTGCATACCCCACCCCATAGACTGACTTACAGGGGCATATAACACTGTTACATACACTGACCTCTATACTGCAGAGGAGCACACACGTGTTGTGTAGATGAAGCCCACATATATGAAATCATTAATTCTTCTAGAATATTCCTGGCTGCTGGCTGCTCCTGCCTAAGCACCTTTTTGCCTCTGTACCCTGCTTTCCACTGTGCTGTTCCTGATATAGTCTCTAAGAGCCTACCTACCTGGTGACAAAGGACCCTATCCAATTCTGCGGTCTCATCTAAACAGCCTTTTTTTGCCCTGCACCCTCTCTCAAGGAAGCAAGAAATACCCTGCTTTCCACTGAGCTGTTCCTGATATAGTCTTTAAGAGCCTACCTACCTGGTGACAAAAGACCCTATCCAATTCTGCGGTCTCATCTAAAGAGCCTTTTTTGCCCTGCACCCTCTCCAAGGAAGCAAGAAAGTATGTGGTTGACTAAGTCCTGATTGTAAAACTGACCACTGTCTATTACTTGCTTCAGGGGTTATAACGTAAGCTACAAGCCTGAACAGCCAGAAGCCTTTACTCCCCCCTCCTATCTATCCTGTATCCAACTAACCTCCTCTACTTCATATAACCCCCCCTTTTACTTGCTATCACTCTGTCCCATGTTCTAAACCAGCTAGCTCCCTACATACTTACCCGCAATACTAGATCTGCCCACTAGGTGGCACCCTCACCCCAACCCTTATCTCCTGCTTTATCCTCCTGTATTTTCCTCTGTAATTACACTAATACCTCTTAGGACTTAGACCTTCACCTATTTTCTCACTAACCCTTTACTTCAACTGTATACTCTCACCTGTTCTTTTTTAATCTCATAGACTCCTGATATACCTCTGATCTTTCCCACTCCTGACTCACCTGCTTACCTTCAGCTATCAGCATTGCTGATAGTTTATTCTCTAGATTCTCCTTCACTTATCTCTACCCGCCCCGTTCGCCCTGCGGGCTCACTCTGCTCCCCTACCCTACCCCCAATTCCCACCCACCCCAGGGGTCCTACTCTTATACCATCTAACCACACTCTTTCCCTCTTACACTAATCATAGCCCCCCATTGTTAATTAATACCAATTTCCCTACTTTCAATTACCACTTTCAATTTCTCCTACCACACCCTACACCTGTTTCCTTCCACACTTAGCATACCTCCAAACCTATAACAAGAACCTAACAACTTACCCTGCCAGATGCATATGCTACCCTCCTCAACCCTCTTACAGAGGTTACTCATACTTACACTTCTATCACCCCTAACTTTAGCTTACCTGCTAACCTCCTATGGACACCCAATATATCCACACATTCTCCACCCCAACACACTATCTACCTCTCCTTCTCTACCTATTCTCACTAACCATGTTAACATAACATCTACACCTAGCTATCTACTATCAAAATTCCATAGGATTACCCACATTAGATATGACTCTCCCAAGCTCAGAAAGTCTCTAACTCTATATAACAAGTTCCCAAATCTTAGACTTCAAACACTACACCTCTTTTTGAAAGATGGTGACATTCATCCAAACCCAGGCCCTATAACTGCTTCTACCACTCAACTCCGCAACCCCAACCCCCATCCTATCCATTCCTTTACTAAACCACTTACCTCACTGTTATTAGCTCACCTCAACATACGTAGCCTTAATAACAAAGTTGCACAACTCCATGCTCTCCTAGACGTCTACTCCTTTGAAATTCTTTGTTTAACAGAAACTTGGTTAAAACCTTCAACTAAAGACAATGAAGTCACCCTACCCTTTTATAATATTTTGCGACTTGACGTACAAACAAAAAGGATGGCGGTGTAGCTATCCTTTTTAAATCTGGCCTACAGATTACTACCTTTGACTATATACCACCTCAAGTCCCCAACGCTGAAATTCTTATTACCAAGCTTCAACTTAACAAATTCAAATCCATTTATATTATCTGTACCTATCTTCCTCTTGGTAATAACATTGCCACAATAGAGAATATCCTCTGTTGACTATCTCAAAATTTGCCTCAAGAAACCATAATCCTAGGTGATTTTAACATTGATTGGAAGTGTTTGAGCAGTTGCCAACCTACTAGCTACATAGACCTTTTTTGGTTTTTCACAAACCATTACCTCCCCTACCAGGATAAACAAGCCTAATAAAGAAAGTACCTTAGATTGGATTCTCATAAATGGTCATCTCCAGGCATATGAATCTGGAACCCTCCCTGATGATGTAAGTGACCACTCACTAACCTACATCATCAGGCAAAAAACCAACCTACCTAACCCAACCATATCTAGAACAATTAGAACCAAGAAAAACTTCAACCCTGATCTCTTCCAAAGTGAACTAAGAGCATGCAACTGGTCTCCCTTAAAATACCTCCCACTGGAGGAAGCTGTCAATTACTTAAACTCTAACTTCATAGCCATTCTAGACCACCATGCCCCAACGCGCTCTATAAGAATGAGAACTAAATCTGCCCCATGGCTTTCAAAAGAAACCAGGCAAAAAATCAAAGTCAGAAATAAATACTGGAACAAATCACGATCAACTAAAAACCCAGTAGATCAACAAAACTTCAGGCAACTAAGAAACGAAACTAAAAAAGCAGTACTGTCTGACAAAAGAAACTACTACCTACAATTCCAACAGACCCACCATAATCAACCACAAAAGTTCTGGGCAAGTATTAATCAATTATTACACCCAGGTCAATCCATCACACCAAACCCACAAGGCACAGACCAAGAGAATCCTAAACAGACTGCTAATACCATTAATACCTATTTCACTGAGGCCATTCAAAACCTTACCAGTCAGCTATCCACTCAGGACTTACCTATATCCAACTATATCACTAACCCACCCCCTCCATTTCTCTTCCAACCAGTCCCAACTACATATATTATTACCATCATCCAAAAACTTAAATCATGCACTCCTTCAGCAGACCAGAAACCTGCTGAATACCTACAAAAGGCAGCCAAATCTATTGCCTACCCCATTTCCATTCTTATCAATAGAACAATCACTGAAGGACACATCCCTAGCATATGGAAGGTCTCCCATATTATCCCCCTTCATAAGGGAGGTAACTCCACTGAACTCTCCAATTACCGTCCCATTGCCCTACTGTCTCCCCTAGCAAAGATCATGGAAAAATGCATCCATAAACAATTGCTAGACCGCCTAATCCAAAATAACTTACTTTCCAACTCTCAACATGGTTTCAGACCTTCCCACAGCACTACTACTACTGGCCTTCCTTCCTTCACTCACTGTATCAACAAAAACTGAAACCTTAATATGCTTTCCTCTGCACTGTTTATAGATCTGTCTAAGATGTTCAATATGGTAAATCACCAGTTACTTATAAAAATCCTCAAATCACTGTCTCTAGATGCATTAGCTATAAAATGGTTCCAATCCTATCTGGATAACAGACAACAGGCAGTGCTTTAGCATAATATTCTATCTACCCTTCTACCCATCAACATAGGGGTCCCCCAAGGGTACATATTAGGACCTTTCCTATTTTCTATATTTATCAACGACCTTCACCTAGCAATCCCCCAAGCTACATGCATACAATATGCAGATAATTCGACACTTATATGCTCAGCCAAATCAATATCTGAACTTCACTCCCTTACCCAAAAGGTCTTTAACACAGTTGAACTATAGTTTACTCGATGCTGTCTCCTTCTAAACCCCAAAAAAACTAAACTCCTCCTTTTCACTCCTACTTGTAAGTCCCCCCCAATAGACTTCACAGTAACATCCAATAACAGTACTCTTATATCCCCAGACCCAACTACCAAACTACTTGGTATCACCATAGATAACAACCTTAACTTTGACACCCATATTAATAATACCTTAAAATCTGTTAATAGAAAACTGGGCTGTCTCTACAGGATCAAACCCTTTCTCTCTCCTGCAGCAAGAATAACTATTGTTCACACTCACCTAATTTCTACTCTCCTCTATGCCTCACCCATATACACTAATCTCTCTAAAAACAACCTTAATGAAATGGAAAATGCCCACAATAGCATAGCCAGATTTTTACAGGTAAACCTTTCAGAACTCACCACTGTATTAACCTAAAGCAACTAGGATGGCTTGAATTACAAAATCAGCTTTAATTCCACCAACTTACCATTGCCCACAAAACCCTTTACCATCCTACCAATACCCCTATACTATCTACCCTCATTATCCCCTACAACAATCTAAAGACCTTATGTTCATCACATAGACTTCTGGTAAATATTTGTAAGTCAAACAACAGGGCTGGAGAGACTCTTTTCTCTAATGCTGTTGGAAAATCCTGGAACCTTCTTCCTGGTGAACTTTCCTCAGTTCCCTCTATATCACTCTTTAAAAACAAACTGAAACTTTTTCTCAGAACACACTGGTTGTGTCCCTGTACCAACCCTGACTGATCTACCACCTTTCTTACTTGGATCTATCTACTCTCTTCTTCTCAGTATTCTTGTTCCTTTTCTTAACAACTGACCTAGACCTTTCGAGATTTTTTTTTACTTACATCCTCTTAATTTCTTTAAGCAGACTAGTTTTTAACTCGTATACTGATTATTATAGCTCCTACTTTTTGTTTACATTCTTTATGTCAGCCTGTTTACTAATATATTATCTAACTCACACGAAACCAAGAACCAACAAAAAACTTGACAGAAATCAAAAAAATCGCTGACAGTCCTGTACTCAAAACTTTCATTCAGGAAACCACAACAGTTAAGCGCTTTCATCAGCAACCACAGGCTGACTTCATCAGAGCGGAAATAAAACAAAAACATGTTTGATTTATAGCATAAAAGCATCACCTGATTCAATTAAACAATCAAGTAAATAGTTCTATATGCTTAAAGTGCCAAGTGCAATAAAAAATGCCATAGCCATAAAAAACAACATAGTATATAAACACAAACAACTCTACACCCTAAAAATAACTTGATCTAAAATTAGCAGTAGGTAATAAAATAGGAAATTAATATATTAAAAATTGAACAACTTTAAATTTCATATGCTCGCAATTTAAGTAGGCTAGTTAAATTTGTTGCATTGTTCAAGCCAGGGAAGGTAGTGGCGTCTAATTTAATCTGCCAAAAAATTCTCTAAAATCAAGATAATCTTCCCATGGTCCACCCCTAGGGTTCTGTGGGACTTTTTCAATGACACAAAATCTAAAATCATGTCCAGGGTTTTTATTTATGTGTTTTAATAAAGCACTAGTGTTGTTCTGGGTACTTTAGCCCTAAGATGTTCGTATACCCTGTCTTTAAAGTGCCTTTTGGTTTTACCAATGTAGAACCCCTTGCAATTAATACACAAAGCTGCATAAATTTTTGTGCATAAGATAAACTTACATTTATTGTTTTATTCCATTTCGCATAGTGTTCATGGTAACAGTTTAAGAAAGAAAAGCGTTTTTAATCCACCCCTTGTCAGTTTTTTTGACTATTTTTGAAAGTATGGTTGAATTTGAATTTAGAACTCTTTTGAGTTCAAGGTCCATTTGTGATGACACTGGGTTGAATTTATCCAGCACTGAATATGTTTTATTAAGAAAATTATGTGTGGATAAATCACTCAGAGTCATGAAACCGGACAAAGGGGGCGGAGCAGTGGTCATGACTAAATGTGACTACAACTACAGAATGAATACTCTGCTTTTAGATGATGCTATGTATGAAGAAGTTTCCCTGAATTTTGTCAACATTTCACATTATAGGGATTGATTTACTGCTTAAAGACCTGCTTGATCAGGGACAAATTGATGTTGAACTTTATGAATTTCTCACAATTAGATTTCCTAGGTTGCTGAGTATTTTCGGCATACCTAAAATACACAAAGATAGGAACAATCCTCCTATGAGACCAATTGTTAGTGCAGCGAGATCTAAAACACATTTTATGGGTAAATATCTTGACATTATGCTTAAAAATGTTTTGAAAGATGTGGAATACATTTGTATAGATTCCTGAAACTTTTTGACAAAACTTAAAAACTTGCTTTTTGATGAGACTATTAGTTTTCTAACTGTGGATGTTACCAACTTGTTTAACATCATACCGCACTCTTTGGGTTTGGAATGGTTTGAAGAATTTTTGTTTGACTGTAATTTATTTGATAATAACCAGGTTTCTGTTTTGGTAACACTTATGGAATTTATTTTAAAGTTTAACTTCATTTATTTTGATGGAAAGTTTTTTGTACAGAAGAGTGGGGTGGTTATGGGGGCCTCATGCTCCCCCATTTTTGCAAACATTTTTATGTACATGTGGGAGAAGAAATTTCTCTTGCATTCTTCTTTTTGCCAGTCAATGGGCTCTGTATGTACGGTATATTGATGATTTATTCTTTGTCTGGAATGGTGATCCAGCAGAAGTATCCCATTTTTTTACCTATATCAACAGTACAATGCAGTTTTTAAGATTTACTTCAAAGTTTAGTGTAGACGAAATTCACTTTTTGGATGTTACTATAAGAAAGGATTTGACCAACGCTTCCTTTGTTAGTGATTTGTACAGGAAGCCTACTTATAGCAACAGTCTATTACACTATCAGAGTAGCCACCCGGAACATGTCAAGAAAGGAGTTGTTAAAGGTCAATTTATTAGAATTTCATGCATGGTTAGCAGCACTGAAGATTTTCATACTCAGATTAATTGTTTAAAGGGTATGTTTTTGACTAGAGGATATCCTCTGGAATTAATTGACAACATCATTAGTGAGGTTTCAAATATGAGACTAGATGGGAAATTGTGCCCGTTATTTTAGACAATACTTATGCAGCGAATACAACTAAAAACACATCTCTTGGGGAAGTAGACTACGAACAAGTTTGTTCCTTCATTACAAATTTCTCTTTAGATCACAATGAGATATACAGTATTTTAAAGAAGTATTGGAGAATTTTTTATGGACAAGATACTATCTTGAGTAAGGTTGGTGTATACCCTAGGGTTGTTTATAGGAGAGGGGCTACCATCAAAAATTTACTGGAGAGGGAATTTCATCCCATTACAAGTAATGGTGGGTTAGGCACCAGGAAGTGTGGGTTTTGTTCACAATGTTCTTACATTTTGAACACAGACAAGATTATTATTAACCACACAGTTATTAAGTCCAAGGGTAGATTTTCTTGCAGCACTGCGGGAATTATTTATGCAGCTTTGTGTATTAATTGCAAGGGTTCTACATTGGTAAAACCAAAAGGCACTTTAAAGACAGAGTAAACAAACATCTTAGAGCTATAAGACCCCAGAACAACACTAGTGCTTTATTCAAACACATCAATAAAAACCCTGGACATGATTTTAGATTTTTGTGTCATTGAAAAAGTCCCACAGAACCCTATGGGTGGACCATGGGAAGATTATTTTGATTTTAGAGAATTTTTTGACAGATTAAATTAGACACCACTACCTTCCCTGGCTTGAATGATGCAACAAATTTAACTAGCCTACTTAAACTGCAAGCATATGAAATTTAAAGTTGTTCAATTTTTAATATATTAATTTCCTATTTTATTACCTACTGCTAATTTTAGATCAAGTTATTTTTAGGGTGTAGAGTTGTTTGTGTTTATATACTATGTTGTTTTTTATGGCTATGGCGTTATACATTATAATTTATATTATAAACCAGTATTAAATTATTATTAAATTATTTATTACCTGTATAAAACAATATTATTAAAATGTTATATAAATAACCAATAAATACATAAATGTACATATATATATATATAATATATAATTTTCATCCATTATTTAATAACCATCCACCAATATTAATTAATTAACATATATAATTATTCCTAATGTTAGATAAATAACATAAAATTAATAATATACATTTTACAAAAAACTTTTTTATCTTATTTGTGTATAGATAAAATCAATTTAATCTTATTACATTTTATATATAAACAAATATAAAATATAAAATAATTATAAAATCTTATAAATTATTTATTATCTATAAACAATTTTAGGAAATCCATTAATATCTTTTTTGCACTGGGGATTAATACTGGTTTATAATATAAATTATAATGTCATTTTAATTGACTTTTATTCCTAAATACGCTGATATCATATGTTAGTTCGTATAGATTTATAATTTCTATGATATCCATATTTTTTGACATTCTTATTATTCAAAGATAGATTTATAATGTATTTGATGATACATGTTAATAGGATTAGTCATCCAGCATATAGTTAAATTTTATAGGAAGCTTAAATTATAAAATTCTATTAGTAACATAAAAACCTTTATTAATGCAAATTTGAGAAAAGATGAAATATTTTCAAACAGTCATTTTATCATTACTGGGCATGCTCGTTTTGTAGTAGCCATGTGAGTGGGATTTTTTGAAAAACGAGAAGCTTATATAAGGAAGTGATGTAATTCAACTGATTGTCTGATGAAGTTTAAAACTTTTTAAACAAAAGCGCTTATTTCTATTGTTCGGTTCAGTGAATTTCTTTGATTGTTAATGTTAAAGTCTATGTTGATATAAGTCTATCGTTTTATTATCAAATTAAATATCTTTTATTTTATCTGGCTGGTGGCTTTTTGCTTTTGTTATTTATGTGTCATGTGTAATCGTTAGCCTCGCCTCAGGCTTCATGCCCACTGAGTGGCACACAGCTACAGTTATCCCACTCCACAAGGGGAGAACCACCTTGGATCCCAGGAATTACCGTCCCATCAGTCTGTCAAGCCTGATCTGCAAGGGCATGGAATGCATTATAATGGAACATATAAATGAAGACATTGGCAAGCCTCAAACACTGGACCCCACCCAGTTTAGCCTCATGAAGGGCCAATCATGTCTACTAAACCTGATTGACTTCTTTGAATCAGTCTCTAGAGCGTGGAAGGGGGTAAGGCAGTCCACACAGCCTATCTGGACCTTGCCAAGGCCTTCGGCACCATCTCCCACTCTGGAAACATAGATAAACGTACTAAGCTGCCCATACATTTCCACGTCACATGATGGGTTGCCAACTGGCTTACTGACAGAAGACACACTGTAAAAGTAGCTGACTCCAATACCAGCTACAAACAAGTGACAAGTGGAGTACCTCAGGGTTCAATCCTGGGGCCGCTCATGTTTGGCATCTACTTTTCTGAAGTACATGCAAACACTATGGGACCCTGTCTAACAAAGTTTACAGATGACTGCAAACTGGGAGCCACTGTTGAATCCCCAAATGATGTGGGTATTCTACTAAAGGGCATTACAGAAACAGATGTTTGGTGTCAGAGCCATGGACTCAAGCTTAATGGCCAGATATGTGTGGTTATCCCCTTTGGGAAATACAATATACCCATAAATTACCACTTAGGTGGCAGTACACTAAACACCAAAGGTGTGATGACAGACTTAGGGACACAGGTGGACAATGGTGTCACATTCAATAACCACATTGCCATAACAGTGAGGTGATCCTTCTATGTGGTACACATCAGTAATGGCTTTTCATCCAGGAAAACAGAGGTAGTTGCCCCACTGTACTAATCCCTCATTACCCTCATTACACACATTATAGAGTACAATGTCCCATTTGGTATGTACCTCACATGACATCTGCAACAGCTGCAAAGGCCACAGAAATACATCACTAAAAGTATCACAGGTCTAAAGCACATGTCCTATGCTGACCTCCAGCTATACTCTGTGGCATATCGTATACTCAGAGACAATCTCTGCTTAACATACAAGGCCATGTCAAACCCTGGGTATTGACATCTGTATTAAGTGTATGTAATGCTATGTACAATACATGTGTCTATGTGCTGTCATTACAGTAGCAAGGGGTGTGAGTGTCATGTCTGGGACACACAAATATATGAGACCTGCACAACACTGTTATCTGTATGAATGTGTTAAGTGCAGGGGTAGTAACCCAGGTTACATGCTGTCATACTGGCATTTAGTGTAACATGGCGGTACTACTTTTGACAGTGCTGTCCAGGCAAGGGTAGAGTTCTAAAAGTACTCCTGACAACAAGCACACCTGCAGGCATAGCTGGACTCTGAGGCCTCAGTTTTATTGATGTGTGGGCTGTGTCACCGTGTGTATCCCCTACTAGATAATGATCAGACATGTGTAATGACACTGTAAAGTACTGTCTGTACAGAACATGTTAGTGAGGGTGTACATTTAGTACTGGCATACATATTGTCAAACATCCATCTGTCGACACATTCATCCTACTGCATAGCTACTTGCCAAGCTGATGACTGTGAGTCACTCTACAGATGTGTAGATGGCAGGTATCCAGCTGGGATATGTACAGACAACCTGTACTTGATTGACACTGACATGTCTAACCAGCTGTGTACTAACTGGCACATATAGGAGGCAACAACCTGTACGGACCACCTGCCATGGGTACCTACACGACACTACCACAGTCAACAGAACATGCTTGAGTACAGGTCTCCAACACAGGCACTAAGCATGTGTTGTAATACATGTTGCATGCATTTCAACTGGATCACCTCTATGGCCATGTGCAGAAGGCACCCCGAGGATTGGCTGATGCATGTCACTCTCACCCTAATGGTCACCAAAGTGGTGTCTGTCGATAGATTGCCTGATGACACATGGCAGGTAGCATGATACCAATGTAGACACAACCCCTACACAACTCATCTCCCCATGGACAAAAGCCATGGACACAACTATGACCACCTACAGCAATGCACCACAGTACTGACACATGTGTCTGTGTGCACTACTGAGGATATCAGTATCTGTGTGTTAGTACATGTGTAGGTCAGAACTCCATGACATACTTCACAACCACCTCAACATCCATTGCCATAGTCAGATGTTGCTGCTGCTGTGTTGGACATGACATGTACCCTGTTACACTCCTCACCCTAATGGCTACATGAGCCATGCATTACCAGCACAACAGTGTTGTACAAATGGGTTGATAGGCATGCAAAACCCATTGAGGTCTGGTAAGTGTGTGTATGTGTGCATGTCTGCATATCTGTAGGGTACACTATTTGGAGGCCACATGCTCCTATTACACTACACATTGCCACACAGTAGTACAGATAGTGTTGTCACCCCCCCCATAGGTGAGGCATGGCAATGCAACACACTACTATGCCTGTGGCATGTGCATTAAATGCATATCCCTGTAGTACCACTGTTGTGATATACAATGGGTTGTATTGCAGTCATGGGCAATGTGTGATAGTCGGTATGTCAGAGTGTCATCATGGATTCCAGTATGTACAATAACTACTGGGGGATGGGGGTGCTGTGTACACTTCCAATACACCATGGTACACCCGGTATATGCCCCATGTACCACTTTATGGAGACCACTGTCACCATCAACCATACAGGTAACTGAAACCACAATACAGCCCGGTTACACATGTGTTGTGTGCAGCCTACCTGTGACACATTGGACACATGGACTAGTTAGTTAGCATCAATAGGCCCAGGTCTCTCAGATGCGTGTCTGCCTGTTATGTGTCTGTCAATGTGTGTATGATGGTATATCACACTATGTATTATCCATAAATGACCATAACATATTACCATATTGTACATGTCTGTGGATGTCCTGCATGTAACATGTAACCTGGTACACACCTCACCCTAAATGTTGTGTGGTGTGTGCAATGAAAGCCACACAGTTCAGTAGCACTGCATACCTAGGTAGGGGTCTAGTCACAGTGTTGTTATGCAAGAGTGTGCATGTATGTGGATGGGTCTACATACGGTAGCAGATTATACATGTCCCAGCTGGTCACCTGTCTATGTGGCACAGGTAATAACTGCTAGACAATCCTGTGACATGTGTGCAACTGTACTCTGGATAAGTCACAGCCATGGTGTCACCACAGTGCAATAACCCTTGTGGAACATGACTGCAGATCATCCTCCTGCTGACACATATACACCTGCAACACAAATGGATAACATTATGGAGATCACAATCACCCAGTGTTACTAACAGCTGACATGCATCATAGCTGGATGACTACACTACCTGTCATGTATGCATTACACATTACTCCTGACAACATGTTACACTGCAGTACATTGCTTCACTGCATTACAGTCACCATGTGCATCAAAACCATATTAGCCTGTCCCTGCATCAATGTTATGGATGACAGCGATGTGGCACAGGCATCATCATATATACAGGGTGTGTTGCTGGTTTGCCAAAGGCTGAGGGTGGTCCAGACATTTGACACCATGTGTGTAGATGAGGGGTTTAATTATTTGGACGGAGCATGGTGATGTGGTGCATGTCGGTATGGGGTTGCCATACATGTGTTTGTATAGAGTGTGGGTATGCATGCACACAGTTCTGCCATGTAGCTGCCCATACAGGTATTTTTGGACAGCTGAAGACCATACCTCACAGGGTGTGCAGTTCACTGCCTCTGGCTATGGACATGCTGACTGTGCCTGCCAGGGGTTCCATGGGCATGTGCAGGTACAGGCCTTGAGTTGCTGCTCTACCCTGATGATGACAGATGTCCGCTTGAACCATGTCCCGCCTGGGACTGGCCAGGGCCAGGTGCATGAGGCCTGCTTTGGTGTGGTGTGGACAGCACCCCCAGTGATGTGCTGGGGCTGCTACTTCCAGCACGAGAGTGGCTTGGCATCTTAGCATGTCCACGATGACTGCCAGATGTTGTTGTTTCTAGCCTACATCCATGTGGCCATTTCACCACTCCCACCAGGTTTTCAAGCACAGATACACCATGGTCGAGGAGGCCCACCATCTCACCCCACCATCTATCCATGATCTTGTTCTGTTCACGGAGGGCAGCAGCAAGTTCACTGATGTTGTCCCTTACAGATGAGTAGGAAGCCCTCTGCAGCCTCAAGCCCTGTCTGTTGTACATTTCTATATGTGCCTGTGCCTCCATGACAGCCTGAAATATGCGCCTGGTGGTACCAGTTGTAGCGCCTCTGCCAGGGGCAGGATGACCAGCAGCCCTACCACAAGTACCTTGGTACATCCACCTATGTGGTGGCCTGCTGGACATCCGGCTATGCCTGCTGTGGACAGACACAACTGGCATGGTCACCACACTACCCTGTGCACTGCCACTAACTGCCAACTGTCCCTCAGCTATGACCACTGGTGATTGGGTATGTATAGGCACTGAAACTGTGTGCAGGGGTGGGGTGGCTAAGAGGTGGATGTCAAATGTTGGTGCTGTGTAGACCCCTGACAAACCCACCTGTGCCTCAATCATGGTCTCATCATCGTCAGTTTCACCATGCACAGCAACATCAGGTTGCCTGCAGGAGAGACCCTGACCCACCTCGCCACCTGTGGGGGATAAAAAGAAATGCACTTTAAGACCTGTCCAGCATTACATAACAATACACACACACACACACACACACACACACACACACACACACACACTCCACCTTAATACCTACCTATCTGTGATGCTACAGATAGTCCCATGTGTATTCCCTTAAGTTGCCCATCATGCATCAGGCCTGGTGACATACACTCATTAATGCCACTCATTAATGTCTCATTCCTCTGAATGCCTACAAAAGTGACCACGACCTGTTACTCCATTAACTCCATGACCAGTAGTAATGTTTACATGGCCTCACTGCTGTCATTCAGTGTTCACCTTGTGTATGTTGGGACTTTGTGAACTTGGCCCCTATATTTGAGGGGCTGAAACGTTTCCTCCATAATGTCACACACTGTAGTGTCATGTGTAAGGATTGCTCAGTACATGCCTGACATGCTGCTCAATCAACCTATCATGTGACAACTGTGATATATGTATACACTCCCTGCTGTTTTCTAGTAATTCTCCAATGCATCTGTAGTGCTGCCTACATGGGTTGTCATTCATTTCCATGCTGTATGCGATATTGAGGGTATACAAGGTATCTGCTTTCCCTCCCAATCCATGTTCCATGCTACAGACCTTATTAGACCATCAGCTGTCCTGTGATTACATATCAGACAAGTATTCCTGTTGTGTCTTGTGTCAGTCCATGTCTATGTACTGCACTATCACAAAGGGAAGTACTACCATATCATAAACTCAACAGTCACACATGTGCATACATGGACACCCACACAACCACACACACATCCTACATGCAGCATCCTCCCTCCTCTACACCATATTGAACTTACAGATGACATGAACACCCACCCACACAGAGACACACATGCACACACACACATACAGATGAGGTTGCACAATGATAGTACACACAGTCCTCCCATTACCCATCTGTCAACATGCATAACATATGGTACACAACAGCATGCAGTGCAGCTATAGTCAATCCATGCTAGCAACAGTATACATGTGTGTGAGGCATGGCCTGTGTTAGTAGGTGATACTCCTTCCCCTGGGGAACACTCTACATGGGTGCAGTGTTCCCCTGGGGAACATTGCACCAATGTACACAGTTTTGCTGTGCACCTGTTACTTGCCAATTACTGTGCACCACAACTCACAGGTGTACATCCCATTGCTGAATTTGTAGTACTGTGTCAGTTATGTCAGCTGTAATGCTCACAGACCCTATGTTTTCCAGAAAAACATACCATGGATGATGTGTGGTCAGATGTCAGTTGTGAATGCTTGATGTGTGGTTTACAGCTCTCAGCATTAGCAGGCCATGTATGAACAATCCAATAGTATTACACTGGCAACTGCCAGATCATACCATGGCTATGGGGAGTCTACATACTCTTATTGATATGATGCACCATTCCTTGATCTGCCATGGGACAACATCACTACATATATTAACTACATGAGCCTGATATGTGCCATATGTCCTGTACATCCACCTGCAGTGTCTACTAAAGGTGTGAGGTGTGCGGATGCTAACCACATTGCATACAGTCGTGTGTGTGCCTATATGTGCACACGATTATCATGACATTTTGTTGCACCCATTGTTATGTGTACTACACTATGGCCCATCTGCATTTGCTTGTGTATGGTCAGTCTGCCCTATACATGTTCCCCAACTCTGCATGATTGCATGGTCTACTCATATGCACACCCCTTGGTGTTCACACACTGCCGTCACTATTTCTGTTGGTATAGAGTTATGTCTGCCACAGTTACTGACCCAGTCTGTGTGCAGATACAGCCATTCTTACCATCCTTATGGCTCCCTGCTGCAGTGCACTGGTGTGTCATGCTGACACCCCTCCCCACCTTCAGGCCTTTTGCAGATGGTTGACAAGTATGGGCTACACATGTGTCAGTTTGCAGTGTCCCATACACTGAACAGCACGTGTTACAGCCAAGTCCCAGCTAATAATGTGGACCACACTAATACATTATGCCATAGTGTACATCTGTAACAGTTGCCATTGTAATACTGGTATATAAACTGTTGGTGCACTGTACAGGGGTGATGTTTCACACATGTCCCTACTGTAGTCGGTGTGTGCCACCATTATATTAATCCCTGTGGACAAATTTCACAATGACAGGATGTTACTTATCCTGCAGGCGTCTGACATACCTTTCCAATACCCCATCACGGTCACCACTGTGATGCAGTGTATGTAATAGCAACAATACGTGAACATGTACAGCATGCATTAAGGGTAGGTGTATTAGATGTGTGCATGGCATATACCATAGCCAGTACATGCCCGGTGTATTGGCAGGCATCAGCATAAACCATACTCACTAGCTACAGGCTGCTGCCATGGTGGAATACTGGAGGGACCTGCATAAGAGTGTGAGAGATGCAATGTTAGTGGCCACAGCTGTGGCATTGTTACAGGGTGGGTGCAGCATTACAGTACATCAACAGTACAAGTCCACAATACTAGGACTTATGTAGATCTGTTTATTACTACTATGCATCAACAAACAATAGTTAAGACATATCAGATATGCATGCTCTACAAGGCACAGGTACCGATAGCTATGAAGAGGATGAAGAATGGAAAGGCCGTTGGTCCAGATGACATACCTGTGGAAACTTGGAGGTGTTTAGGGGAAATGGCAGTGACATGATTAACCAGATTGTTTGATGGAATCTTGGAATGTGAGAGGAAGTGTGAGGAGTGGAGGAAAGGTGTTTTGGTACTGGATTATACGAATAAGGGTGATCTGCAGACCTGTAGTAACTACAGAGGGTTAATATTGATCATTCACAGCATAAAATTATTGGAAAGAGTAGTGGAAGCTGGCTTAAGATGGGAGGTGATTATTAGTGATCAGCAGTATGGTTTCATTCCAAGAAAGAGCACTACAGATGTGATGTTTGCTCTGAGACTATTGCGTAGAAGTACAGTGAAGATCAGAAGAAGTTGCATTGTATCTTTCTGGACTTAGAGAAAGCATATGACAGGGTGCCTAGAGAGGAGTTGTGGTATTGTGTGAGGAAGTTGGGAGTGGCAGAGAAGTATGTAAGAGTGGTACAGCATATGTAAAAGGGTAGTGTGACAGCAGTGAGATCTGCAGTGGGAGTGACAGATGTGTTTAAGGTGGAGGTGGGATTACATCAACGATCAGCTCTGAGCCTTTTCATATTTGCAGTGGTAATGGACAGGTTGACAGCCGAGATCAGACAGGAGTCCCCGTGGACTATGATGTTTGCAGATGACATTGTGATATGTAGTGAGAGTAGGGAACAGGTTGAGGAGACCCTGGAGAGGTGGAGATATGCTCTAGATAGGAGAGGAATGAAGGTCAGCTGGACTATGACAGCATACATGTGTGTGAATGAGAGGAAGGATATAGGAATGGTGAGGATGCAGGGAGTAGAGTTGGTGAAGGAGGATGAGATCATATACTTGGGATCAACAGTTCAGAGTAATGGCAAGTGTGGTAGAGAGGTGAAGAAGAGAGTACAGGCAGGGTGGAGTGGGTGGAGACGAGTGTCAGGAGTGATTTGTGACAGACAAGTACCAGTAAGAGTGAAGGGGAAGGTCTACAAGAGGGTAGTGAGACCAGCTATGATATATGGGTTGGAGACAGTGGCATTGACAAACAGGCAGGAGTCAGAGCTGGATGTAGCAGAGATAAAGATGTTAAGACTTGCACTGGGTATGACAAGGGTAGACAGGATTAGGAATAAGTATATTAGACAGTCAACCCAGGTTGGACAGTTTGAAGACAAAGCCAGAGAGGCAGAAATGTATTGGTTTGGACATGTGCTGAGGAGGGATGCTGGGTATATTGGGAATAGGATGCTAAGGATGAAGCTGCTAGGTAAGAGGAGAAGATAAAGGCCTAAGGTAAGGTTTATGGATGTAGTGAGAGAGGACATGCAGGTGGTTGGTGTGACAGAGCAAGATGCAGAGGACAGGAAGAAATGGAAGCAGGTGATCCACTGTGGCGACCCCTAACTGGAAAAAGCGAAAAAGAAGACGAAGATGCTCTACCTATACAGATGCAGATGTATATGCAAATGTGGTCGACTGATGTTCTCTGTTGTCTTACCTGCATGCTCTTCAGCTGGTGTGTGGGTAACACCCACCTCCAAAATGCTGTCTGACACTTGTTGGGCATTGGTATGGGCAGGTGCCTCAAGGGTACTGAGCAGCTGTTCCACGAGTGTCAGGGGGGAATGGTTTGCATGACCCGCCCCATTGTGAGGTGATCCCCCCGTACTGCATTAGCACACCTGCTGGCATTGTGAAGCAGGTCAGAGCAATGATGCCGGACCTGCTCATAACTTCGGTCATGGTGTCCAACATCGTTGACCCTGTGGATGAGGTCATTCCACAGGGCGGTCCACTACTGCTGCTCATGTGCATGCCTGCCAAACAGTAATGCATAGTGATTGCTGAGGTAGCTGACGATGATCTCCATTTCCTCTGCGGAATATGATGGAATCCGCCCTAAGGACATCTTGCCTGAAAGATAAAGATGGAAACAGGTCTCAACAAATCATACAGCAAGGTTACCATAGTTCCAGTTGCAGTGCTCTGCCTTGCTACAACACAGATAGGTGCCACATATGGACACAGCCTAACATTAGGGGGGTATATACATGGAGAGATTGCAGGTACACCTATTATACACCTATGGCATTTCAGCATGCTACATTACACATTAACCTAATTATCCTGCAAATGGTCAGCTGTGGAGCCCACATATCCATCATTATGCCATCACCTCCACCACTGGCTGTTGCCCACACTACTAGACATGTTTTCCATTACACAACACACCCTATGATGGTTTACATCTTGTCAGTCAGTGCTGCTCTGCACAGTCGATGGGTATGGCCGACCACCCACAGGAACAGACTCTAGTGTCCATAGCATTTCTTCAGCTGAACATCATTACAACAACACCTGCTGGCACATATCAATCATTCAGTATCATCTATCCCATTATTAGGGGCCAAGTACTACAGTCAATTACATGCATACTTCACATACCTGTTGTATGCGTGCTGTCTGTTCAAAACTTTCATTTTATTCCTGTCTCTCTCTCTCTCTCTCTTACCATTGTCATAGCAATCCACTACTATAAATCCCTACATCATTTGGACGTGGTCCCTTTAGCTTTCCTGTATGGTGGACATCCTTCCTGTGTGTGGGCAGCAGTGTTACAGACAGCACCAGTTTTGCAAGCTTTGTTTGTACATACTAGTTTAACACGGAATGCAGTCTGTCTGCATAGCTCTCAACTGTGGGCCTATGTTTTGTCTGTCCACCACACAGGTCTTGGGTCAGATATATCACTGACAGTGTGCGTGTTGAGTGCTATCAGTAGGTGGCTACATCCATTTGTGTTTCTGACTTCATATTCCTGTCTAAGGGTATGTTGCAGACTATTCTGTGACAACAGCAACTTGCTCAGTGTATGGCAACATTATTTCACATATGGGCCAGTGTACCAGCCTCAGTCCTCCAACGACATACCAGGCTTTGTCGTTATGACATGCAGTAAGGGGTTATTATGTGGTAGCCAGTGATTATGTCATGCTGACATTCCTGCCATCATTCCAGTGCTGTTGTGTCAGCTAAGGTATTTTCCCCCTACGGATTGGGTACAGAGTGTATTTAGAGGCTGCTGGGCTATACATCTGCATTACTTACTGTTGATTGATTGTTATTGTGTGGCCCAGCCAGTATTTACTGTTGTAGTACTTGAAGGCCTTTGCCTGGACAGCAACATATGTTATGCTTTCAGATTACTGTTTTAAATGATCTGTTTGACAGTTGCATTGATCTATTTGTATGTATTTCAGAGTATAAACTGCAAAATGACATGGCATATAGAACTGTAATAGTACACAAATAAACCTTTAAAACATATGCAAACCTGTGCGTGGTGTTACATCCTTTGACTTATCTGTGGGTATATGTTTCAGGCAACAATTGTCTTTTGTATGGGTGAGTCATACACTGTCCATCTGATGAGTTTGCAACTGTAGGGATACTGGCTGTTCAGTGTGGTGTGCACCCTCTAAATATGTATCTTCCTAGACATACCTCTGTGTGGGTATGTGTAGTTACTTATATGTCTATATATGTAGATATGGGTCTACTACAGATGATTGAAAACTCACTTGATTGAAAATGAAATTACTAGGACGACTTCACTGAAAGCTCACCTCACTGAAAACTCACTTGACTGAAACTCATTTCATTGAAAGTCATAAATGGCCTTTCCCCACTGTAGTGTGACCATGGAATTAGTATATAAAGTAAGGTGGGGTGTGGGGGGCACAGCCCCTCACATTAGGGGGTGTGGGGGCGAAGCCCCCTCATATCTTGGTTATATATTCTCATTTGGAAACAGTTATTTATTGCACTTGTTAAGTATCACTGTATATAGTTTACAATGTTTATAATATGGGGGTCTACACCCCCCACACACCCCTTACTTTATATACTAACTCCAGGGTCGCACTACAGTGGGGAAAAAGCCATTTATGACTTTCATCGAAATGAGTTTCAAAGAAATGAGTTTTCAGTGAAGTGAGCTTTCAGTGAAGTGGTCCTAGTAATTTCATTTTCAGTCAAGTGAGTTTTCAATCAACCGTAGTAGACTTGTATATAAATATATATATATATATATATATATATATATATATATATATATATATATATATATATAGACATATATATGTATCTGCATACCTGTGTGTGTATATGTATCTTAGGAATGTTTATTGTTTACACATTGTACATTCACTATGGTAGCCAGACTGTACTGTATGATATATTATCGAAACCAGCCTTACATCATACAGGCGGCATGGCTGGGGGGGGATACATGTAAAACATATGTTGCTTGAGCCCTCGCACCACCATTTACTGTGCCTGTGGGCATATATGTCTTTGTTATCAGCTCCATTATGTCTAGAGATATATATCTGTATATATATATATATATATATATATATATATATATATATATATATATATATATATATACACACACACACACACACACACACACACACACACACACACACACACACACATATATCTACATATTTATGTATAGATGTATGCATATGTATATATTTATATATATATATATATATATATATATATATATATATATATATATTTAATATAGAGATGGAAGAAGTATATATCTATTTAGTTATCAATACACACACACACACACACACATACATCTACATGTATAAATACATTTCCTGTACTGTTGAATGATATTGCTGGATGCTATGTTTGTGAAAACAGCAGGGTTATGTATGTCTGCCATGGCTTAGTGGTAATTCACATTTGCTGTGGTGTGCAGGCACCATTTTGTTGCTGGGCAGAACAAGGGCCATTGGATACAGAGTGGTTAAATCACTTTTAAGCAGTTGTAAGCAGGATTGCGCGGGTTTGCGGGATGGTAAGCAGTGCTAACTTCTGGTTACAGTTTCTTATACTCCATTAGCTTCTAAATTGCTTAACCTGTGTAGGCATTGCTTAACCCTGAGCAAATAGGCTTAAACCCTCTCACTGCTGCTTAAAGTGCTTATTCCTGCTTATACCCATGTTAATTTCTTTAAAAGAAAAGAAAAATGAGTTGATAGAAAAGTGGTGAAAAAGGGGCACAAAGAGGAAAAGACAGTAGGGAAAATAGCCAGGGATGTGCAGGAAGGGTGTATGGAAGATCCATAGCTGCCCATTTCTTCTACAGCAACAGCTGTGCATATACACTGAATTTGGAAGTAGATTTGGACACTCAAACCCCTGGGAGGGGGTGAGGACAACAATAATCTGTTGTGATGCCAATTAGACCGAATTACTTGTGTCCAGTGGACATGTGTGCAAAATGGACAGCTATGAATGGGGTGAAATTTTTTTGTGGGAACAGATTGCCTTTTTTTTTTTTTCAGGTGAGAGTGGGATGTTGGGGAGGGGTAGTAGGTATATTTGGGGAGGTAGGTTATGTAGGTTAACAGACAAGACAAACAAGATGCATACAAGGATGGTATATGACACGTGGGGGGTAAACACCTTGGATGGGGAGGGGTGTTTGGAAGTCGCATGCCCATGAGTCCCCATAAGTGAAACAGTGGGACTGAGGTCCCCACCCATGGGCAGTCACCACTGCACTTTCATGGCCCCAAACGTGGCTGTGCTGGAGGCTGCATAGGAGGGGCAGGCTCACCCTCTAATTGCACCACACGGCCCTCAAGCTGGCATAGCCAGTCTCAAAACTCCCTGTTGAGCTCCTTACGCACCATGGCCTGTACCTGACAGCGGGTGACAGGTACCTCTCCACCCCCGCTCTCAGTGGGGCCAAGCCCCATCCCTTGTGGTGGTTCCACTGGAATGTGGTGCAGAGCCAATGGAGGAGGAGGTCCCAGGCTGGGCCTCAGACGTGCTGGTGCCCAGTGCCATGGCCAGCTGAGGTGGGACAGGTGGGTCCACTGGGTCTGGCCTTCCCATACGAGCTATGGTGTTGCAGTTTTAAGAATAATATGGGTTAGTAATAGTCAACAGCATTCAGGTTTAGTTATAACAGCATGCATAGGTATTCCCATTAACCCAAGACACCAGATTTAGAACAGTTGCAGAGCAAGCAGAACACATGCATATATGGGACAACAGTGGCCATTACAACAGCATGCAGGTTTCATTGATGACAACAGGCTACCAGTATGGGGGTATTTTAACATGGCACATGCATAGAACCAAATGTGAATATTTATATACCAATAGGACATATGTCCCAACAAAAGTATGGAGTGTACACGTACCCATTGAGGTGTGTAATTGGGTTATTATTGCACATATGGTGGGGGTGAGAGAGAGACGTCAATTAACAAATAATATATCCCTGTAGTTTTCACAACTTTCTTAGTCACTGCAGTGATCTTTCCCTTACATGCATTATTATACTACCCAATGGCCTTACTATGTACAATGGTATGCTTGTAGATTAGTATATACGTGGACTGTCTTACGTATAGTCTACACCTCTTACCTGTTATAGCTGTTGAGGAAAATCATTGTTAACACTACCTGACAAATTCTGCAAATACTCCCAGATGCCATGCCTGTAGACAAGTACATGAGTGAACTGTGTTGTAACTACAGTCAACATCTCTTACCTGTTATAGCTGTTGAGAAAATCATTGTTAACACCACCTGACAAATTCTGCACATACTCCCAAATACCATGCTTGTAGACACATTTATGAGTGAACTGTGTTGTAACTACAGTCTACACCTCTTACCTGTTATAGTTGTTGGGGAAATCATTGTTAACACTACCTGACAAATTCTACACATGCTCCCAGATGCCATGCTTGTAGACAAGTATATGATTGAACTGTGTTGTGACTACAGTCCACACCTCTTACCTGTTATAGGTCCTGGGAAAATCATTGTTAACACTACCTGACAAATTCTACACATACTCCCAGATGCCATGCTTGTAGACAAGTATATGTGTGAACTGTGTTGTACCTACAGTCTACACCTCTTACCTGTTATAGCTGTGGGGTAAATCTTTGTTAACACTACCTGACAAATTCTACACATACTCCCAGATGCCGTGTTGATGTTATACACATACCTAACAGTCCGTTATTGCACACACTCTGGTCAGGGCTTGACAGGATGCAGGTGTTAATGTGACATATTTTGGAATAGCTGTCATACACTTTGGGTGAGATGCTACAATGACTGGTTGATTCCATATACATTCTCTTTTTATGTTCAGGTCTGACTGTCCATTATATGTCAGTATAAGCTGCCTACATTTCTTGGATCATTACACTTATTTGTCAGGGGAACAGGTTACCAGACAGCAGATGTGGGCCCGTTATCTGGACATGCTAGACAGATCAGAACAGTTGAGGGGTATGACTATGCATATAGCTTACTACCTGAACATTCTGCCACAGTCTGTAGAGTTGATGGTTATGATTATGCTTACAGCGTACTATCTGAACATTCTAGCAAAGTCTGTACAATTGTTGGGTCTAATTATGCATATAGCTTTCTAGCTGAACATTCTCACAAACTTTGTACAGTTGTGGGGTATGATTATGCATACAACTTACTACCACTCCCGGGATTCAAACCCCTGCTGTGTGTGGTAAAAATATTACAGTTGACATCCCAGTACACTGTGCTATCAGGGAATTGGTATAAAGTATTTCCATGGTTTCTGTCTAAGTCTCCCTCACTTGTTCTATATAACTGACCTCTTGGGACTTCCAACATTTTTATACTGAACTTCCTACACATTTTAACTGCATTCAACAGTGTGGGTAAGACTGCTTAATACAACAGTACTATTTATAGAATGCAACACTACAACATATGAAAGCAGAATGCACACAAGCACTCCAGAGTTTATACTTTTAATCACTAGATATTGCACCTTTTTTCCACGCAACCTATATGACAGACTTCCTGCCATATTGTCTGGTTTATTCAGTATATCCCATACACAATACATTTTTATACTGGTACAACACTTTCTTGTACTGTTATATTTATTTGTTATGACAGTACATGCAAGAATATTACTAACCTGCCTCACAACACAGCCTTTGCAGCCTAGCAGCATGGACTTGCTGGTTCGTAGCCCGCTCATCTGCAGCTGTCGGAGAAATACAGGGATATTTAGCCATTACCTATCTATAGAATACACAAGCTAGGCAAGCATTATCTATGTATTAGAATGAGTGCTTAGTGCTGGGGCATCAGTCATCTGCCTGGATTCTTGGATCCACTGGTCCAAGAGATCATCCTCTGCTGTTTCAGGTCAGCATGGTGATGCCTGACTTGCTCACCAATCCGGGGGATACCAGTGGCACTGGTGAGGTCATGGACGAGACTGTCCCAGGCCTCCGCTTTATACTGTGAGCCTTGGTACTGGCCCTGCAGTAGTCTCTCCTCATGGTGTTTTACCAGGAGCCGAACCATGAATATGGACTCCTGGGTGCCCCAGCACTGCACTCTAAATCGAGTGCCTTCCCCAACTCCAGCCATTCTGCCTACAGTAGGGAGCTGCAACTAGTTATGGGAATTATTGGCGCCTGCCATGATTTGACAGTTTTGAAAATGCTAAGCTATGGGCACACCTGCTTACCTAATGTTGGCATTGCTTAAAGGGGCATACCACTGGGCAGATTGGGTTAGCCAGCCTACACATTGCTTACACCACATGTAAGCTGACCTGTGCAATGCTTAGCGTTGCTTAATATCTAATTAGCATTATATTTTCCTTTTGACATTGATTTATTATTTGCTACATGTTATATCTGTGTCTGGTATCTGTGATTCATGTGTACATACACTGTATGGGGTCCTGGGTAATTCAACACTTTATTACAATAACACCTCACATCTGACCTCATTGCAGTGCTCCAGTTCACATATTTATGTTATGTAGCAGCTTATACAACATCACA
The DNA here is from genome assembly GCF_019279795.1 of Protopterus annectens. Taxonomy (NCBI): domain Eukaryota; kingdom Metazoa; phylum Chordata; order Ceratodontiformes; family Protopteridae; genus Protopterus; species Protopterus annectens. Next base: position 1,758,698,949 of record NC_056731.1, on the reverse strand, counting down.
CTGTACATAGATTCATTTCACATGTTCAGTTTGATTTTCCTATGGTGAGGATTTGTTTGTTGAAACCTCAATCATATGCACTGTTGGGATGGCTTAGTGGCTAACTACTGTGACTGTAGTGTACAGGGTCCTGGGTTTCAGCCTTGCAGAGGCTGTTTATTTTGTTGCTGGGCAGAACACAGGCCATTGGATACAGAGTGATTAAGGCACTTTAAAGCAGTTGTAAGCGGGTGTGTGCGTGTTTGCACGGAGCTAAGCACTGCTAACTTCCAGTTACAGTTTCTTATACTCAGTAAGCTTCCAGATTGCTTAATCTGTGTAGGCAGTGCTTACCCCCATGCAAACACACTCAAACACACTTACTAGTGCTTACATATGCTTACTACTGCTTAGTTGTGCATAGGCCTGCTTACTAGTGCCTTATTCATTATGACACTGATACTTCACATGTGCATACTCTAGTTCATAAATATGTGTTAATTAGTTGGTTTTGCAACAAAAATATTGGTTATAATGTGCTTTGCCATATAAAATAGACTGCGCTACAGTAGGATTCGAACCATGAATGCCTGCTTGTTAGGCAACTACTCTACCCACTACACTATTGCTACACTGTTTCACTTGAATATATCTTCCTTGTTATCCTTTTCAGCCTTTTAAGCTGCTTTAACCGTAGCTAAGTGAGGGGCACACCCATGCACCTATGATTAGCTTTAATCGGATTTTAAAAAATAAAAGGGTTTCTTCATTTACTTTTTCTGTACTGTTGCTGTTGTACACATGGGGAACTATTGGTGGGGATCTGCGGACACCTATGAGTGATTTTGCTCATTTCTTCCCACTTTCAACTGTTCTAAATTGTAGGAGCATGCTTATTCTGAGAGCTCTGCTCTCAGACATGCCACCTGCTCTCGTACACACTCCATGTAAGCCTAAGAACTTGAGCAGCACACCTTCATTGATATGCATGGTGCACTGCCGTCCTGCTCCTAAACAAGCACTTCCATGCAGGACTAAGCTAGTCCTGCATGGAAGACTGGTGAATCCAGGGCCAAGTTATTGCAGTTACTTATTGCTAACAGTGAACTTTGCCAGTTATCCCCTAGGTGGGCCCAGTGGTGTAGCTAGAGTTTGTGCCACCCGGTATGGTCTTTGAGTTTGACACCCCTTGCCCCTCCCCCTCATAAAATAAAACATACCTTTTGTGGGGATTTTACCAATCATACCTGTCAGTCCACAAACATTTAAAACATAAAAGAGAAGCCAAGTGCTCCGGATTATGCGGAATGCTCCACAATCGACCATAAAGGAACCTACTGTTCTGCCTTGAGCAGATTTGGCTGTGCTACACAGCTATTGATTGATTTGTATACTGCAATTACTGTCAATCAGCATTGTTCCCCCCAGAGCAGTCCCTCTTGTGGCAACCTCCTACCCTTCCAAAGCAGCCCCCATACCTAGCCATTCCAGTGTTCATGACTTGGCTATTTCTCCCCAGTTACCATAAACACTGTTCAAACCTGTTGCATACTGCTTTCTTATTTACTTCTACAATGATTACAGATATTGAAATAAAATAGCACAAACACTGATAGCCATTTGCTAAGCAAACAATACAGTCTCACAATGACAATAGATTTAGCATGACTAGTAAACTTCTTCGCCATGAAACTCATTGAAACAGTATTAAAACTCACATTCAAAGAAAATGCATCAGACCAGTGGAAGATTACGTTTACCTTTTGGCTGTTTTCAAACCATAGGCTCCTTGCACACATTTTTATGGCCATGCATACATGTATGTGTTCTTTGATTCACCTTCCTGATTGTATTAAATTATATTCCTTGTATAATACAGCACCACTTGTTAGAATATGTTTTAAATTTGCAGCTATGAGCATTCTTTCAGTAAGCAATGAAACAAAATGTATGAACCAATAATGACAAAACTACTCATTTCAAAAAATTTCAAACATAAAAGGACACTCAGACAACTGTCATTACAATCCTTCAATATCAGTCAATAAGCATGATCTCTGCAGAAGTAAAAATCATCTGAATAATTCCACATTAAAAAAGAACTGTAAGAGGTTGCAACCAGCAAAGAACTTTACATTTCAATGTTTCATCTACAAATGCAGTGCCTGCTGCCCTTGAAGAATTAAATTGCCAATGTTACATAAAAAAATGGTAAGCTGGTAGTATTGCAATATGGAATGACTGACAAGTTCATAGTTAATAGGCATCTCATACAAAGGAGGGTACACTCAGGAGTGCAGAACCATATACCCCCTTAAAATGCACCAAATAATCAGCAGCACAATTGACCAGATGTTTGCATTGAGACAGATACTTGAGAAGAAGCTAGAGATGAGGCGAGAGTCCAGCTGAGCATTCCTAGACTTGGAGAAAGCATATGATAAGGTTCCAAGAAAACTGATCTGTGCAGTAACGCAATGGTTTGAAGTCCCATAAACATTGGTAGAATTAGTGTAGGCTATGTACAAGGACCCAATGACTCAAGTGCAAACAGTGTTTGGCATCACAGAGGGGTTCCCAGTGGGAGTGGGTGTACATCACGGTTCAGCTCTGAGCCCACTGCTGTTCACACTGGTGATGGACTACATTAGCAAACAGGTTGGAGGGGACGGGTCAACAAAGCTGCTGTATGCAGACAATGTGGCAGTACAGGCAGACTCTGAGCTAGAAGTTCAGCAAAGGATAGGAGAATGGAATGCAAATCTGAAGGCACATGAGATGAAACTAAGCATAGATAAGATGGTGGTAATGGCAGCAAATTGGGGAAATCAGAAGAAGCTGAGAACAGAGATAAAAGGGAAGATAGTGGAACAGGTAAGCAGCTTCAAGTATCTGGGAGGGATAGTTGAGGAAAAGGTAAGTCTAAATGAAGAAGTCAAAGCTAGAATCAGAAGAGCTGCAGCCAACTGGCAGAGTATCAGGTGTAGTATATGATAGAAGAATGCCAAATAAGCTGAAAAGTAAGGTGTACAAGACAGTGGTGTGACCAGTCCTACTGTATGGTACAGAAACCTGGGCAGTAAAGGCAGAACAGTTGAAGAAACTAGAGGTGATGGAAATGAAGTGCCTGAGAAAGGTGATAGGGTGCACACTGTGGGACAGACGAAGAAATTAGGACATAAGAGCAGAAGCCAAAGTAGCTCCAATTGCAGAAAAAGATCAAAGACAACACAATGGTTTGGGCACATGTGTAGAAAAGTAGAAGACAATCTGCTGAGGAAGATTTTGAACAGATAGGAAGAAGGTAAGAGGAAGTGAGGATGTCCAGCAAAAGAGGTGGATGGATTGTGTGAAAGAAGATCTGCGACAGTCCGGGATGAGTGTTGAAGAAGACAGAAGTGTGGCACTGAATCAAGAGAGTTGGCGACAATTAACACAATACCCTGACATCATGTAGAAAAATGGGAAAAAGAGGGCTGATGATGATGATGAATCAGCAAGCAAAGGGTATTGCAACAACAGCACTCAATCTGCATGGTGTGGGAGTATTTATTTATTTGACATTAGTTTACTGAGGTGGTCTACAGAACCCATTTTCAGCAGAGGCCAGGGGAAAAGCTCCACATACAGTACAATACAAATACAGTATAATCCAATACAAATAAAAATTACATTAGAAATACTATACAAAAATAAGTTGATAGAACATAAACTAGGTTACAAGGTATACTACACATCTAGATAATTCTATAGAGTTATACCATTATAGACAATTTTAGTCATTCTAACAATATATACATAGCCTATGAGCAGAAAAAGTGTACAAAAGTAGTATTTGGGTAGGATGATATATGGGTCTATATCAGATCATCGAACTGATAAGATATCATCGAACTGTGATAAGTCCGAATAATAAAACATCGAACTGCAAACTCCGAAACGTAAAAAACTCCAAAAACCCAAAACTATGAAAAATGGAACTCTGAAAAGCAATGGTCAGCCAGCTTCACACCCGTACGATAATGTAACAACACAGTAACACTTAACACTATTACTAATGTGGGGGGCTTAGCCCCTCACACCCCCTATTTAAATATACCAACTCCGAGATCACACCACCGTGGAGACTTCATGCATATGCATGCTTGAGTCAACTATAACCATTCAGAGTTTTGAACTTCGGAGTTTTGAGTTTTCAGCGTTATTCCGTTTCGGAGTTTGCAGTTCATTGTTTTGGTATTCAAACTTATCACAGTTCAACATAATGATATAAACCCTATTACATGACATCAGTTGTTATAGAATATGAAAAATAAAATGAAGGTTTCAGTTAGGAAAATAATCGCAGAAGCATTAGTGATGCAGAAAGATAGTGAGAGAGTTAAGAATAGAGGCATTACAGACTGAGCAGTAGCTTAAGGAGTACAGAAACAGAGAATGAGTTAGAAAAGACATTAGGATTTTGTAGACTGTGAAGGAGTGAGATGTGGCAGAAGAAGAAGCAAATGAAACTAATGCAGAAGAGGAAGAGCTGAGCATTAGGCTGAATTTATACAGGCACAGAGCCATGTATTTTTGAGATTATTTTTTGAAAAGAGGCTTTAAAGCGTGTTAGGGCAGGCATAGACCTTGTAGCAAGAGGTGGTGAATTCCATAGTTTAGCAACAGAATATGAATACAGAGAGTGACATTTTTTTTTTTTTAGCTAAAAGATTTTTATCTTCTGATTGTAGGAATCTATTTGGTGCATAAGGTGGAACTAAGTTGGCTAGCACAGAACAAGCAGTAGGCTTGAAAATAAGGTTGTGCACAATGGATAGCTGAATAAAAGCAAGCTGGTTGGGAAGTTCAAGCCAGTTTAGTTCTAGTAGGGGTTTACAGTAGTGTGAGCAATATTTAGAGTATGTGGTAAACTTTGCAACTTGTAGCACTGTTCCATCTTGCTTAGGGTAGAAGTTTGTAAATTAGAATAGGAACATCATAAAGAAAGGAGGGAAGTAAAAAGGTTTTCATAAGGGAAACAATTGCTGTAGTTAAGAAATATTTGCTTCTATACAACAGTCCCAGTTTTTGATTAGTTTTCTTTATATTTTGCTGTATATGGTGGTCAAAGGAAAGTTTATTATCAATGATTACTCCTAGAAGTTTGGTTTCCTGCTCTATTTCTATGACAGTGTTGTCAGATGCCAAGGTGTTGAAATGATTGGTGACAGGTGATGTGTTTTTGGGGTGCAGAGTACTAATTTAGTCTTCTTTGGATTAAGAAAGAGTTGGGCATTTGACTGCAGTAAATGATTGTTGAGTTTTTAAAAGCAGTTATGGTAGTGATTGAACAGTACAGATTATGGTGGAATCATCAGTGTATTGAATGAGTGTTCCAGGAATTGTGAAGGGTGTTAGTGAAAAGGATGAAGAGTAGGGGTCCAAGGATGGAGCCTTGAGGAACTTCAGTAGGGTTGTGGAGAAAGGGTGAGAGTTCATCGGATCATTTCACTGCTTATTTATGATCCTCAAGGTAGTTCTAAAACCATTTTAATATGTTATGTGAGAAGCCTAAGTTAGACAGTGTGCATAGTAGTAGGGGGTGAGAGACTGTGTCAAAGGCCTTGGAGAGGTCAATGAATACTGAAGCTGTATAGTATCCTGCATCTCTGGCCTTGTCCACAGTGTCTGTTAAGGATAATAGGGCTGTAGATGTGCTGTGGCTGGGTCAGAAACCATGTTAGGTTTGGGTTAAAAGATTGTTTTGCAATAGGTATTACATTATCTGCTGATGAATACCTCTCTCGAGAATTTTGCATATGGGTTACAAGGTGGATATAGGACAGAAATTGGTTAGTTTAATAGAGCTGCCTCCTTTGTGGATGGGGGTGATATGAGATTGTTTCCATATGGTTGGTACTTCTGATTCAGATAAAGACCTATTAATAAGGATACTGATTGGGTAGGCGATTGAGTTTGCAGCCAGTTTGAGGTCGTATGGCAGAAGATTATCAGCTGAGATGGAGTTGGGTTTTAGTTTTTATAGCAGTTTCTTTATGATGTTTGTGGGTATGGGTTGAAATGAGAATGTTTTTTTTTATGACATTTTGTTGAGTAGGGTGTTATTAATGATAGTGTTAGAGGTAGTAGATGGTATAGGATTGGTGCCTAAATAGATTGAAGGGTGGGGGGTCCAGTGTTAGGGGTGTTAGTAGGTTTGATATTGATTTTATGAAATGCTTGTTAAAGTTTTCGGCTATTTCTGATGGAGGCATATCAGGTTATGGAGTGTGAACTCTATTTTTCCCAGAGTAAAGTAGACTAGATATGGACCCCCAATATTTTGGGGGAGTTCGTTGTATGCTGGAATTGAAGTTGGGAATACTATGATTTCTTATCTTTGTTGATTAATTTTGTCACTTTGTTCCATAGTGTTTTGAAGCTGACATGAGATGGTTCATTTTTGTTTAGTTTCCAGGTTTTCCAGGCTAGGTCCCTTTGCTTCATCAGGTGTTTACATTCCTTAGAGAGCCATGGGGCAGTTTGTTTTGAGTCTTTTCATATGAATGGGCACTAGGGTATTAAGTATGTGAAGGAAGGTGTTATTAAAGTAAAAAGGGGTAGTAGTTTAACGGGGGTCCAGTCTATTTCATGTAGGAGATTGTTGAATTTATGTTGACAAAAATTAGCTAAATTCCTAACCGATTCACAGTGTGTACTCTTGGTTGTTGGTAATTTGTTCTAATGGCATAAGCTGGCAGATGATTGCTCAGGGAAATAGACAAGTGTACCTGAAGATGGATAATTGGTGGAGTGGGCTACTAAGATCCAGTCTAGGGTGGATTGGCAGGTAAGATCTTTGCTGTATGTTGTTGGGCTATTGATATGCTGTGAAAAAACATACAGATTGATACTATGGGGGAGTTGGAAGCAATGTTCTGCCAGTCTGTATTAATGTCTCCTAAGATTATTGTTTCATGATATATTGTATGGAATGTCCAGGATAATATATCTTCCAACACTGGTATATTGTGGCCTGGTGGGCTCTATACTACTATTATGCAAATTATTGTTGTTGTATTGAAGTTCAAAAATTAAATTAGTACCTCATCATTAAAAAGGTGAATATATTACTGTTGTAGGGTGTGATATTGAGTGCAGTGGGATATAGAAGGGCTATCCCTCCCCCTTTCTTTTTAGATCTATCTCATCTGGTTATTGCAAAGTTTGGAGATATTATTTCTGAGTCTTTTACATTGGGGAGCAGCCATGTTTAAGTAAGTGCTAATATGTCAGGTTTATTTTGATTAATCCAGGCATGCAGTGGGACTGTCTTATTACATATACTTCTAAGGTTCAGTGTTAGTATGTTTAAATCTTTGGGGTTACATTTGGGGTTCAGATTAAAGTGTGGGCCTAGGTTATAATGCATGTCTCTACTTTTGAGTAGATAAGTGATGAGGAATGAGTAGCATGTAATGTGTTTTTATACACAGGTGATGGTAATGATGTCAACTGTGGTTTCATAGGAGGTGAGGAAGCCAATTTGTAGACTGAATAATATGAGAGGGTATAGGGGAAAAACTGGGCAGAGATATGTGAAAAGCTGTGTTGTTTATTGGGCAGATGGTTAGAGGTGGTTACTGATGTGTATTGGTGAATGGAGTATGTGAGAATATAGTTGTAGTGAGGTTGAGAATTAAGATTAAAGATGTTAGGGAGGTTAAAAGGAGAATGCCTGGTGTGACAGTGGATATACAAATAGTAGAAATGGTATTTATATGTTAGAATGATATACCAGGTGCAAGTAGAGATGTATGTTAACTAGTGATATGTAAGCAACTTAAGGTAAGGTTGGAAATGTGTTGTCTTCAGGGTGGGCTTTGACAGTTTGGAAAGGTGTTTTGTCTTAAAATTTGTGATAAATGGAGGGGAGATGTAATTGGTCAGTAGTACATTTATGGTGCTATGTTAGTTTGATGTGTGTATTAATAGGTGCAGTGAAAAACATAGGAATAGTAGGAGAGAAGGAGGTAAGCCTGGAGTTAATATAAGATAGTTTGAGGTGGTGTTTGTATAGGGAGGACTGAAGTATAGTAAGATGCAAAGAATTGTAGCAGGGGGAATGAGATTCAAAGTGATGGTGAAAAGGGAAAGCAAATCAATTTGGATTAAATAAAAGTATGTAAGCTATTAATGTGATGTGGGTGTGGACAGGGTAGACATATACAGTGGAAATAAAAAAATGTATAAAATGTCAGGTTTTTGTGATATAAAAAAATTAGACCACAATAAATCATTTCAAAACTTTTCCCACCTTTAATATGACCTATGACCTGTACAATTCAATTGAAAAACTAACAAATCTGTTAGGGGAAAAATATAAAAAAATAAAAAAAAGTACAATAAGCTGGTTGCATAAGTGTAGACATCCTTAAACTAATACTTTGTTGATTTATTATGGTCTCATTTTTATATGACAAAAACCAGGCATTTTAACAGGGGTGTGTACACTTTTTATATCCACTATATAATTGGATAAGGAAATTAGAGGGTTGTGGTTTGTTGGGAATATGAGTTGAGGCCCTGAAGAACAGAACCAGACTGCATCTATCAGCAGAATCCTATCACTGGAAATGTAAGTAGAGTACAATAACTAGTATTTAGACTATTATAGAATATTTAATGACAGGAATGCAGATAAAAATGGTAAAAGGAAGAGAAAGGAAAAGCAGCAAGCTGTAGTATAAGGTAGGGTTTACTAAGTATCACAGAGTTAACACAAAGTAGTGAGAGGAGGTAAAAAGGAAGGAAGGAAATTTAAGTGGGGGACAAGTATTTGCAGAGCAATAGAGATTAACAAGAAGGGTGATAGTAAAGGTGATGCCAAGTGGTGTGCAGACATCCTTACAAAGAACGTATAGGTTACAGGAGAATGATAAAATTAATTTCAAACATTTGCTTTATTTCAGTATGCTATATAGGTTCATAGGTGTTTACTAGGCTAATGACCACAAGGGCCTTTTTAAGCATAACCATGCATCCCAAATCTCTGAAAAGTTCTGATACCCTTGATAAGTATAAGCATGGGCCTGGGAGATGAACCATTTACAGAATACCTGTGTCCATTAGAGACACAGGTGCCAAACCAGTGATGAATTTCAGGTTTTCCATCCAATTGTCTAAGTTGCAGTTGAATTGGGTTAGGGAGGAACCATGCTTCACATGGATGGGGAGCCTGTTCCATAGACGGGGTAGTCTCTGGAATACATACCTATCTCTCCAGCAGGTCCTATTTATATCACAGGCAAGGTTTTTAAGTCTTTAGAACAGGTAATTCTGCTACTGTTTTGTGGATATGCAGGAGGTCCATGACAGTGGGGTCTGACAATGCTCTGTATGGCAGGCATAGATCTCCCCTCAAAAGCCTGTAAGAGACAGAATACAGGGATAGGGCCTTGAAGCAGTCTGCACAGGACATATTACTTACACCCTGTATTCTTTTAATGAAAAACCTCTGTGGACATTTCAGTTATTGTATATGCCTGGTTAGGTACATACCAAAGGGTGCATTGTACTCAATAATAGGTATGATGAATGCCATATACAGTGTTAACAATGACTTCCTTGGACTTAGATGCCATAGCTTTGTTTATAAGTTGTTCAATAAAGAAAGAATTCCTGACCACTGTAGACGCATGCTGATCAAAGGCTAGATTGGTTTACAGTCAAAAGGTCGACAGTGACATGCTCGACAGCCACCTCCTTGACCATGGTAGGAGCAACTGTCGAATGTCGACGTTCATTTGTACGTCCATTTAGAAGGACATACACAGGGCAGGGAGTTACAGCATGTATTTCAATGAGAGAGTTCCACCTTAAGGTCGACAGAATTTGTCGATGTCGCTGCGTCAATCATACAACTTACTTCATATTCATGAGTCAACGTTATTTGTTGCTGAAATCACAGTTCGCGGATGTGATTTTCATCCTTTTGATAGTAAACCGCTAGAGTACTTTGTATGTGTGTCCCAAAGTCCCTGCCTACTGGGTCAACTCTAAGGGGCATGTTGTCAGTATGATAATTACCAGGGATGGATGACTTCCCAAAGGATAATTTTATGCATTTCTTGCCATTTAGCTTTAGTCCATGACTCTGACACCAGTTATTTGTCTGTGTCAGCCCCTCCTGGAGAACATTTGTGTCAGTGTAAGACACAATGACAGCTCCTAATTTGCAATCATCTGCAAATTTAGTCAGCCAGAGTCCGCTGACATTGGAATTGACTGCTGAGAAGTAAATGTCAAAAAGGAGCAGTCCAAGGACTGATCCCTGAAGGACTCCACTTGTGATTGGCCTCTTTGTAGTGGTGTACTGCCCAGATCTAACTTCCTGGGTCCTGTCTGTGAGACTGTTGGCTAAGCACTGGGTGACATATGTGTTTGTCAATAACCTCCTGAGTTTGTCAACAATGCCTGAGTGGGGCATTGTGTCAAATGCCTTGGCCAGGTCAAGGTAGGCAGTGTGAATGATTTTGCCCTCATCCATTGCTTTGGTGACCTTCTCAAAGAAGTCCACCAGGTTGAGTAGGCATGATCTGCCCTTGACGAAACCAAGTGGGTTGGATCCAGTGTCTGGACGTTTACTATATCTCTATTGATCATCTCCGCGATAATCCTTTCCATGGCTTTACATATAAGACTAGTGAGACTTATGGGTCTGTAGTTTCCAAAGTCTGTAGATGGCCCTCTTTTGAACAGAGAGATGACTGTTGCCTTGCTCCATTCATGTGGCATGAAGTCTGTTTGGAGGCTACAGTTAAATAGTAATTCCAGAGGCCCTGATAGGTCATGTTTCATGCTATTTAGAAGGTATCCTGGGATATTGCCTGGGCCCATTGATGCAATGTTCTTGGTCTTAAAGAGAGCATTAAAGACCTGTTCCCTTGTGATAGTAGGGGGAGTTATATTTGATGATACTTCCTGAGGGAAGGTTGAGGGGGAGTGAGGAGTAAAGTTGGAGTTGAATTTATCAGCCAGGAGGTTTGCTATATCTTCTAGCTCAGTATAGGTGGCTCCCTTTACAATGAGCTCTACACACAATTGTGTATTGCCTTTGAGGTTGTGGACATAAATAAAGAATGCTTTGTGGTTGTCCTTGGACTGGGAGGCCAAACTTACCTCAAATTTGGCTTTGGTAGGCTTTATTTGTCCTCTGAGTTGTTTTTTAGTTTGATGAGAATGCTTTTATCCTTCTGGGTTCTACACCTCCTAATTTTGCTGTGATTTTCTTCCTCCTGTTATACATCCGATTGATTTTGTGATTCCACCAGGGTGGCTTGTTTTTTGAGTTAGTTCTATACTTCTTCCTGGTGGGTACAGCTGCCTCTATGCAGCTATTAACATCCTTGAACAGGGTGGAGATTTAAAGCACTGAGCTTGGTGTAGGCGTTACTTGAAATTAATTTAGAACCCACAGCCTTCAGTATTAAAAGACAAGTATACTCTCAACTGTGCTATAATGCTTTTAAATACTTTAGCACAATACTAGTGATATCATTTGCTAAACAACAGTTGCACAATGTGAGCAGACTTGGCATATAAGCAGCACTAAACTCCTCTTTTCCTGATGCTCTCAGCTCCTTGTAAAATGCACTTGACACTCACTTTCTTGTAAAAATGCATTTGACACTCACTTTCTTGTAAAATGCACTTGACACTCAACCATATCTGTCAAATTTGTAGCACAAGACATCTGGAAAAATCCAAAATTTAAGGGGGTGGATAAAGTCCCAAAACCAGGGACACTTTTGAAATATCATTTGTATAATCTTAGAAAGTTGCTAGAATAAAAGTTTTTTTTATTACCATGCACTGAAAGTTAGGAAGACTGAAAATTAAATGGCTGTCATTATTTAGTGATTTCAGTCCTCACTGATTTGCTAGAAAACCAGAAACTTCAGGAGGAACAGCCCACAGATCTAAAATGTTGAGAGCAATGCACTCAAGTCCTTGAAACATGAGTGGTGGGAGAATCAGGCTTTTGCTTCTTGGCCTAAGGTACAAATAATATTTGCTATCTGTTGTTACAATTGCAACTGTGTCTAGGTTGAAGTTGCTCATTGAAAATCATTTAAAGCACCGGAAGGAGCTTTTTCCAGATTGTACCATTACACCTAAACAACTTTATATGATACATTTATCATCACAAATAAAATCATCTGGCCCAATGGTCAGACATATGCAGTTCAAGTCTAACCATTGTTTCTTTAAACAATGGGCCTCCAAACTCAATTTCAAAAATATTTGCAAGTTTTTGATGGAACACAACCAAATATATGAAAACTGCCAAAATGTTGACTGCACAGTGCACCACATTTTTTCAAGTGAAAGGGAGATAGGACTTATATCTGTGGTGAAAGATCTACAATATTTAAATGGAAAACTAAGAGACTTCTTTAATTTAAATGAGGTAAACCATGCTGTATCACTCCAGTGGCTTGTCATAAATGGTAATAAATACATAACTCAGGAGTCCATGATATGTGCCAAAGTACAGAATCATAATATACTAGAATTTGAACTTGTCACAAACATATTTCTTGTTGATTATAGGTTTTATTTTTTGGAATATTAACCATTTCAAACTATTTGCTTTTAAGAAACATCATGGCTTATCAAGTAGAAGCCACACACCTTGCACAGGCCACTGAGTTTGCAGATGTTAAAAACCTAGTTGATTTTACCTCTTATTACACAATTTGCAACAATAGTCAAACTTTTGTACACATCAAATACTATCTTTAGAGGTGTAATAGAATTGTACAACAGTTCAAATGACTCATAGTATGTTCCAAGATATAAAGTCTCTCAATTTGCACTGACTGCTAACACACACACACACACACACACACACACACACACACACACACACACACACACACACACACACACACACACACATTATTAGAAAACACTTTTTCCCATTTCAGGGTCACAGTGATCTGGAGCCCATCTCCACAGGGCAGAGAGTTCTGGGCAGGGTACACCCTGGACAAGACACCAACTCATTGCAGAGCTTGGACTATGACACTTACTCGCACACCTTATACATGATCAATTTCACATTTCCAGTTCACCTATTATTACCTAACTTCTATGTCTTTGGCCTGTGGGAAGAACCCAGAACCTCAGCGGTGGGAGCATGAGTGATAACCCCACCAGCACCGTGCTGCCCTAAGGATATTTCGAACAAGAAAATAGTGTGCAAAGTTGCTATGCTCAAATAAAAATGGAGACATTTAGTTACAAATTATTAAAATTTTCTGTTTGCATGTTCTGTTGATGTCACAGTCCAAGCTGTATGTTCTTCATGTCATCAGAATCGCAAGCAGTTATATCCTTTACTATCACAAACTGCATTGTTATTTGTGGAGATTATGATATTATTTGAATATGTGTGCTGCTTAACCACTTTTCAGCAAATGTTTTATTTAAGTAGACATATATTTCTAAGGTGATCCTTGAGTGGCTTCAAAGGAGCTTATAAAATGTATTATTTTGCTTGTATTCATGTTGACCAGATGAATGACAAACTATTTTTCAAATATCTTAGATCAATAAATCTGACTGAATAGATAAGCCTATTCTTAAAAGACATGTTATTACATTTGAATGTTTGCAATAAATTAATGAATGTGTGAAAGAAAAAGATACTTGAAATAAGAAATTCTGACTGCAATAATTATGCATGCTTGAGTGTGGTTACAGATTTTATAGTTCTAGTTTTAAGCATTTATTTACTTAGAATCAGTAATAAAATCTCAGTAACATTTTAAATAATCTTATTAAGACAATTAAGGACAAAATGGCTTGAAACAACCAAACTTCTCTTACATAAAAGATAGAAAAATCTTGTCAAGCAAAAAACAAGCCCAATTTCTTTGATTTAAGATATATAATCTTACATACATTTCACTTTTTGCAGTGTATAAATTACAACCAGAAACCCTATTTTGCAAAGCTAAGTGGATATTGTCATACAGCAATTATCAAAATGGCTTGATAGTTTTAGATTTAATGAGAAAAGTAGAACAAACAAAAGACAAAAACCAAGAACACTCATTCACAAAAAGGAAGAGTCCAGCTGCCTCCAGGAGAAGAAAGAAATTCGATTCAGTCAACCTGTTAGAAATGGACTGCAAAAAAACCAGTATTTCCACACAGATGTTCATAGGTTCATAGGTTCATACTAGGCTATCTGCCCGAGGGCATTTATAAGCCTAGCCAGAGTGTGTTTGGCTTTCGCCACCCATTTTAAATTAATTTTGCTATGCCTTTTTTTGAGGTTAGTATACTGTGCCTCTGTCTAACAGTGACACAGAAGTGATAGCCAGGGTAAACCTACGATCTCCCATCCACTCATCAAGATTCCTCTTGAAGAGAGTCAATGTGGGACTCTGCCTAACCTGGACTGGGATTTTATTCCAGAGTGAAGGGAGCCTCTGGGTTATGAATCTGTCCCTCCAGCATGTCCTATTTATTTCAGTGCTGAGGTTCAAGTCTCTCGAGCGCGTAGCTCGATGGGATTTGGATTTTCTGAGGTGCAGCATGTCCATTAATTCTGGGTTGGACATGGCTTTATACGTCAGGCACAGATCACCTCTGAGCAGGCGGTATGCCACTGAGTAGAGCTGGAGTTTCTTTAACCGGGCAGCATATGGCATCTGTTTGAGCCCTTTGATCCTCTTGGTGAGGTACTTTTGGGGTCTTTCCAGTTGCTGCAGGTGTCTGGTAAGGTACATCCCAAAAGGGCATTGTACTCAATTATGGGCCTGATGAGGGATGAGTAAAGAGGCACGATGACCTCCCTGATCTAGATGTGAATCTCTTCATGATTAGGTGGGCTATATAAAATGTTTTTCTAACCACTTTGGCCACGTGGTTGTCAAATGAGAGATTGCTATCAACTTGGGTCCCCAGGTCCCTAATGACTTCTTCTGTACTTAATGGATTACCACCTATGTGGTAATTTGTGGGCACTTTGTTTTTGCCAAAGGGGATGACTATACACTTTTTGGCGTTTAGCTTGAGGCCATGGCTCTGGCACCAGTTGTCTGTTTCTATGAGACCCTTTTGGAGGATGCTTGTGTCGTCTGGAGAGTTGATTATGGCGCCCAGTTTGCAGTCATCTGCGAACTTGGTCAGCCACAGTCCTTCCGTGTTGGCCTGTACCGCCGAGAAATATATACCGAACAAGAGAGGTCCCAGGACTGAGCCTTGTGGGATGCCACTTGTAACTGGTTTGGAGTCTGACATGGCTCCAGCAATTCTAACCATGTGGGTTCTGTCCTTGAGCCAGTTTGCAACCCATCTAGTGACACAGGGGTTTATATTTAAGCTGGTGAGCTTGTCTATAATGCCCGAGTGGGGTATTGTATCGAAGGCTTTTGCGAGGTCCAGGTAGGCTGTGTGGACCACCTTCCCCTCGTCAATGGCCTTGGTGACTGTTTCAAAGAAATAGACCAGGTTTAAGAGGCAGGATCTGCCCTTAACAAAGCCAAACTGGGTAGGATCCAGTGTCTGTAGGTCCCCAATATCTTTATTTATGAGGTCCATGATGATCCTTTCCATAGCTTTGCAGACCAAGCTAGTCAGGCTTATGGGGCGATAGTTTCCAGGATCCATTGAGGCACCACCTTTGTGGAGAGGGACCACTGTTGCTGTACGCCACTCTTTGGGTACATATCCTGTAGTAAGGCTAGACTGAACAGTAGTTTTATGTTTGGGTTTAGCTCTTCTTGGAGTTCA
>NC_056731.1:1758673178-1758678178 GCF_019279795.1 Protopterus annectens | reverse complement strand
ATACTCAACTGCATCTCAACTTCGCAGCACAAGAAGTCTGGAAAAAGTCAAATTTATTGGGGTGGATCAAAAGGGCAAAAACCAGGGACACATTAAACATTGCTTGTATAATCTTGGAAAGCTGCTAGAATAAAATGCTGTGTTACCACCATACATTTAACTGCCAAGGTCCCTGTGCAAAAGAGTCAGAACAACATACCACTATGCCAAATCACCTGTTTTGTGAAAGAAAAATTCTGTGTTACCACCGTACATTTTACTGTCAAGGTCCCTGTGCAAAACAGTCAAGAGCAACATACCACTACACCAAATCAGCTGCTTTGTGAAAGAGAGGAAGACTGAAACTTAAATGGCTATCATTTAATGAATTCAGTTCTCACCATAGCTGTCAACAGCACAAAACACCTGGACAAACCCAGTAATAAGGGAATACAGCCCTCAAACATATTCAGTGAATTCAGTTCTTGCCATAGCTGTCAACCTTAGCACAAAAAACCTGGACAAAGCCAATAACAGGGAATTACAGTCCCAAAAATAAGGACAAATTTCAAATAGTCATCTTATAAACTTAAAAAAAATGCTATAATAAAAGGTTGTGTTACTATATATTTATTGCTAGAATAAAAAGTTGTTTTACTATGTATTTTCTGAAGAATATGAAGTCTGAAATTCAAATGCCTGTCAATTTTACTTCTGACGGAACAAAAACAATTTTCAGCAGAGGCCCAGGGAGAAATACTGTAGACACATGTCTTTGTAAAATGGCAGGACACCAGAGCAAATCCACACAAACACAGGGATAAGATGCAGACTCCACACAGAAGGCACCCCAGCCAAGAATCAAACCAGAAAACCTATAGCTGTGAGGCAACAATACTGCCACTGCACCATCAAATATGTAAGGACACCAGAGCAAATGGACACAAACACAGGGATAAGATGCAGACTCCATATATAAGGCACCCCAGCCAAGAATCAAACCAGAAAAACCTATAGCTGTGAGGCAACAATACTGCCACTGCACCATCAAATATGTAAGGAAGTAAACATTCAGAAACCTGAAGTCTGAAATTCAAATGCCTGTCAATTTGTTAATCAGGACAGTCTGACTTGGAACAAAAAAACAATTCTCAGCAGAGGCCCAGGAAGAAATAATGCAGACATGTCTTTGTAGCATGGGAGGACACAAAAGCAAACCTACACAAACACAGGGAGAAGATACAGACCCCCCCACAAAGAAGGCACCCCAGCCAAGAATCAAACCCAAGAACCTGCAGCTGTGAGGCAACAATGCTACCACTGCACCATCAAATTTTAAGCATTGCAATATTTAAAAAACACAGATATTTATTTCCCCGTCCCTATTAGCTTCCACATACTGGCAGTTACCATTGTTGCATTTTTTATTTTTGTCATTTTTGTGTGTCAGTGGTGGGAATGTTGAAGATTGTATTTAGACTTTCTACTAAATTTTTTTTCTTAATTATGATATCTGTACTAAAAGTTTAGTTAGTTTTTTTTAAATTATAGATTTTTTTTACCGCTGCCTTGTTTGTTAATTTAGGGGGCCACATGCCACAATAATATAGCCACCTATTCCGCTAAGAAAATCCAGATAGGCGACTTAGTGATGTGCGCGAAGAAAGCGCTTTTTTTTTTTTTTAAAGCTTGCTGTTATTCGCTAAGGTTTCTTTTTGTTGGTGGATAATATTATGAGGATTAGATCAGATCAAATATGACGCAAAAATCTGCAATTTTTTTTACAAATGGTGGTGGGTAGGGAATTCAGGTCATTAACACCTGCATACAAGGTACAGGGTTCAAGCCTGAGGTATTCCCTACCACACCACCATGAGTCTAACCACCGGTATATTGCAACTGGGGCATTTTCACACACAAACACACACACACACACACACACACACACACACACACACACACACACACACACACACACACACACACACACACACACCAAAATCCCTGTCTACACACTTACCTGAAGTAAATCCTGTCCATATCTCCAAAGTACATCACTGTAAATCCTGTCCAACATCCGACCCCTATCCAAAAACCCACGCAAATCCAACCCTGCCCGTTATGAGATCCTAAATCCCTGACTGCTGACGTTGCAGTCCGACCCCAACGTGTTTCCCCAGTGAGTTCCCAGGACAGTCTATGCAGTTTAAAACTGCATAGACTTCTGGGAGGTCTGTTGCCCATGTTTCTCAATCAGGACTGCTGCTGAGACAATCTGTGCATGCTCCAGACTGTCTCAGCAGCAGTCCGGACTAGTGAGCATGCGCGAAGTCCGCAAATGTTTAAATTTTTTATTTTCTATTTATTTCTTTTTATTTTTTTACTTTCAAGTTGAGGGGGCGGCAGTCCAATAGCATGGGCCATCCCTGATATATATATATCTATATCTATATATCTATATATATATATATATGTGTGTGTGTGTGTGTGTGTGTGTATATAAGCATACAGAAATGTAAACCAAAAAAAAGGTTTACATTTTTTCAAACAGAACACTGGAGCCATGAAAGCAGACCAAACATATGTATTACAAAGTTAACATATGCCAATAGCTAAATATACAGCCACTGGCATAAAAAAACACGCACAGCACATAAAATATAACATTTAATGTCATGGCCACACTAACGCAAAGTACAGCTGCAGTGCATGTGTGCGCAAACGGGAACACAAGGAAAATAGATATAGATGTCATAAAACTGCAATGTAACACAAATCATGATTTTGCCATAATAGTCAATGGTATGCATGCTACACCACAACCAAGGCACAAGGGTTGTTAAGGGTCTGTGACAGTGTTTGGCGTGGTAACTAGGAATTAGTAATCAATGCCATGCAAATGAGGCAAGTAATACTGAATTGCAAACACCTTAACGGTGTAAGGCTGTACCACACAGCGTAGCAGTATAACACCGAGGAGTGGCCTGGAGGTATACATGACATCAGGAGACGGGTGTGCCACCCTAGCTGTAAGCACATTGGAGCAGGATAGGGGTGTGGATGTAGCCATAGCTTTGCTTAGCTGAGAGCACACAAGGTGACCAAAAGTGCATGTGTACGCAGATGACAATGCGCTCGAAACCCAGTAAACAGCTGCGCACGGCGCACACCACAGCTGAAACAGGGAGGTTACGGGAAGACAATAAGGAAATGCCGCAGCAGGGTAACTGGAGTACATCTGAGTAATTAACACCTATTAACTCACAGTGGGCCATTGACGGTAGCTAATAAGGCTGCTAGCAGCAACCTGCAGAACAGGAAAGGGGAGGTGCCAGATTCTCATTTCTTCATTTTGATAGCGGACACCCCATTTATTGCAAGAAGAACTTAGTAAAGGGGCAGTTCGTTAGAGGCTCAAGGATGACAAGCTCTGAAAATGATTTTATAAAAGAATGTGATAAATTAGAACAGATGTTTCAGGAAAGGGGAAATCCAGAGCAGTTTATTAAGAACTTGAGAAATGAAGTTACAATAGGGAGAAAGAGAAAGTTTAAACCCATCATAGGAGAGAAAGAAAATGCACAAAATATGGGAACCAATGAGATTCCTAGGAATGAAAATTTTCAGCAAGCATTGGTTCTTGAGTATAATGCCCTAAATAAGTCAGTGAAATGGTTATTTCAAAAAGAATGGGAAAAATTTAAAAGTTTAACTGACCTGGAAGGTCTCCCAGAGCAAAAGTTAAAGGTGGTATTCAAGAATTCAGTTAACGTAAAAAATATTTTGGAAACTGGAAAGGTAGAAAAAAGATTAGGTGACAGAGGTAGTACAGTGAAGGTAGGCACCTATAAATGTGGAAAGTGTAGGCAGTGTGGGTTTATTATAAACCAAGAGAAAATCTATTTAGAAAGCAAGGAATTATGGCTGCACAGCAAGGGCTATTTCAATTGTGAGTCTATAGGGCTGGTTTACTTAGCAATATGTATGAAATGCTCATCCTACTACGTAGGGAAAACCGAGAGATCCCTGAAAAAGAGGATCTATGAGCATACATATGAAATGAGTAAATGCAAAGAAACCAATGCACTCTACAGACATGCACTTTTATGTAAAGAAAATGATTTTAAATTCTTTGTATTGGACCAAGTTAAAAAAGATATTAGAGGTGGTCCCTGGGAGGAGAATATCAGTTACAAAGAATTATGGTGGCAATTAGCCCTAGAAGCCAATAAATTGCCTGGCTTGAATGAATATATATCCATCTTGCCACTATTGAAACTAAGAGCTGCTAGAATATAAAAAGGTGGATGTAGTAATCTGTAAAGACCAATAGATGGCACTAGTTCATAGTTAAAAGTTATACAAACTGGGTTTCATGAAATAGCTTTTTATAAAAGAAATACATAAAATGTATTTTTAGTTTTGGATTTTAAAAACCAAACCACTGTGATGTTTTGATATATTAGAACGTGTTTTTAAAAATATTTAATTATTAAAGACTGCTAAAATAATATATTTGATTTTAAATTAACATATACAGTGTTTTAAACAAACAGGAACAAGTGTAATTAATTGTGAATTAACAAAGCAAGTTCATTTGTTAGTTTGAACTAACAAGTATCAAATGATTGGCCTAATGAGAAGAATTAAAGTATATTAATTGATTGTTTATTAGGGTTTTTGTATCTGATGAAGTCCATTGGGGACGAAAACGCGGATGGTTAATAAAGCGTTCATTTCGTGAAGAGATTGTGTGGTGTATTAAGCTTCTCAACTCCTTTTTGACTCCTTTTTGGACTTATTGGTTTTTGTGGAGGTGCCAGATTGCAAAGAAAAGATAACTGTCACAGCAGAACAAAGCAAACCTGCAGTAGATTGGCTATAGAACACATTTCGCAACACAATCCTGGGTTGGGAACGTACAAAACAAGAAAGCAGGCTGCTGGATGCATGCCTGACAATGGGAGGGGAATTGGTTTGGAAAATGAAGGCAACTGCAATTTCAAAGCAGTACCTTAAAA
>NC_056731.1:1758396520-1758615840 GCF_019279795.1 Protopterus annectens | reverse complement strand
TGATTCACAGTATGTAGAGTACTCTTCAAAAACATCTACTACATGCCAGCAAATACATATGTGTTACATACCTTTCCTTTGTATTTCTCTGTTCCGTCTGTTTTTAAAGGAAATATATATATATATATATATATATATATATTATATATATTGTTGGGTTTTCTCTGTCTGTTGATGTTGCTCTTTCTTTTTCTGTGTATGTCTATTTCTGTCTCTTTGTCTGGGTCTCTGTCTCTCTCTCTCTCGCTCTCTCTCTCTGTTGCTGCAATGATATTATTGCATGTGTGGACAGCAAGTACAGCCTGCTTTTCTAGGTATCTGCACATGTGCAT
This sequence comes from Protopterus annectens, assembly GCF_019279795.1. Lineage (NCBI taxonomy): Eukaryota > Metazoa > Chordata > Ceratodontiformes > Protopteridae > Protopterus > Protopterus annectens. The sequence continues at coordinate 1,758,615,508 of NC_056731.1, read as the reverse complement.
GTGATGGCCTCTGCACCAATTGGTACTCACCATTTAGTAATTGCATGCAGCCTACTATGTGGCAATTGCAGTACTCACTGTCATAGCAGCCCACTTCTATAAAATGCTAAGTTAGGTAGGCGTAGCCCTTTCAGCTTTCCAAAGTGGAGCCCATGCTTGTTTGCTGTGGACACCGTTGTGTCAGTCAGAAGGTTGGTATACTTCTTATATCTGAAGCTAGGGTTGTAGCCAGTGATTTGCATGTTGTACTCAAACCTGAATGCTGCTGCTTCTAGTACACACTTGTCAGTGTAGAATTTTACTCACCCCTCCAAATGCTAACAGAAGATACATGGGAGTATGTACTTTCTTTTCTAATTATACAATTAACTGCCATACAAAAGTAATTATTGCAATGTATTCTTCTGGCACATGAACTGTTTGTGAACTACTATACTGTAAATATTAATTTACTCACTTCTGAACAGTTTGTGTTTTTTTTGTGTTGACATTAGCACAGGCTGCTCAAGACAACTGGACTAATTTCAGTACTGAGTATGCCTACGTACATCCTTGGTAGCACCTGAATACACAGGTATATTGTACTTTTGGGTAGGGGTGCAGAAGTACAGAGAGCATTATTTATTATTGTGTGATGTTTATCTTGCTGAACATACAGGGTTGCTGTGTACCTGTTAGTCTATCGAGGCAAGTAGTCTGTCTGCGTAGCTCCCACCTGTGGACATATCCAGATGGTAGCCAGAGGTTAGCCTATTATTCTTTGTCTGTGCACCACACCGGTCTTTTCAGCACTGGAACAATGGCATTGTCACAATTGGTTGCTACCAGTACATGGCTACATCCTTTGATATTTCTGTGTTGTACTCCTACATAAGGGTATGCTTGTGGAACTCCTTCCAAAGCTATTTGCAGAGTGTGTAATGGCAGAAAAGCTGATATGCCTATGTGTTTCTGCCACTGCCAGGCCTCTGATACACTCAGGTATATATTTGAACAGCCTCAGGGAAAGGTGCATATAAGTGAGGTACACCTGTAATATATTACAGACATTAAGTTGAGACTGAGAGAGAATCAGAGCATATGTATTAATACACCTTTTCTGACGTGCAAGCAGTGTCTACTCTTACTTATTGACATTATTCATTAAGTGTAATTCCCCACTTTTCTGCCTAATGTCAGTACTTTTTAGAGGGATTCAGAGGGACACAGCTAACATTTGTTTACGAATCAGGGACATCCCTGAAAAGCAGTCACAGTTGGGAAGTATGGCCTCTGCCTTATTCAAATATGCCAGTGTTTATCCTGCTCTGATACTGTGTGGGGTTTGGAAAGTGCTACTGTAACATTATTTCCTGCTAGAATGGCTGGTTCTCTTTTCACAGTCATGTCATGCAGTTCCACAACAACTGCTGGTAAAGACCCACAGAACAGGATTTGTGTTATGGCATTCCTATTTTCCCTTTACATTCACTCATTGTAATGCATGATATATTTATTACAGCACCAACTTGTTGTATGACTACTGTGGCTTAGTGGTACTTCGTGTAGTGTGTCCAAGGTCCGGGGATTCAAGACTGACAGAGATGTTTTATTTTGCTGTTCAGCAGAACAAGGGCCCTGCCATGCAGAGTGACTAAGACACTTTTAATGCAGTTGTAAGCAGGTTTCGTGGGTTTGAGTGATGCTTAGCAATACTTAGCTAAGCACACACAAGCGCACACTCGCACACCCCTGCTAACTACTGCTTAAAAGTGCTTACTCCTGCTAACCCCTGCACTAATTTCTTTGAAAGAAAAGAAAATGGGGAGATAGGAAAGTGGTGAAAAGGGGGCACAAAGAGGGAAAGACAGTAGGGAAACCAGCTCAGGATGTGCAGGACGGGTGTAGGGAAGCTCCATAGCTGCTCGTTTCTTTACCAGCAACAGCTGTGCATATGTTAGAAATTTGGAGTGAAATTTGAAACCTTCCACCCCTGAGAGAGGGGTGAGGATAACAAAGTTGGTTGTACTGCCAATTATAATGATCAGTTTACATGTCCAGCGGACATGTGTGCGAAATGGGCAGCTATGTATGGGGCGTAATTTTTTTGTGGGAACAGATTGCCCTTTTTTTGTTTTTTTCAGGTGAGAGTGGAATGTGAGGTACAGGAAGTAGTTATATTTGGGGAGTTAGGTTGGGGAGGTAAACAGACAAGACAAACAAGATGCATACAGGGGCGGAATATGACACATGTGGTGGGTGAACACAATTGACGAGGACGGATGTTTGGATATCGCAAGCCCATGAGCCCACAGATGGCAACAGTGGAACTGAGATCCCACCCATGGGCAGTCACCACTGCACCTTCACAGCCCAGAGGGTGGCTGTGCTGGGGGCTGAGTAGGAGGGGCAGGCTCACCCATGAGTTGCTCCACTCGTGCCTCGAGCTGGCGTAGAGGATCAGTGACCGAACGCTTTATCTCCCTATGCACCACAGCCTGGACCGTTCAGAAGGTGAGAGGTGGCCCTCCTCCGGCCACGCTTGCAGGGGGGGAGACGAGCCCCATCCCCTGCAGTGCTTCCACCCACAGGTGGCACAGGACCACTGGAGGAGGAGGAGGTCCCAGGCTGGGCACTGGACATGCTGGTGCCAGGTGCCATCGCCAGCTGAGGTGAGAGAGGAGGGTCCTCTGGGACCGGCCTTCCCATACGTTCTATGTTTAGCAGGATTTAATGACAATATGGGTTAGTAGCAGACAACAGCATTCCAAAGTAGTTATAACAGCATGCAGTAGTATTCCCATTAACCCAACACACAAGAATTCCAACAGTTGAACAGCAAGCATAACACATGCATATTTAGAACAACAGTGGACATTCCAACAGCATGCAGGGTTGATTGGTGGCAACAGGCCACCAAGAATGTGGTATGTGAACAGGGCACATGCATCAAAGTACATGCAGATATTTATAAACCAATAGGACATATGTCCCAACAAAGTTTTTCAGATTACACATACCCATTTAGGTGTGGAATGGCATTATTTATGACCGTAAAGTAGGGTGTAAAAAGATCACTCCATTAACAACTTATATATACTTATAAGTTTACTCTACATTCCTACTGACTGCAGGTATATATCTCCTGCATGTATTATTACACTAGGCAGTGTCCATTAAATTGTGAAATGGTTTTGATAGTTGTTTATATACCTGACATATATCTGACATACAAACTGTTCAAGATGCAGATGTTACTGCTATGTATTTATATATTTCATTTTTATTCATATATCTACATATCTGGCTGTCTTCAGGTGACATTATCAGCTACATTTAAACAGACCCCTACATTTCTAGCAGCACACTGACATTTCTGGGGAACACAGTCACAAGCTACTCATGTGCCAGATTAACCTGTACATGCTAGTCATGAACCAACAGTTGAGGACTGTATATATGCTTAAGAGCTACTGGCATTCCCTTTATCCATTTTATATGGACCTACCCAAGTGTGGATTGACAGCACTTAATACAACTGTACTATTTCCATAATGCAAGGGTACAACAACATATCAAAGAAAGTGACGCGGACACAGTCCAGGAATTATACCTTTATTAATTACATTACACACTTTTGTAGTGGCTCTCTCATTCATTTCATATTTTGGTGCATGCAGAATACTTTTATTCCAGACTTATTATACCTTTATTAATGGGTTACAAGACTTTTTCATGCTCTCTTACTTATTTTATATCACAATACATGCAGAGACTTTATTTAAGACTTATTATACCTTTATTAATGGGTTACAACACTCTTTTTCAGGCTCTCTCACTTATTTTTTATAATAATACATGCAGAATAATTACTAACCTGCCTGGTGGCGCAGCGTTAGCAGCCTATCTGCATAGGCTTGCAGATTCGCAGCACGGACACCTGCAGCTGTGAAGTAAATGAAGGGATATTGAGACATACCTATCCATTATATAGACTACAATAGCATTTCGTACATACTTCATTCCATGGCTACCTACTCAGTAGTGGGGCATCTTGCATGTCACGGGCCTCCTGTATCTATCGGTTCAGTTGGTCCGGATTCCGTCTCTTCAAGTCTGCATGGTGGTGATGGACCTGCTCACCAGTCCGAGGGATGCCTGTGGAACTGGTGAGAGCATGAGCTAACTGGTTCCAAGCCTCCGCTTTGTACTCCATCCCTTGAAACTGGACCTGCAGGAGTCTTGACTCATGATGGTGGACAAGGAGCCAAACCATGTATTTTGACTCCTCGATGCCCCACCATTGCACTCGAAAGTGAGTACCCTCTCCAGCACCGGCCATTCTGACTGCAGATGGGAGCTACAACCAGTTATGGTGAGTATTCCCACCTATGGAGCTTAAATATGCCTCATTTCCCACACTTATTTGTGATTGGTCATTTTTGAAAATTCTCAGCTAACAGCAATGGTTAAACTTTAATTTATAAGTATATGTATGTTAACAGTGCATGTTTATGAAAAGCTGTCATGGCTTAGTGATTCAGTACTTTTATTATGGTGCACAGTGTCCTGGGTTTGAGCCTTGTCATTGCTTTTTATTTTACTACTGTCCAGACAGGCTAGGGGGTGTGGCTGTGTTTAGGCGACTTTGCTCAACTTTGCTCTACGTTGCTCCACATTGCCCGACAGTGCACTGGTTAGCATGGTGTGCAGCTCCACGCAAAACTATTGTGCTAGGTAAAGCGTGCTGCTTAGCTTTGGGCAACTATATTGTGCTGGGTACAACGCTGCTTAGCTATGGGCAATTATATGTCAATATCCTTAATGCTGCTCACCTTCTTATATTTATATATACATCCATTTTGTTCACTAATACATAGGCAATTTCAATGCTTTTTACTAAAATTCCATTCATATATGTCAGGAATTATTTTATATACTAATTTAAAACATAAAATAGAAAGGGGAGTGGTGGGACTAGAAAAGGGAAGGCCTCCTCTTTGTGTGAGGGCTCTAACACTACGCTATTGCTATTTGGCTTAATTTGTATAAACATTTCTTATTATGCTCTTCGATGTCGAAATTGCTAACTGTAGCTAAGCAATGGGCACACCCACGCAAACATGCACAAATACTGGCAGCTATATCAGGAATTATAAAAAAAAATAAAAAGTTTACATTTTACAATTACAAAGGGGTTTAGTACGTGGGGTTGTGTAGTGTTTGCTATGTGTACATTTCAGCAGACTCGCTCATTGCACTTGACATTTTCACATTTATATAGTTGCAGGGGCATGGATATTTAGACTGCTCGGCAGTCCAACACGCCCCCTGCAGTCTTACATGCTCCGTGTTAGCCTTCCAGTTGAGTCAGCATGCCCTCATGAATATGCATGGCGTGCTGACGTCTTCCTGTTAAGACTGCCATTTCCATGTAAGAGTTATTTAGTCTTACATGGAAGATTAGTGAATCCCTGCCTATATGTTTTCTTGTTTTGTTTGTTCCTTTTTATAGCCCATGCTTTAAGGTCTAACTCACACATTCTTTCAAATAGTTCTAAAGTGGGGTGTATGGGGGGATTACACAACTTGGTTGTTCCTAAATAACAATTTAAAATTTAATTTTCGAATAAATAGTTTCAGGTCAATAATCAGATTCATTTTTCTGTTAGGAATAAAAGTGAGTCCCTTTGCAAACAAGTCACATACTGTAACATCAAAAACCAAGTCAGTAAAGTTATACAAGTTAAAGTCATTGGTTCTGTTTGTAATCATTTTTCACACAGGTAGCTGGAAGTGTGGGGGAGTAAAAGTATAAGGTGTTAAACTGTTCAATGTCTCCCCCTCCAAGCACCCCTGTTCCTGCCCCTGTTCGGCTGGAACATCTCTCTCTGTTGGTGCTTGTCCTGGCATGGTTGATCCCCTGGGTTGTATTTCTTTGTTTGTTGGTTCATTAACCATTCTGAGCATCTCAACACTTGGGGTTGTTCTTCATCTAAAAAAGTTTTGTCGTCTTCTATATTGTAAGATAGTCCCTTGGTTGCTGTCAATTACATTTATTCTGCTTTTAATAAAAGTCTTGCTACCCCAAGTTTGTGATTGGGGGTGGGGTAGGCAGTAAAAAAGTCTTATATGCATTTTAGTCTCTCCAATTTTTTATCTTTCTGTTTTTTATGCTGACCATTTGTTCATCAATAGAATAAAATATTCTTTTATATTCAAATTCATTGTTTTTAAACTGAATGGCTGACATCAAGGATTTATCTAATTCACTAGCTTCTTCTGGAAGTGTTTGTATCAGTTTGTTGTCATCCATCACAATTTGCATGTATTCAAGGCCAAATCTATCAAACAAAGTCAACAGTTGTTTATACAAATGAGAATCTGCAACAAGTCCCTGGGGATAGCGGCAGACTCTCAGGCCTTTTGGCACTATTTTTTGCTTTATACAGTCAACAAAATATAAATTGTACATTTGTAGTTTTTTTATCTTTACCAAAACATAATCCAACTCATTTAGTTTGTCAACAAAACAACAAGAATCAGTACCTGTATTTGTAGTGCTTAAAAATGTCCGTTCTTGTAACCATTCATTTAAAGAGGGTAAAATGTTTGCAGTGGTGGTATTCCAGTTAAATCCATTTAATTCCTTGTTGGAAAAAGAAGTAGTAGTTGTTGGCCTAGATAAAAATTGCTCCACATTGTTAGAGTTAGTAGCAGCCAAATTCTCTGCATTTTCTGCATTACGTAGGTTAAAAGAACCAGGTGTGGGTTGAAGAGATAGCTAAGAAAGATGTGGGTTCAATAGTTCTTCCAAACAGTCCAACCGCTGGTTAATTTTGTGTATTAACACAATTAAGTCACCCAAAGTGTCTGTGGGTTAGGAAAAGATCCCATGCCTGCTGCTTCCATCCAGGTTACTCAGATCAAACAAAACTAAAAAAGCAGCAACAAACCAATATTCCACAGAAAAGCAAATGCAGGCCAAAGGACTCCACAAAGAAGAAGCGATAAGTCCACTTTATACAGCAGTAAAAGGTGAGCGCTTTTGTCCCTGAAATAAACTAGGAACTTCATCAGACAAATAAAAAATGTTCCAACAGCTTTTTAAATCTTGTAATCTAAAGTGCATGTGCAGTGATATCACAAACCACACCTCTAAACTCAGCTAAACCACACCCCTGGTTCATGACATACATACAGCCTTGCTTAAGAGAAAATACCTGAATGAATGACTAGAGTATAAAATGTAATGTATAAGATAACATGTCAGACATTTTAAACTGGTAAACAAATATAAATACTAAACGGACACTGTTAAAATGCATATCTAATAGACATAAATAAGTAAAAAAGCATATTGTTTTCTGTTAAAAACATACCCCGGGATTCATGAAGCTTGCGCCAGGCGCAGGCATAGCGTAGGCAGTATAACGCCAAATATGGCCGTCGAGCGATTCAGGTACGATCCAATTCCACGTGCACTACCAGCGTACACCAGAACTGCGCAGCCCCCGGCTTAGGTATGCTAATCACCCCATGTGCAGTGTCGCACCTTGCAAATGAAGGCATATAGTGATTCATGAAGTGGTGCAGGCATAGCGTAAGCCCACGGAAATGTAAACCAAAAAACACGGTTTACATTTTCCCAAACAGAACATCGGAGCTATGGAAGAGGGCCAGACCCAGGTATCACAACGTTAACATATGCCAATGGCGAAATACACAGCCAATGGCATAAGAAAAGATGCACAACACGTAAATAACAACATTTAATGTCATGTCCACAGTAACGCACAGCACAACCGCAGGGCATGTGTGCGGAAGCTGTAACATAAAGAAATAATATAAAAATGTCATAAAATTGCAACGTAATAGAAATCAGGTTTACAGCATAATACACAATGGTAGGCATGAAACACCACAACCAAGGTGCAAGGGTTGATAAGGGCCTGCAATAGTGTTCGGCGCGGTAACTATGAATTAGTAGTCAATGCCATGCAAATGAGGCAGATAATACTAAATCGCAAATGTCCCGCCAGATGAAGGTTGTACCATACGGTGCAGCGGTATAACACCGAGGAGTGGCTCAGAGGGGATACATGACATCAGCAGAGGGGTGTGCCACCGTAGCAGTAAGCACATTGGAGCAATGCAAATCTGGCCTGTCCGTTGCTAAGCAAAGCTGCAGGACAGGGGTGGGGAGGAAGGTATAGAATCGTTTAGCTGAGAGCACACATGGTGCCCAAAAGCGCATGTGTACGGGGATGAAAACATGCCCGAAACCCAGTAATTGGACGTACGCACTGCAAACAATAGCAGAAACAGGAAGGTCAGGGGAAGAAAAGAAGGAAATGCGGAAGTAGTGTAATTGGAGTACTAATGAGCAATCAACACCAATCAACCCACGAAGGCCAATCGACGGCAGCTGACAAGTCTGCTTGCAGAAACCTGCAAAACAGGATAGGGGAGGCATTGGAATGCAAAGAAAGGAGGGGAGGTATTGGATTGCAAAGATAGGAGACCTGACACAGCAGAGCAAAGCAAACCGACAGCAGACCGGCAGTAGCACACATAACGCAAGATAGGCCAGGTCCAGGAAAGTACAAATGAAAGTAGGCTGCAGGATGCATGCCAGAAAATGGTAGGTGCAACGTGCAGAAATGTAAAGGGAAGGTCAAGAGGTAATCCACGGCAGGCAAATGTAACTCAACACCAAAGGCACCACAATAGTAGTTCCGGCAGTAAAACATATAAGATACCCTGTAGCTACGATCGTACATACACACCCTATGACATCATCGGTGTTCACAGCACAATAGTATAAAGTGTGAAAGCACCCAACACACACCTGTGTATTCCCAAACACTGCACCATAGGTGTAAACACACGGGGAACTTTTAAAATGTATATGTTGGGAGCTGCCATAGCTGTGATTCATCAGCATGTGTTAGAGACTGACGGTGTTGTGGAGGATGATGCCGACAACCACCGCAGGCCTCAGAGGAGAAGGAGAGTGTTCAGACCAAGGGTAACCTACCAGGGGCTACATGACCAGGAGATAGTACAGCATTACAGGGTGGACAGGGACATCTTACAGCAAATAGTGGAGCTGTGCTGGCCACGCCTGAGAACCAGAAACAACAGAGGGGAACCCATCCCAGTGGACACGAAGGTATGTGTAAGCCTGCAAATACTGGCCACAGGTACCTTTCAAAGGCCAACTGGAGATATAATGGGTATCTCACAGGCATCAGCATCCAGGGTACTACACCAGTTCCTGGATGCCATGTTACCACATGCCAATGAGCAGATATACTTCCCCAGAACTCAGGAGGAGTTGGCCAGCAATATGCGCCACTTCCACCATGTGGCACACTACCAGGAGGTACTGGGTGCGATAGACTGCATGCACATACAAATCAAGTCACCACCCGGTGAGCATGGTAGGCGCTACATAAACCACAAGGGATTCCACTCCATCAACTGCCAGGTCGTGTGCAATGCCCAGGGCATTATCATGGATGTGTGTGCTGGCAGCCCTGGAAGCTACCATGACTCCCATATCTGGCATGCCTCACAGCTGTATCAGGTATTTGTCAGGGGGGACATCCCACATGGCCATCTCTTGGGGGATGCTGGCTATGCACTGGAGCCGTGGATGATGACTCCCATCAGAAATGCACACACACCCATGCAAGAATGCCATAATGAGGCACACGCACAAACCAGAATCATCATAGAGCATGTGTTCGGGATGCTGAAATCACGGTTCCGGTGCTTGGATACATTTGGTGGATCCTTGCAGTACTCTCCAGGCACATGTGCCCACATCATCATTGTATATGCCATGCTACATAATATGATCCTGCGGAAGCAGCTGCAGCAGGGACAAAATGGTGAAGGCCCTCATAGCCCACCACAATTGCCAAGGCCATTACAGGCACAGAGGGATTCAGACCATGAACACACTGTGCCAGCCCCAGTAGGCAGACGGAGGCGTGCCCAATATGCCTATGCCTTGGCAAAGAGGGAACATATAGCACATACTCTGACAGTGTAGGCCCCTACGGACTGACACCTCTCAACCTGCACACACAGTAAAATGGATGGCACACAAACATGACCACATGTAAATTGTAATGTATAGGTGGCCCACTGTGTGACTCCTACATAGGCAGCCCTCAAACATTGTAAACACAACAGCTAGTGGAACACGGAATGCCAACACCTGAACAGTACATGAGCCTTACAGCATATGGTGGTGCTGTGTGCCTGTCATGTTCCCCGCCAGATATATATATATATATATATATATATATATATATATATATATATATATATATATATATATATATATATGTACACATATGCATATATATAATACAGATAGAAAGGGCAATAGAGTGATATATGGTGATATAGATGGATTCAGCGATATCTGCAAATATAATAGATAGTTCAACGACATTCATAACACCTTGGAGGTACAAATAAATAGGATACCGCCATCCATGGAATGTGTAACATACCGACATGCATAACCACGAGGCTGAAAGACCGATAGAACACAGTACTGGAACAGTACAGCCGTGAGTAATAGTATGATGATATGAAGGGACAGTTAATCACCGCTGCCGGTGTTGCGGTCCACATAGGTACTGTGTTCAACTGTGTCTGTGAGTGCCGTAGTCTGTGTAAGTGTGCATTGAGGGTGCCGTGTGCATCTCTGTGTGACTGTAATGTGTGTGTGTCCGCAACATGTGTTTGTTAGTGCCAAGTCAGAGGCAGATCAGTACGGTAGGTGTGGGTATAGCTAGCCGTAGGCATACGGTTACTACCTGTCCCACAGTAAGAGGGACAGCCCCACCCTGGGCAGGTGTGTCCTGACATAAAACAGTACAAAGGGCAAATGTCCGAGATGGTAGGACATAAATATGTCCCATATATAATGTAACAGTCGTATTTAATAGTTATGCCTGTATGTAAGAAACGTAAATGTTACATGCAATATGATAAGTAGCCAAAGTCACACAACAATAGGTATGTATTGAGGATAAAAGTATGTGCTAACCTGTGTACTGACCGTGGCTACGTGTTGGCCTGTAAACACTGCTGTGTGTCCCGCAAGTGTCCAACAATGACCATATGAAAAGGTGGCAACCCATGGCAAACAGGCTCTTTTACCAACACAACCACAATGACTGCAAATATCTGGGACAGAAATACAAGGGATAGCTGTCACTTACACATATCCCTTGATATATCGCTGCAATTACGAACGTATACAAGTAGCAAGCTCACCTGCAGATGATATAGAAACCAATTAACAATGGCCCAACGTACAATCCCGTAACATAAGTCTACTAACTGTTAGCTCTCTAATTAGGGACGGAGCCCACACACATATATACGGATTATGTAGAAATGCAAGGCCCACAAACCTGTATATGCTACGTACACCCACCGACATCCCCCACACTAGAAACTAAAGCAATACAAACTGTAATAGCAGCACAAACATCCAGTCAGTCAATTACATCTGCAGAACCCTCAACATACCGTGTGAGAGACACAATTAAAGGCGTCATGCAAAATTGCAGGCGTTGTATAATGGAACAAACAGCCATGTTACAGGTTTTGTTTGCAATACTCCGTTATCAGACGTTGGGATGACAGGTACACCCACATGTTGAACCAAATACTCTACCTGTCACACACAGTCCACGGGGGACATGAATCCAAAGTATATTTGTCTCCATGCATAGCAGTTGCAGTTACACATAACAAAACACAATATAGACCGTCTCCCCGAAGGTAGGGCAAATAGGCAACGCCCAAGTGGAGAATACAATTATACCCAACTGTTGCCATGTAATTGGCGAATGGAGTAGCTGCACAGCTGATATGCAAGTAATTAGTCACTCAGGAACACCAATTGGCGGGATGAATCCACATGTTACAGGTATCGACGTATATAAGGATGACTTGCCAGACATTCAAACCGTATGTTCATACCGAATACCAGTTGAAACACTGTGAGAGAGATAGAAACGAAACGCCGTAACGACAACAAGGTATATAGAATGCCCGATATGTAAGGTTATGTATAGCATGATCTGTATTAATTAGTTTTCCTGTATGTATAGCCTGGTTTGCATTAATTAAACGTGTCCGCAATGCATAAAGTGAGGAAAGGTATTTATGTAGTGATGTCTTGCTGAGCATACTAACGCTTGTAGAAACTGTGCGTCCAGCAGTGGGACACAAGTTACACAGCACAGACACCACAAGGGATGCTACATGAGGGCGTTAAACAGAACAATTCCATGCAACCCGCTGTCAGTGGTAGGGTATGTCCAACAAGGACGTGCCATAGCAGGGGATAGTATATGTTGATATACTGTCACAGCACGCATGTGTATGGGCATATAACATTAATGACATATCTAAGGTGATCCTGCTGTGCAAGTATGCTTTGCATTATGGGATACTATGTGAAATATGTGTAATGTATAGTATTATAGGTAGATATGACAGATATTCTACACAGCATAACAGGCATATCATGCATACCACAGGTATCGTCTATTGGTATGTACAATAACAGGATACATATGGCTTGTAGGCATGGGACATTGTAATAGCATGATAGCTAATCTAAATGGAAGGGCTACCAAATAACCATGCACAAAGGACATGTAATAGCTTCACAGGTGCATAGTGGGGTACTATGCAGTCTGGCAAGTCCATGTGTAAGCACAACTACAGTGTTCACACTAGTGGCACCTCTCTAGGGTAGTGTCCTGTGAACAGCAGAGCCAGGTGTCACCTGCACCTCTGCACAGTACAGCCACTGCAGTGATCCCAGGCCTACATGTGTCTCCCAACCACCAAGGGAGGTATCACATGAACAGTGCTACTGAGTGTCCCTGCGTGATGTACATAGGACTTATGTTCCAAAGCATGGTGAGTGTCCGGTTTGGGAATGTAACCCACAAGCACATCCCACTCATTGTGGCATGTGTGCACATATCCATGAGCATGTTGCTCACAGTGGCCTCTGCTTATGTTGCGTATGAGGAGTATATCCATTAATAATGTTGTGGACATGGGCCCTGTCTGATCAGCAGAGGTCACCCCTGAGTATGTAGTATGCAAATGTGTACAGATGTGGTGTCCATAGTGCAGCCGCATATTTAAACTGTCGGAGCTCAGTAAACGTTATGGCGTGTTAATGTTGTGGCATGTAAAGCTGTAGCTGTTGTGTAAGGTACACCCTAAATGGGGTGGTGTACCCTTGAATGTGTGTAGATGTCTTGAGTTCAGAGGTACAATGGGTGCCTATGTACCAGCTACACACCCAGTACAGATAGGTGTGGCCACGTAGAAGGATATCCACGCCACAGTGGCAATACGGTAACCACAGGAGTGGGGTGCAACATATGTGTGTACTGCAATCATGTACAATGTGATATGTATGTAGGGGACTACCATCCATTTGATAGTCAGTGGGTGAATGGTGTAATGCAAAGGTGATGTGCATGCACCTTGTGTCATGCAGCTTGATGCCATGATAGTCATATTATGTCTCTGTCACAGCGACACCCATATGGATGGAGTCAGTATCAGCTGGTGGAGCAATCATGGTGCTTTGTATGCAGGGGTTTGAAAGCTAGGCAGGGAAAGTCCCCTGTGCTAGCCTGTTCCGCAGGGAAGCATATACTGAACATGAGGGGCCCTATGACTGAGGACTGTGGTATGCCAAATGTACCTGACATGTAGTAGGTACTATGGTATGCTGGCCTCATTGTGTATCCTGTCCATGAGCCACATAGCATAACATCCTGAGACACAGGGTACGATGTGCAGGTGGATGTGTATGTTGTCAATACCAGAATGGGGAATGGTTCTGAAAGGCAATGAGAGGACAATGTAGGATGTGTGGACTCCCGTACCATCAGCAACTGCCCTGGTAACTGTATGAAAGGAGTCCACCATGTGTAGGGGCCATGGTCTGGCCCTAACAAGCCCAACCCGGGTGGCAGCAAAGAACGGGAGCCCAACAATGTCTCTGTGAATGACGTCCTTGATGATGTGCCCCATAGCCATGCAGAACAGTCCAGTCAGGTGTGTAGGACTATAGTCCCACTTGTGCATTGTGGTGCCACCTGTGTGTAGTGTGATAAATGCTGCTGTGTGGCATTCAGGGGCTACAATGTCTGAAACAAGGCTATTACTGAATATGGTGGCCTAGTGGGGAGACATGTAATTCAGAGGTTGGTGGACATCACAGCCTGGGACGTTGGAAGGTGACATGGGGCCAGTGTCCCAGGACATATAGAGTGTAGGTCAGTACTGTGTAGGTGTGACCACAGGGACACTACAATGTTCATGTATGGATTGTGGCCATGTAGTGAGTGAGAGGGTGTAATGTCAGCATTGAATCCATCCTCCAGCATGTTGCCAACATCACCTGGGTCTGTAATGTTCCTGAGTGACTGTTGTATGTGACAGCAGATGTGGGTGTTGCCATTGACTACTGACATACCACCATAATGCCTGGTGGTACACCCTGGAATGTGTGGCAGTCATGTTTACATAGCTAGTCTTGGAGTATGTGATGAGGGACCCTGTGGCCCCACCACAGCTGACCAGTGAGCCACCCCACACATGGGAATGTACACCACTGTGCAACAGCCTACACCTGTTGTTGTACATCATATGTCCATGGAACATGACCAGCAGAGTGGCGTCTGTTATCTGGTGTGTACCATCATGGCTCTGTGTGGAATAGCATGATCCATGCAGTTGTGTACATGCTAATGAAGTGCACTGGGGTATGTGTCAGCATTTGTATGTGCATTGTCCATCTGCACGGGTGTCATGACGTTAACAACCGCTGTCAGCAGACGTCTGTAGTAGGTGTTGTAGTACTCATGTACTGTGTATGCTGTGATGGGTGTGGTGCCGGGATGTGGCTAGCAAGGTTGATTAGCATATGTTCGGAATCCACCAATGAGGGGATAACCCCAGGTGTGTAACACCAGTCACATGGTGGTAGTGTTCATGCCAAGGTTAATGTAGGTCTTGGAAGTGGTGTGTATGGGTTGATCCAGCAGAGCGGAGGTTATGACTCATGGATGTGTCGGTACATGAGTGGCTATCCCAATGAAGTGTGAGGTAGTGTCAGTCACACATCAGTAGTAGCTGTCTGCGGCCCACTGTCCAATATACCAACACAGAAGGTATGTTACCCGTGGGGTATGATGTTGACTCTGTAGCTTGTTACAATGTGTATAGCAGTCCCGGACACAGTTAGTTGCACGTGGAGCACCTCTGATGCATTGTGCTAACTAACTTGCCAGGATGTGTGCAAAACATAGTGGGATATGGGAACCCCTCAGCTGTGTGTGTGCCGGTCCAGGTATGTGCCTGAAAGGTATGGTCTGTCTATAACCTGTCATTGCAGGTGTGCTCTGCAGAGCCTAGAGGCAGGTCCCAGTCACTGCAGAGATGTTTGAGTGGTGCATTATAAGGTGTGCCTTGCCTGCGTGCATCACAGAGGAAGATGCAAGCATTGTGTCACATGACCCCATGTCGTGCCTGCCAGTTCCCGTCCTGCCGGTGACAGTTATTGGAAACTGTGCAAGACAGGCAGTATAGAAGAAGCAAGAGCCTTACATGTGAGCTGTACTCCCAGGGCTGACAGGTACAAGTCATCTGTGCCACAGCATTGTGTTTGACCAGGTCAGTCAAAGCGGACAGATACCAGATGCCTGTGGAATGACAATAGGAGCATAGGCAACTGTTGAAGTGACACAGTCGGTCATTGTACAGTGGTATCATGTCCGGATGAATGCAAAATGCTCCCCAGGGCTTGGCCCACACCCTTAGGGCTATACGACTGGTGAGCTATTGCATGTCCCTGCACACGTAGTCTGTGAAGTGGCATCACAGAGCAGTCACACTAACATGGAGAATGATAGTCACATCGTACCTGGTGAGGTGTGGCATGGGTGCATAGGTTATGTTGCAGAAGCAGTTACCCGACAGCAAGATGTAAGTGACCATTGCCTTGTGTAGCCTGCTGTGTGGAACTGCAGTGTGATTCCCTACAGAGTCATCTATGACTGGTGTGTTGTGAATGTTATAACTCCCTATTGGCTGTATGTGATGGGCACACATGAGTCTGTGGGCTATAAGCTGGTGATGTTGTCTTCCATGATGGGGGCTACCTCTGGTGCCTACAGTGAGTATGGAGACGTACTGCACAAGTTGTCCTCGTAGGTGTGGCCAGTGGTGTAGATCATGTGAGACTATGTGATGGGTGGGGTGTGTTGCAAATGTTACACATCCCCAAATGACTGTCAGGTGCAGTCAGGGTTGGTGACAGCATTACCCCCAGCCATAGCTGTCAACCTCCTGTCCCCAAAATAAGGAACATTAGCCCTCATACTGTGTGACAAATGGGCAAAACGTGGAACACTTACAACTGGCTTACTAACAGCTTCAACTAGGAAGGGCATATGATGGCTAAAATAGGCTGGTTTTACGTATAAAAAGATATTCTAATGAATTAATATGATTCCCATCTATTTAGCCATGGCTAGCAGGTAAACAATTTCCAACAATGAATGTGTGACAGACCCTTTCAATATGGAACCTTGAGGAACATGCACCTTTTAGATCCCCAAATGAGGTATGTTCCTCGTAATGAGGTACACTTGAGAGCTATGCCCCCAGCACAGCTGCAGAAGTGCATCCCCCACAGGCTGTAGTGTCGTATGTTGGGAGGTGAGCATTGAATGTGTACATGAGACAATTGCTCTATTGCCACATGTACGACATATCCCTCATATAGACAGGCAGTAGCACTGGTATGTGACAGTTGGACATGCCTGTATATACAACCATGTCCCACAGGATATGTGTTACGTGTGTACAACAGCTGTTGTACCATAAGCAAGCTGGGAAGTGTAGGACAGCCAGTGTACCTGTGGGAAATGGTGTGGAATGGGTGCTATAGTAATCAGTAGCTCATGACATGCTCACAAGTTCTGAACAAGTGCCTAGCATGACCATACAATACAAATAGGGTGTTGGATAATATCAACCCACAAGTGGTGATGACAGTCATTTAGGGTGGCACCGCACTATAACCCTGCTGAGTATGGTGTGCATGTCCATGAACCATTAGCACTGTAGATGTTAGCAGTACAGATGTACAAGACAGCACGGATATTTGATTACAAATACCTTTGCATGTCACAGGAGTGTTCCACCAGTGGCCTGTTGACAGACTCACAACTACAAAAGGTGCAAGAGTGACATGTGCACATCACACCAGTGCCAGCTACAGTAGAACAGGGTTAATGTGTTGTACCCCACCCTCATTATAGCCCATACCACACAGACAAATGTTAGGCATCTGTGTATGTAAGGCTGTGAATGGCCATGACCGATCAGTATAGCTGTGTCATTGTTGTGAACAACATACAGAATGGGCTGTGTGGTTGAGGTGTGTGACATATGTGCACAGTCTGATGGATGATACCAGCATTGTCACCACTAGGTGAACATCCCTGTACCCATAAACTACTACCTAGGCTGTGGTCAACATTATGGACACTGTGTAAGGGATGGTGCTGTGCAGTGCACCCCCCAACTTGGTGACGTCTCCAGGCCCCTTAGGTAGTCATATGAGGTACCCATGTCATGTCAGGGTGCCATCCATGAGCACGGAGATCACTGGATAGGCATATACAGCACTGTGGTGACCAATATTGGATCACATACCACCTTTAAGGGGTAATGGCTATGCATGGATGTGCGATACCAGCCTTCACAATCCTCACCTCCACTATGCAGCATGCTGTCTACCTTGCAGAAAGACATTTGCTACACCATGATGATGGACATGCTACATGTCCATATCCTGATCTATAAGACATATGTCATGGACAGCCACCATCCTAATACTAGGATCGCCACAGGCTGGACAGATCCCTGTGCCATATATGTGACATACTCCCGCCATACCATGCAACCCTGTCCATCAAAGCTGCACATGTCATCCCAGTCATACATGGTGTGATGGCCGCATGGTAGATGTACTATCAACTGACTGGATCAGTAATGTGGCACTGATGCACCTTGAGGTGGCACAATGGCTGTCTGTTACAGCTTGGAAACCATGCCCACATATGCTATGGTTGATAACCATCCCTGCGAATGTCGTCTGACTAGCCATTGTCCCATGTCTATCACATGTGCAATACAGGCGATCCGTGGCAGGATGTTGAACAGTTGTACAGTGCTGTGTAGATGTTTATGGCAAAACACATGCATGTACAGGTGTCCATGCGTATGTGTGCATTGTCACTGCTCAAGTCCATTACGGCTGTGTCTGTGTTGATATGTGACATATACACAGCATCCAGGTCAACAGCAGTACCGTGGACACATCCAGACATGTGCAGATAGGTAAGAACACAAGTGCAGGCAAATAGACATGCCCACAGCAAGACAGCATTTACATGGAGTATAAACACTGTAATGAGGTGACACACATATATGGTGATGATATCCAATGCATCATGGGTGTGACATGTGTGTGACACAAACACGTCAGTCATGTCAGTGTCATGATGCTTTGCAAAGATAACTGTGCAGATGTAGTAGATGTCATAGAAATGTATGTGCAGCAGTATTTCTGTACATCTCTGAAACTGTGACCTGTCACCATCATTATGTCTTACTGATAATGCCCCGTACACGCCTCCCAGCATACACCCGCCAGGAGGATGATGTCCTCATCCAACAGCTCCATGACAACTATGACTTGTTGTTCAGCCATGTGCCACAGCATGCCCAGTAGCGGGATGACCTGTGGCAGGATCTACGCAGGAGGGTGAACGATGTGGGTGGCCATAACCGCACCTACCAGCAGGTGCGCAGACACTGAATGGACTTGATACAACATGCAAAACAGTGTGCCACTGCAATCGCCAGGGAACAAGGTGGAACAGGTGGTGGGCCACCAACCCAGCCCCCACTCACACACACCGAGGAGCTACTGGCCAGTCTGGGGACACCCAGAGAACAGCATCCAGAAACACTAGCTGCTATCGTGGAGGTGGGTGTCTCCCAACCAATGAGCCTGGAGTTGCCTGGTAAGTCAGTACCGCACATGTGGCTATTATATCCCATGTAGTTGCATGTGTCACTGTACATTATGTAAAGTAACAACATATGCAAGGTATGTGGACACACATGCTGCATACTACAGTATGCTATGTTGTGCATGCACACATGTGCATACTATATGCTATTACACAGGTGAATGTGTTCACATGCACAGTGCAACCTGTGGCTGTCATACAGTCATGGATAATGTTCATACTGGTGTGTCACCCCTATACAGGTACCTCTGGCGTGCCGCACAGACATGAGTCCGTTGCAGGTGAGACTGTCATCAGTATCAGGCATGTTACAGTGTAGATCTATTTGCCATGTGGCCAGTTAACACTTGCACACCTGATGTTTGTTCCAGTCATGATATGCAGGTCGCACCACCCTTCATTCACACAGGCCACCCATGTGCAATATATACAAATGTAATGATACACCAACTTGAAACCACAGTACTTGTCATTGCGACATGTGTGGTCAGCTGTGCATACAATGGTGGAGGTGTTCTACAATGGAGGCATATGTAGTATGCATTGGAACAACATGTGTGATGCGCACAGTACCACACAGTGAGCTGTGATATGGGCAGCCCACAAGTGTCACCATTGTGTCATATGCCCCTGCATTGGGTGCACACATTGTGATGTGCCACCTGACATGTCCCAGACATGTAGTGTTCTGTCTGCAATATTGTCACACTATCGCATGACCTATACCCCACATACCAAACATACAACCCGTTGTCTGCATAGCCCTGTGGATTGTGACATATCTGACATCTATGGGTGTATGTCATATGGGACAACACAGACATGTGAGATAGATGGCCATCACACACAATTGGCCAACACATGTGCACACATGGCCATGGGGATGGCCAGAGACATGTAGCCACACAGTACATGGGATGTGTATACACCCTGTTGCACATTGTCCACACATGGTCCAATTATAGCCTTAGTTGACTGATTATACAGTTGATGTGGTACACTGGACAACCTAAAAGCCTGTGCACAGCTACTGGAGGTGTCACTGAAGTCTACCATATATGATCTGTTGAACATCATGACTGTGTTGCAGTTATGGCTATGCGATGTGTACATATTATGCATTCTACAGCAACATAGATGCCTCATGATGCCATGCAATGGCACAGTGTCTGTACTTCACACTGTATAGCAATGTAGACGGCTCACACTACCCTCCCATGCACATGTACATTTGCTAAACATGCATTCTATCTGTAGGGCATACACACAACACTGCAATGTGAAGCCCATTATGATGCTGTACATGTGTCAGGACACCATTGTGTCAGACATGTATGCATGTTAATGCACATGTCAGCAGATTACATGTCAACATCATGTCAGCCATGTGTATTGTTATCCTGTTCTGGGCCACATGGTGTATCACGGGGATGCATGCATACTACCATGATTGTGTGAACTGCATGGCTACTGATATGACACCTGCTTGCTGTAGTGTGCACCCCAGGGAGGTATGCTTACTAACACTATTAATGTCTGAGCTGCATGCCCTCTGCTGTATCGCAGGCATGCTGCATGCCATCTGACAAATCACATGCATGGTGTGTCTGTGTGTGTCTGTGTTTGTGTGTGTGTGTCTGTGTTTGTGTGTGTGTCTGTGTTTGTGTGTGTCTGTGTTTGTGTGTGTCTGTGTTTGTGTGTGTGTGTCTGTGTGTGTGTGTGTGTGTGTGTGTGTGTGTCTGTGTGTTTGTGTGTCTGTGTGTGTGTGTGTGTGTCTGTGTGTGTGTGTGTGTGTGTGTGTGTGTGTGTGTGTGTGTGTGTGTGTGTGTGTGTGTGTGTGTGTGTGTGTGTGTGTGTGTGTGTGTGTCTGTGTCTATTGTACTTTACAGTATTTCTTTGCATTCACAGGTGATGTAGGTGCGTTACCCTCCTGCGGTCCATCTGATGTTAGTGTCCCCACAGATACTAGCGGTGATGAACATATGCATGAGGTACAGGCAGGGTTGTCAGGGGCTGAATCTGTGCCAATGGTTACCATCCCAGCTATGTCCCCCTCTTCCCCACACACAGTTCTGCTGCCAACACATACCGCATCACCAGTGGCCATAGAGGAAGGACAGTCAGCATCTGTTAGCGTGGAACAGGAACGTGTGGTGGCTACAGAAGGTGTGTCTGCACACCATGGTGTCAGTGTAATGACTGCAGATGTGCCACACAGGCATGTGGCCGGTGCTGCTCGTAGGAGGACCTCTGGCAGACATGCACCTGCAGGACAGAGCACAGCAGCTGGTATCACCAGACGCATGTTCCAGACTGTAATGGCGGCACAGGCACGTGCTGAATGTCAGAACAGAGAAGGGCAGAGGCTGCAGAGGGCTGCTATCCATACCCTAAATGACAACATCCAGGCATTGGCAAATGCTCAACAGCAGATTGCTAATGTTCTGGATAGGCGAATAGGTGAAATGGTTGGAATCCTTGACCGAGGCATGGCAATCCACGAGTGGGAGCTGTCTGTGCTGGAACATCTGGTAGGAGTGAGGCATAGGCCACGTGGACGTAGGCCAGCAACACCACCTAGTGTAGGTCGACGTGAGCGTGCCACCTCACATGCCCGCTCCCATAGTGCCGGTAGCAGTAGCAGTGCAGCTGGTGCTGCGCTGTCAACACCAGGACACAGCAGGCCACGTGGACATGGCCCTGGACATTCTCAGTGGGGACACGGTTCCAGCAGACATGTGTCGTCGGACAGTAGCCACTCTGTACCTCCACCTGGTAGTGCCCATGCAACCCCAGGCAGGCACAGGTCACATGGCCGTGGACGGACACAGTGAGCTGTACAACCTGATCTGTACAATCTGGGGCTGTCAATTATACCCCGTGTAGGCCTCACAAATGGCAGAACTGTGTACACACATACATGCACACAGCAAACACAACTGTAGGGCTCCACAACATCCACATGCATTCTGCACAGACATGTCCAATCAACTCACCGGCCCTTACACACACACATGATGTTATCCATTGGTGCAGCCTATGCCCCTGGCAAACATGTCACCCTGTGCATATGATGAAGCCTGTGCCGCATCCCTGTCATCCACACCATCAGTGCAGGGTTATGCACAAATATTCTGATGCACAGGGTGAACAGCATAGTGAGAGGTGTATGTAATATTACCTGTGTATGCATAGTGAGGGATGTGTATGTTGCAGTGGTTGTGTGTGAATACTGAGAGATGTGTATGTGACATAGGTTGTGTACTGTCAACATGCACCGGTCATACCATGTAGTGCAGGTGCAGCATGCATTGTGATGTGTTCACGGAATGTGTCTCGGTTACATCTGTAGCACCATGTTGGTTGTGATACCCTGATTCCCTCCTATGGTGTACTTGCATGTGCCTACAGGTAGCAGTGTTTGCAGTCCCCCACGTGTAACTGTGGATTACTCACAGGCACGTCTGGCAATATCAGCATGCTACATGTACCCTCAACCTGACTGTTGGAATCAACAACATGACACAGATGTCCGCACATATACTGCACCTGACGCATGTGGTCAGTGCCACAGGCTACACTGGACAGAGACGTGACATACATAGCAGGACACATTACAGGTATGGTGACATGGTGCAGGGGTTGTACACAGCGGTCTGGCCAATGATGATGTGAGGTGTCACTTGGTAGCTGGAGGCCACACTGTGCAGCAGTAGGACCCTGTAACAGCATGGGAACATGGCCACATTCACGGAGTGTACACCACTATAATGCACACCCCATAGTGTGCAGGTGGGGACCCTTGCCTATGTGGTCATCACCCTCACAGTACTATGCACCCACACAATGTGTCACAGAGAAGGAACATGCACAGGTAGCCAGTATGGCTGGGACCTATGGCATCAACAGGGTAGTGCAATGCATCACCATTATGGGTTAGTCACCATGTGGGGTTAGTGATAATTTCTCACCGTATATTAGCATACACCCTCACACCAAGCACCAGACATACATACAGACACACACACACTGTGGTGATCACACACGTGTATACGAACAGCCGACGTGTGTGATGCACCTCACCGGCCGACATCATGCTTCCCACACTGGTGTATGTACAGATCTCTACAATGGTGTACAGGGATGTGTAACAACTGGGACATATTCCCCGCGATATGTGGCATCTCTGGTCACACATTCAGACACACATGGCAGTGCTGGGAATGATACACCTGCCATATGATGACACGTTTGATAGACATGCAGTGGTATTGATTGCATTATGTGTACCAACGCTATATCTGGCAAATGTGCTGCTATATGCACATGGGAGGTTGTAGGTGTTACAGGTGCCATGTGACATATAGTTGGTAACACCTGACTGCTGTTTATGCATTATGTCAGCACCATCATGTAACAGCGACATAGCGTACTGTTTGCACATGGCATGATAGGATGGTGTGTGACACAACTGTGAGCCACCCCCTGCACACATACATCTACACAGGTGGTTCACCACGTTATGTACACACATCCCTCCATATGTGCTGTTTGTATGTCACCGTATACAGGTGTCAATGATGGGTCTGCATTGCGACTGCATGTCATAGGTAGGTGCAACTATGTTACGGATATCGGCCACTGCACATGCATGGTTGTTGTATGCACAGGACAGATGTCACATGTGTCTCCTGTTGCCATGTTTGTATGCATTGCTATTGTTGGACATGTGTGTTGACATACATAACACATGGACTGTGGTATGATATCACGGGTGTCACATGTGACCAGTACAAGGGTATGTGTCCCGGTCAACATTGCTACCCCCTGTAGTGTGAGCATTCAACAGACATGGGCCCACCTTCCATTCGCTTGTGTAGCATTGATTAGGCCACTGTTATGCATGAGGTACATCAAAGGCTATGTATGTATGTGTTGTGTGTGCAGTCCATGTATGACATACCCAGATGTGTGTTCATTGGTGTACAGCAACAGTCAGGTGTCACAGCTGTGTAAGGGCCGTGGTATGTCTTGAGCCGACCTGTTCATGTATACTGGTATCATTGCAATGCATAACACCTGTTGGATCCCTGTTGGTACATGTGTACTCTGCACAGCTGGTGTACACCTCTGTACAGCCCAGTGGTCATGTATCACATGGTGTTGTGGTACTGTAAGGCTGTGTAGTGCTGCACCGACGACATGGTGCTGACTTGACAGCTACAGTGTACCCTGCAGTGTGTACGTGTGTGACCTGCACCTGTGACAGCTGTGATGGCAGCTGTGTGTGTACAGGTCACTGCATGTGTGACCGCCCTGTGCGTGAGGACAGTTATACCTTACTGTGCCCTTCTGTACTGTGCCCTTCTGTGTGTACACTCCATCTGCATGCACGACAGGCCTTTGCAACAGCTAAGTGTGTGAGCATGCCCAGTATGCTGTTGTGTAGATGGACACACAGTACAGTCCATGTACACAGTTGTGTAGATGGACACACGGTACAGTCCAATCTGAGACCTTCCGTGTTTAGACTCCATCTGCATGCAAGATGGCCTCCGTGTGCATGCAAGATGGCCCTTTGCAACAGCTAAGTGTGTGAGCATGCCCAGTATGCTGTTGTGTAGATGGACACACAGTACAGTCCAAACTGCGCCCTTCCGTGATTAGAATCATGCGCAAAGGCCCTGGCCCTTTACAACTGTGGCGTGCAGCATTGTGTAGATGGACACACTGTACATTCCACACTGCACCTTCCGTGATTAGAATCCATGTGCATGCAAGATGGCCCTTTGCAACTGCTAAGTGTGTGAGCATGCCCAGTACGCCGTTGTGTAGATGGACACACAGTACATTCCAAACAGACGTGTGATACTAAGCATGTGGGCATGGCCATTGACATCCTGTATAGCCATGGTGGTCATCCAGGCAACAGATGTCCATTTTCAATGTCACGATGGATGCCTACATTGAACACACTGGTTGCTGTCTCGAAGGGTGTACTGTCTGTGGCGCAACCCGTATCTATTTAGTGTTGTAGTGCTCCGTAGATATTTGGTTGGCCCGATGACAGCACTGCCGTGTTTGTCTACGTCTACCTTGGGACAGTAATATGCTTTCAGACTGCTCACTCTCTAAACATTCCCTATCGGCATCTTTGCCTTTGCGGATGATGTCACCCACCTAGAAGTATGCCTCTGGGAGTGCTGTGTTCAGTAATCTCGGTAGCGTTCTGTAAATGCATAATGCTGTAGTGTGATAAGGTAGTTAGGTGTATGTTCAACTCCCGGCCCTGCCAAGTGTGTGTGTGTGTGTGTGTGTGTGTGTGTGTGTGTGTGTGTGTGTGTGTGTGTGTGTGTTTCCAGCTGCCTGGGGACACAGTAATGCTTTAGATGCCTCACAACACATACATTCCCTATCGGCGTCTTTGCCTTTGCGGATGATGTCACCCACCTAGAAGTATGCCTCTGGGAGTGCTGTGTTCAGTAATCTCGGTAGCGCGTTCTGTAAATGCGTAATGCTGTAGTGTGATAAGGTAGTTAGGTGTATGTTCAACTCCCGGCCCTGCCAAGTGTGTGTGTGTGTGTGTGTGTGTTTCCAGCTGCCTGGGGACACAGTAATGCTTTTAGATGCCTCACAGCACATACATTCCCTATCGGCATCTTTGCCTTTGCGGATGATGTCACCCACCTAGAAGTATGCCTCTGGGAGTGCTGTGTTCAGTAATCTCGGTAGCACATTCTGTAAATGCGTAATGCTGTAGTGTGATAAGGTAGTTAGGTGTATGTTCAACTCCCAGTCCTGCCAAGTGTGTGTGTGTGTGTGTGTGTGTGTTTCCAGCTGCCTGGGGACACAGTAATGCTTTTAGATGCCTCACAACACATACATTCCCTATCGGCGTCTTTGCCTTTGCGGATGATGTCACCCACCTAGAAGTATGCCTCTGGGAGTGCTGTGTTCAGTAATCTTGGTAGCCCATTCTGTAAATGCGTCATGCTGTAGTGTGATAGGGTAGTTAGGTGTAAGTTCGATTCCCAGGCCTGCCAAGTGTGTGTGTGTGTGTGTGTGTGTGTGTGTGTGTGTGTGTGTGTGCATGCTCCCGTCCGCCTGGGGACTCAGGTTATGCTTTTAGACGCTTTGTACCACAGATATATCCTGCTGACGTCTTTGTCTTTGCGGATGTTGACACGCAGCTAGTAGAATACCTGTGGGTCTGCTGTGTTTAGTAATCTGGGTAGCGCGTTCTGTAAATGCGTCATGCTGTAGTGTGATAGGGTAGTTAGGTGTAAGTTCAATTCCCAGGCCTGCCAAGTGTGTGTGTGTGTGTGTGTGTGTGCATGCTCCCGTCCACCTGGGGACTCAGGTTATGCTTTTAGACGCTTCGCACCACAGATATATCCTGCTGACGTCTTTGCCTTTGCGGATGTTGACACGCACCTAGTAGAATGCCTGTGGGTCTGCTGTGTTTAGTAATCTCGGTAGTGCATTCTGTAAATGCGTCATGCTGTAGTGTGATAGGGTAGTTATGTGTAAGTTCGATTACCAGCCCTGCCAAGTGTGTGTGTGTGTTTCCAGCTGCATGTCAACAGTACATTGCTTTTACAGTATTCACTCACCATAACATCTGTGCGGCGTCTTTGCCTTTGATGCCGCTGTCTACAGTCTAGACGTATGCCTGTGTGATTTCCGCGATCCACTACTCATGGTTGCACGTTCTGTCACTGCGTAATGCTGTTGTGTGGTACAGTGGTTACGTTCGTGTTCTGCTCACAACCCTGCCACATGTGTGTGTGTGTGTGTGTCTGTGTGTGTATGTCTGTATCTCTCTCTCTCTCTCTATATATATATATATATATATATATATATATATATATATATATATATATATATATATATATATATATATATATATATATTTTCTGCCCATAACTCTGCTCTTGCATGGACAGCTGACTGTTTCATGTATCGCATATTTGCATAGCTTTCACATACCAATGGGGTATGTTGCAAATCCCAACATTGTCCATGCAACGTCCATGTTACGGGCTTTGTTACACGCGCTTACAGGCGTTTGCTGTATATCTTGGCAGACATCTATCCTTACTGTACTTGTACACACCGGAGGCTTCATGTATCATGGCCTAGTTTTGCTGTGTGTATGTCTATTTGTGCTGTGTGCATGGCTGTGGGTATGTCCCACTATCATCATTTGTAAAGGTGACAGCCTTATAGGTACTTCATGTAGACTGCTGTGTCATTTGACATGTCAGCACATACCTGCGGACAGTACTGAACATCCTACTGCAGCGCATTTCATACCTTCTGCGTTATCTTGCAGTCGATAATGCTGTTTCCTCACACATGTATCTGTTTCTGATCATACCACTCCACCTCCTAGAGCAAACTTCTGGACAAAGCCTCATCTAATAGTGGGACACATAGGGGCAGTATTGACATATTGCTCTTACAAACGTAGATAGTTGACACAATAATAGGTTTTGCATTAGTATGGCTTTTCTGACGGATTTGGTGTCTTAAACACACATGTTTGTCATTATTTCATGACTTCAGTTATCAGGAATGTGCCAGAATGGTACTGATGTTACGTGGAACACACCAAACATATGAGGCAGAACTCTGCACATTCTGCGTAAATCTGTACAGTTGCGGAGTATGTGTATGATACAAGATATCAACTTTCTGACACCAATACACACACTGTATGGCGGCATCACAGGCCACATGCCATTACATTTATATTGCAGGACATACCCACCCAGAGGGTTGTATTCCTCACACAGGCCAACAGCTGCTTATCCACACAATTAGTCTATCATGTACCGTATGTGTACGCCGGTATTTGCGCTTTCCATCAGTGGCAGAGCTCACGTACGAGTATGGGGGACTGGACATTGTTACGGTGACACTGCATGACACCCTGAGGGACACATTTCTTTTGAGTCTATTAACCTTCCACACTGACATTCACAGGGCATACGTTGTCATTCACATTTGTCGGAGTACATGCGTATGACTTGTACATGTTTTCTCATTTGTCCTGATGTCTTTCTTCTCACCTGTCCACCTAGTATCACTAGTTCTGTACATGTATTTTGGACAGGTTACCTTCATACCCCTAACCTGTACACATTATGGGTAAACGCCCTGACGTTTGACCTTTGCCCTTGTTACATTTGTCATAGTAATGTGCCTTTCTGGTAAATTGCTGGCAAGGCATTACGAACTGTGCGGTTGGATAATAGTGACTGACATTTCTATTACATGATTAGTAACACTCATAACATTTGTATTCCTGGCTACGCCAGTATTCTATCAACATTCTGACTTTGTCTGGGGTATATCTAATATAGTCCCTATTTGTATTTCATGTACTATGCCTTAGTGCAGCTGTCTTATTCTGACAGTTTGCCAGTTATGGTTACCATCTTGGTCATACGCATGTCCATCCATGATAATCGCCTACATGACACTGATATAGGGCCCTACATATTCCCAAAATGGTTTATGCAATATCCAGTGGATGGTTTGCCCCATTATTGAGAATATAGGCGTGTGCTATACCCACATCACTCCCACGGGGCGGTCCTACGAAATCTCTGCCAAACAACACCTAGGCCCATTTCTGCATACCCATGATTCCCATACCTGACAACCCTCCACAGTACCCATTACACATGTTTAATGTGAGCGGTACTGAAGTGTGGAGACAGTTATATGCACTCCCCACTCTCCGGATATCAGTTTGTACATCATACATTCTATCGACACATGTGTCATTACCCTTGCACCTGCTACTGTTGCATGTACAGCTATATCGTATTTGCTGAGGTCACTTGTTTTGCGTCAATGTCAGTTGACACTATGTATGGATCAATTTTTGGGGTCCTGCAATGGACACCTATATGCATGTTTAAAGTGTAGAACTTGCTGGACTGTCACTTTCTGGCCAATGGTTTGGAAGGCAGCGGTTTATTCACCTTTCGTGCATGTCTGTTTGTCTACCCATATTAGCTATAACGTGGCCTATTTATGTACATATGTCATATCTACGGGACATATGTTTGTTGTGTATACATATATACATGTACAATCCTCATTTTATAATTTGCTTTGGTTTACGTCTGTGGATTATGTGTATACACATATATCTATATCCATACCATACCTTTCAACTGTACAGATTGTCGCAGAGTGCACAGCTGGTTGCCTCTTTATCTTCGGTGTGTTTTACATAAACTTGTGTCTATCTGGCAATGTAGTGGCATTTAATTTAAGACTTACGGTGGGAAATACTGGCAAGCAGTTCAGGTTACGACTGCATACCCTTCAGAGAATCCATGCTACTGACACACCCGTTATTCTATCCACTTTCTATGTTTGTTCTGGCACATACCTGGGGTTTGTCCCTATTTGTACCGGTAGTTTGCATGCCTTTGTCCGGTTTCATACTTTACGGGGTTAACAGGTTTGAGCCATGTATATCTAACGTGGGGGAAACAGCATTCATTTACTATGCTGCGAGTTTATCACACACGCACAGGCGCACTTGCATTTCCTTATTGTGGGTTACATGCAGGCGCACATGCATATCCTTATTGTGAGTTACATATGTTTATTAAGTCTTTGTGCTTACGTGGGCTTTATTACTTGTGACAGTACCAGTAAATTATCTGTAATCTGGTTAACGGACATATGTGAAACACATGTTCACCTTTACATATTTAAATGTCTGTACAGCACAGACGCATTCATTACACTTTAACATTATATGTGCTGTAGTCGTAGTTGAACCGGGACTGCATTCACGTTGGCCGGATGCTGTAACCACTATACTTTTGGTGTTCTGACTCATTTATATGCATACCCATAATACATAGCTACATTAACATATTTCAGGGACTGTATTAGAGAACAGACAGAAACAAGTGCATTAGCTAAGCATTTCATGCAGTATAACCCCACACACTCCTTTAGATTTATGGTGATTGAGAACATTGTGCCCAGTGAATGGGGAGGTAATGTCAGAAACAGAACAGAAACATCAGAACTTAAATGAATTATTAAGATGTGGGCTACTACAGGTAGGGGTTTAAACAACAAGATATGTATTAAACCCATTCTGCAAGCTAGAGAATTGAAGAGCTAGGATGCATGCCAGAATATATATATATATATATATATATATATATATATATATATATATATATATAT
Organism: Protopterus annectens; assembly: GCF_019279795.1. Lineage (NCBI taxonomy): Eukaryota > Metazoa > Chordata > Ceratodontiformes > Protopteridae > Protopterus > Protopterus annectens. The sequence continues at coordinate 1,758,585,116 of NC_056731.1, read as the reverse complement.
ATACATATATATATATATATATATATATATATATATATATATATATATATATATATATATATATATATATATATATATATATATATATATATATATATACATATATATATATATATATATATATATATATATATATATATATATATATATACTGCGTTTTTATATATGTTGCAGTTTTATATATGCTCCTTTTTTATATGCGTTACTATCTTTTATATGTTATTTTGTGCATTATTGTTGATTGCACAGACCATTGATGTATTAGACCTATTTTATTATCTGTAACTTTAAGGCTGAATTGGTCAAGTGACCTCATTGGCTGATTTGCATTTTAAAAATGGTGTCTTTTGGTTTCTTCTGTAATGTCTGATGAAGCAGCAAAGGTGCTGCAAAAGCATTCACTATCATTAAAAGTTTATGCCTTGTGTTGCTGTAGCTTGGTCCTTTGTTATTTTTTACTGTGTATTTTGTTTTCTGTGTGTTGGACCATTTATCTTTACTGTTTGCTTTGTTGTATATACATATATGCACATTTATCTTTAAAAAGTTTCATACGTATTCATTCATATTTCAACAGTCAAGCTTTAAGTTTGATAAGTTATGAGAGGTATCTAATAATTGTTTTGAGTTTTTACACACTATTATACTAACTTTACTTGTGGAGCTTTTCTCCCCGGGCCTCCACTGAAAATGGGCTTTTTTGGCTCAGTGGACTTTCCCGGTAAATAAATGTCAATAAATAAATAATAAATAAATAAAATACTACTAATTGAAACCTGCCCATTCAAACCTGGCCAGCATGTAGTATTCAAGTGTAGCTGCCAGATCAATTCACATATTTCTAATAATAAAGACTACACTCCACCCCTTTCATTTAGCTGTAAAGTTTCCAATACTATAAATTTAAAACAATATCCTTCATTTTCTGCACAGTGTTTTGACAGAACATTTGTCTCTTTTTTAAGTTTAATATCTCTCAAATGTTCATGTATACGTGACTTAAGCTTCCTGTCAATTTTACCTATATAAAAACATGCACAACACCAGCATAAGGCACAATACACCACCCTCTCTGACAAACAAGAATATTTTGCTTGCAGTTTCACCTTATACCCTGAAGCCTCTATTACTAATGAGCTGTATGAGAAAAAAACACACTTTTTCATAGTGCTATTGGTCTGTGAAACCACCAGTTTCTCAAACACATTTGTCAGATTCATCCCTTTCCTCTAAACAATAATAGGTTTTTCAGTAATAAAATCCCTTAAATCTTTATGAAATGTTAAGATTTGCCAGTTTTTCATCAGTATATTAGTTATCTGTCTACTATTAATGCAAAATGTGGTGATTAAAGAAATCTTATACTCCACATCAGAACTTTTTCATTATTACTAAAACTTTCCAAAGGGACCAAATCCATGTTATCAGATGACAAAATTCCTTCCAGGCCCGTAGGTTTACATCATTTGTTTAAACTGGTACCTCTCTTATAATGGGTACAAAATGCTCCCTTTCTCTTTCATTCAGGACCTCCAGCATAATTTCATCTGATAGGGTGCAGGGATAGCCACCCTTAAGAAACCTGATTATTTAGCATTCAGTGCTCAGTGCAAGAGAATGCTTCTTGAGTTAATTCCATGAGTTGGGGGAGGGATTCGGCAGAATAGATAATTGTGACATCATCTGTATATTGTATGAGTTTGGTGTATGGGATGCACTGATGGAAGTCATTAGTAAAGATGTTAAATAGCAATGGACCTAGTACAGAGCCTTGAGGAACATCTGTCAGAGTGTTAAGAAGGAGAAAGTGCAGTTTTTCCACTTGACGGCTTGTTGCCTGTCGCAGAGATAACTGAAAAAGAGGAAGATAGATTGAGATGAGAGAGTTCAGGCAAGAGATGACTGTGCGAGACAGTATCGAATGCCTTAGATAAGTCTAGAAGGAGGGCGGATGATTGATGGTTTGAGGAAGTATAGAAGGCAGTAGTGGTGCTGTTTATGGATCTAAATCCATGTTGTGTGGGGGTAAGCAGCTGATTGTCTAAGAGGTAGGGTAGGAGTTGTAGGTGAATAAATTTTTCGAGAATTTTAAAAATCAGAGATAAGAGGGCTATTGGACAGAAATGTGAAATGTGTTGTTGCCTCCTTTGTGAAGGGGAATAATATAGGCTTTTTTACAGAGTAGGTTTACATATGATTTTGAATTGAACAATTTATGAGGATAGAGATGGAGAAAGCTATGCCATCAGTAACTAATTTAAGAAAGCTAGATGGAAGGTCATCGGGGGCATTTGAGCAAGGTTTCAGTTTTTGTAGCAGTTTGTTAATGATGGAGGTAGGAATAGGTTTGATAGTAAAAGGAGGGAAGTGGGAAGTAGTGGTATTTGAGAAGGTTAAGTTAGAGATGGTGGGAGGGGCTGTAGTTGTAACATTATTTGGAAAGGATGAGGTGATGTTGGCTATTGAGTCGATGAAGAAGGAGTTTAATTGGTTGGCTAAGGAAAGATCAGGGCATGGGTTTTTATTTGCCAGAATAGAGGAGGGAAGGACACTATTCCAAAACTTTATGGGGTTTGTTTATGGTTGTTTTTATAGTTTGGAATAGTAGAATTTCCAGTAAAATGCAATTTGTTTTTTTAAATTTATTACGAAGTTCCTATTTTTCAGTCAGGGAGATGGGAGTTTTACATTTCAGGTGTTATTTCCATGCTTTGTCTCAGAGGTGCATGAGGGTTCTAGTTTCCTTGGTTATCCAAGGGAAAGTATTGCATTTAACTCTTTTAGTTCTGGGGGAGCAAAGTTATTTAACAAGTTAATGAATGTGGTATTAAAGTAGGTAACATCATTTTCCAGGGGAAGGGCTTTTAGGGGGTTCCAGTTAGTGTGTTTTAATGAGTCAGAGAAGATTTGAGGGTTGAAGTTTTTAAATGATCGAGAAGAGATGTAGTTATGACTTAGGTGTAAGGGGGAGAGCGAACAATGAGTGGAAGCAGGGAGATGATCACTAAGTGAGTCAGGTAAGATACCACTATTAGAAATTAGGTGAGGGTGAGAAACAAGTATCCAATCCAGAATGCTACCATTACAGTTGTCTTTAGAGGGTCTGGTAGGTGAGTTGATTAGTTGTGTGAAGTTATAAAGGTTTATATTCTGGGAGGTGGTGGGAGATTGTATAGTAGTCCAATTAATATTAATGTTGCCTAGTATTGCAGTTTCATAGTTTATGTTGGATGAGAACCAGGAGATGACATCCTCTAGAATGGGGATATTATCACCTGGTGGGGTATATATGGTGGCTAAGCATGTATTTTTATGGTTATTAATCTTAAGGAGGGCCAGGGTTAGCTTGGCAGTAGCAAATTGGGGTATAGGCTTAGTGTAAGGTGTTACTGACAGGGATGAAGAAAAGAAAACAGCTACTCATCCACCTTTTCTTATGGGTTCTGTCTTTTCTTATGATACTAAAGTTGGGAGGTGTAATTTCAGAGTTTTTTATATGAAGTTTTAGTCATGTTTTGGAGACAGAGAGATTGTCAGGGTGATTGTGGAGGAGCCAAGCATGAAAGTTAGGTAGCTTGTTGCATAAACATTGAGCGTTTAATGTAGCAAGGTGGAGAGATTTATAGGGTGTGAGAGTAGACGGTAAGGGTGAGTTAGTAGACTGATTAGCTGTAAGTCCAGGGTTGGGATATATATCACCAGATAGAAGGGTAGAAATACGATGAAGGAAGTGGGAGAAAAGGAGTTTGGAATGCTTAGTATTAGAGTTAAGGTTATGGAGACTAGAGACATTCGATTTCATAATAAACTCAACTATTTATCAGTAAGGAACTGAATACTACGGAGACCACCTCTATTCCCATTACATGCCAAAACTCTGGAATAAAATCTGCATCCAGTTAAAACAGACAGAAAACTTAAATAGTTTCAAAACTTTGCTTGAGCAGCACCTATGCCGATGGCTCTGTTCTTCCTGCACATCTAGCTAGCTTTAATCAGATTACATTTCTCCAACTTTTATAGCCACTTTTCTTCTCAGTCATGTGTACCTTATCATACCTCCTCATTATGCACTAATTTCCTAAACTCTTACTCTTCCTCCTCACATCCCACCACTAAGTACAGTTCCTCCGCAGTCCATTTACCTTCCTGCTCATTTCCATAATATCTCCTTTCATATCTCTCTTAGCAACCAATTTTAAGTTATATTACTGCTTGTCTGTACATTATTACTAACCTCAAATAACCACAGTCTGATATTTTCCCTACAACCATTATGCTATAAATACTTACCTGTTACTGTATTTTATTTTTCTATTCAATAATTAGCCAATTTATGTTAATATCTCTCTTGTTTTTTGCGTTAAAATGCTATGTTTATGTAAGAGATATTTAAAAATCATGTAGATAAGCTCATGTATTGATGTTTTTACCCTGCAATTATAAATATGAATCATGTGCAACTTAAATGTGGAGCTCTTCTCCCTGGGCCTCCACTGAAAATGGATTTTACCCAGTCAGACTATTCTCGGTCAACAAAGACAAATAAATACATTGTGCATCTCAAAAAAAAACTTGTAGAGCATTTGATCCAGTGCTGTCTAAGTACAGCATGGTATGCTATGTGCAGTTGAATTAGTGTTTTACTGTAGTACAATGTCATACTATAATACAACCATTAGCAACAGAGCAGTATAGTCTTATTTTTATCTGAAACTTGCTACCTCAACAGTGTAAGACAATAGAGCAACTGTAAAACGAAAGTGACTACAGAGAAGCAGAGCTGGTCTGTCAGAAAAGATAAAAAAATCTTTGGTTTCAGCAGGATCTGACCTAGTAATACATTACATTGAAATGTAGTGTACTGCAGTTTAAGTATTTATTTTATTTAACATTTGTTTGCCAGGAAAGTCCAACTTGGAACAAAGCCAATTTTCAGTGGAAGCCCAGAGTAATGCTCCAGACACATGCCTTTGTAATGTGGGAGGAAACGAGAGCACCCGGATGAAACCCACACAAATGCAGGGAGGACATGCAGACTCCACACAGAAGGTACCCCAGCTGAGAATTAAACTGGAGAACCTCTTGCTGTGAGGCGATAACACAACCGCTGCACCACTGTGCCATCCAATTAGGTCACAAGATGGTTAAAATACTACATTAGGATGAAATTGTATAGCAATAGTTTTCTTCTTTGCAACATTTTGAGCTTCTTGAGTATTTGAAATACTGTGTAGAATCACAAATTAGTAGTAGCTTGAAAAACAATGTGCATATTTAAGTATGCAGTTTCTTTCAGTGTTGCCATAGCTAGTTAGTAGCCAATCAGAGGCTTTGCCCTAGTATAATAGCAAGCAGCCTGGAAGGCTAAAGTTCAAAAGTTAGTTTCTCACCTGAGGATTAGTGTGTATACTGAAAGGTAGACCTGGCAGCATGGACTGACAGAGGGCCCAGTCAGAGCTAATTTGGAAGAATGTGCTTAATTCTGGGACAGCGACACAGAAAGAGGGGCTTAGGAGAAGAGAGATCTAGGAGTACGGTTTAAAGACTGGGCTAGACTGTTGTTGTTGTACTTATTTGATTTCCCCTTGGTCTAAGCCTGAGGCTTACAGGAAATGCTTATAGTCTGAGACAGCCCTTCAACACTAAATCTAACTACCCAGAACTGTTCTTCTCCTATACCTGAACTAAGAGGAAGGCCTAAGAAAAAAGCCTGCCTCTAAACTGAAAGAATGATCATGGATCAGTGAAACTTTCTGGATTGACTATTTTTAAAGGTACTGCTTACATTGTGCTGCATTTTTTATAAGCACTGCTGATTTTGTATTAATAAATATGAGTTTTTGTGCATGTCCTGCCTTCATTGTCTTTCCAAATCTTATGCATTATATGTATGTGGACAAATTATGAAATTTTACAACAGTAAAATTTTAGTGTCTCCTTCAAAAGGAGTTGTATGCTATAACCACAGTTCTTGTTCACATGTATTTTCTAGCTGAGATACATTACTTAACCTTGTTGTATCTAATACGCTTGTCTTTCATAAATAAAAATAATTCTCCCAATATCTATACAATATAATCATTAAGAAAAGAATATGAAACCAATATGTCAAATAAACGTTTACAGCTGAATGAACAGAAATCATTTACCTAAACGTTAACTATATGTGCTATTTACTTCAGCCCCCCACCCAGTCATTCTAGTGTCCCATTACCTGGCCATGTCTTCCCAGTTGCCCTAAACACTGTCAAACCTGTCAGTGTGCACACTGTTTTCTTTTTTTACTTCTGCAATGTGGATTTAATTTAAAACCTTCGTTTTCAAATTTTATAGTACAAACACTAAGAGCAATACAGTCTCCCAATGAAAACAGACTTAACATGAGCAAGAGTAATCCTGTCTGCCCTTGAAACTCACAATCCACACTCATAGAAAATGCATGTAGCCAGTGGTGGATTAAGTGTACCTTTGGGCTGTTTTCAAATCATGGGCATCCTGAGTGTTCCACGTTGTGTCTCCTGCAAGGTCCTAATCCTGGTGCTGTGTGTTCATGGAAGTTGGCATGTTCCATGTTGTGTCACCTGCAAGTTCCTAATGCTGGTGCTGAGTGGTGATGAAAGTTGGAGTGTTCCATGTTGTGTCTGCTGCAACATCCTAATGTTGGTGCTGTGTGGTGATGGAAGCTGGCATGTTTCATGTTGTGTCTCCTGCAAAGTGCTAATGCTGATGCTGTATGGTGATGGAAGTTGGAGTGTTCAATGTTGTGTCTTTAACAAGGCCCTAATGCTGGTAGTGAGCTGTTTTACTGGGTCGGTGTTTGGCTACCAAAATAAAAATAACTCAAATGGCTGAATATGGAACTGGAAACAGTGAAATGGACATTTAGTGACACTGCCAACATCGAAAATAAATCCATTGAATGGCCATAGTTTGTCAACAACCAGGAAGTAGCCTGATGCATAAGGTGAGTGAAGGGAACCCTTTTAAATTTGTCCTATTCCCCACTGTAGTACAATCTCAGAGCTGGTATATATAGTCAGGGGTTGTGAGAGGCACAGCCCCCCAAATCACAATTCTCTAATTTGCTTATCTTTAGTTTTATCAAACTGACAGTTTTCAGAGAGTTCATAAAAGTAGCTTACAAAGGCTTCAACACTCTCATTTAACTTGAATGCATCTATGAAACCATGCCCTTGCATGAATAATATTTGTTTTTGGCACAAATGTTCATTGAGCTCACTTATTACTGACACATATGCAACTGGCCCTTGGAAAATTAATATAAACTGTATATTGCTTCCACTCTACTTCCCATGACTTGCTATAAAGTGTTTACTGGATTTATTCACATCTTTAGCCAGTGTTGATGCAATTTGAAAACATATAAACCTCTGCTTCCATGATGGCCTAGTAAATGGCTTGGCAAAGTTGATTCTGTTTGGTTAAATTTGACCCTTTTTTATAAGTGTTCAGTTTACTAAAAACTAAACAGGTAATATTCAGCAAAATAACTTCTTTGCAAGATAAAATGGCTATTTTTAGTAAAACCAGCTTACTTTGACCTTGATGGCATTCATTCAACTGTCTGGCACAGTTTTCTGGTCTGAAATTGTGTTTTCAGTCATTTTTTTTTAAAGGTACTAGTTCTGACACCATGCCATATGTACCAAATGGCTACCCAGTAATCTCCATTAGTAGTTTAAATAATGTCAGGAAATACCAGCATTTGAAGAAATACAGCAACTTTAGATGCACAAAATGGCAAACAAGACGTATTTTAACAGCTACATTTCTTATCATGAACTTAATAGCAATTGGCAAATCAGATTCTAGGCATTATGGGATACCTGACTGTCTAATATTTCAATACTGTCTGACATATCTTCTGTATATGTAAGTACAGAACAGTATACACATCATCAGAATATTAGATTGGCACTTGTTCCACAAAAGAACCTTCCTTCAGTTTGGTTAGTTAGTAAATCTTGCATGCACAGTTTCACAAACATCAATAAATGCAAGGAGTCCAGAGCTGTACTTCCATATTGTTTGACACGCTATATTACTTATGTGTTGTCATGCTCAGTCATATCAATCATATATAGATGAATGTATGGATGTACATAGGTACTACTGCTCTTCTTTTATGTATGAATCTGAGGAAAATGAGCAACCTAAGTATGCAGACCCAGGCAAATCTGCAAGAGAAAGGACTTGGTAAGCTAACTGTTCACAGTAGCACATGGTGGAACAGAGCACACAAACACATACAGAGTTACTTCCTCCTCTAGTCTTTATTACAAGGGAAAAACTCAGCCCTTGTTACATGACATATAGCCCAGACTTACTGTTAGTATTAAAGGAGTCATTGCTCACAGAGCTAGTATGCGGCATCCCCCTTTTGATGAAAAAAAAGAATGACCCTGTATCAAAATATTATTTACAGTGACGTGATTATAAACTATGGAGCTATAAGTATTATAAGTATAACAGTAGGTTATATGGTGATACAGAATAAAATCACTAGAGCAATGATCCTTGTTATGACCTAGTCTTGATAAACAAGTGGTCTGTCACTAATCTGCCTGAACATATATAATAATTTACAGTCAGTAGGCACGATCAAAGTGTCATGCTTTAACCACACACAATAATAGTTTTAATATCAATGAATTGAGGTAGAGCCACTGAAACTTTCAAGTCAATTTCAGGCCATATTTCATTTGCTGAAGTTAATGTTTCAGAAGAACACTTTATACAACAACTAATAAGTTCTAATTGTGACCACTTAACACAATGTCTGAAATTATATCTGTTATTGCATTAACAGAGTTGCTTACAATCTCCTTGGGCAATATATATGGTCAGATATAATGAGCAGGGACTAGAACTGTGACAGCCCAATTTTGATCCCATGCCATCCTCATTTCTATCCTTCCTTCAAAACTGAAGAATTTTTAGCTGTTCTGTGATAGTTCTGCTTCAGTTTCAGCTGTTTTCGCCATAGTAGCCCAAACAAAAACTGTCTGCTTTTGAAACTTGGACCTTGGTCTCCTTCTCAGTAGAGCTGTACTGGTGAAGATTCCATAGCCTGTAAAGGTGGATTTCTGAATTATAACAGACAGACATACATAGTTAGTCTGGTCTAAAAAGTCATTTCTCTATAATGTTTTTGATTACTTAAATCGCTGTTCCTATTTGATCATTTGCTTATGGATAATTGGCATTAGCTAACTGTGGACCGTGTTCAGATGGTCCTCATTAAGTTATAACATGTCTCGAGAAAAATTATTTCAGAACTGTAAATATAATTTTAATGGATGAATTTGCTTTATATGTCCGACTTGATGAGATCATGCAGAAATTGCATCGCTAGTTCATTTCTAGTAGTGATTTTCAATTTTATTTATTTAATTACATTTGTTTACCAGGAAAGTCTGACTGGGAATTAAAACCTCTTTTCAGAATAGGCCTGAAATTGGTAAATACTATTGTACAGTACTTGTGCTAAATAGCCTTAGCAGAGCATATCATAGTGAGCACCACCTCCAACAGATTCTTTCTGCATTCACTATGATATGCTAAGGCTATTTGAAATAATCTTTCAATATGTCTACAAATAACATTCTCTGTAGTTAAACACTGGCCTACCTTCCTGTAGTAGGAATGCTCGTAATCCTCATTGGCTTGCATTAATTAACCTGTAGGGATAGTATGGCTCAGTGTAGTGGTTGCCAACTTTTTCAGCTACTAAAAAATATCCCCGATCCTTTGGCCAGTGCCATTCTGCTTCACGTTCAACCATCTTTTCTAGAAGCTCTGTTATCTCTGGCAAGTGTGACATGAACATTGACAGACATTGTACTATACCCAAGACTAAGGTAGAAGAAAATCTATCAGAAGCTTTTTGTATGTCCAAAACTGCATGCACTTTAACATCTATCCCATTCTCATTCAAAAGGAAATCTGTGTACTTCAAAGACTTGACACCCATTTGACACTTTACAGAATTTCAAAAACTGTGAGTGACCTCGGTCTAGCAAACAGCTTGATGGATTGTGTCCCATACTTTGAATGTGGTCTTTGAATATGTGTGTGTCTAAATTAGGTGTCAGTGGACATGTCCAATATGTCACCAAGTGATATAATGTGGTCTCTTAGAACCTTCTTGATGCTGGGAAAGCTCTTAGTCACCCTTTCGCTTGTGTCGCGAGATGTCTAGTATATATTGCTGTAACAATCATAGGTTCACAGGCATTTACTAAGCTAATGACCACAAGGGCCTTTTTAAGCCTATCCATGCATCCCATAGGTATCCAGCAATTCTGGTGCCCTATAGATTGTTTTTAGGGGTATTGTGTAAACTAGGGTATGTCTGGTCAAGCATTTATAAGTTGCCTCTCACTGTTAGAGACATAGGTGACAGACCAGGGTTGAATTCCTGATTCCTCATCCACTGGTCAAGGTTATGCTTGAATAGGGTTAGGAAAGAACTCCACTTCCAGTTGATGGGAAACCTGTTCAGGAGAAGGGGTATTCTCTGAGAGACATGTTTGTCCATCCAACATGTTCTATTTATGTCACAAATAAGGTTTAAATACCTGGATCAGGAAGTTCTGATGCTATTTGTTTTGTGGATATGCAAGAGACCCATCAGAGTGGGATCCTGGAATTCCAGATCTAGATCAAGTCTCAACAGTCTGTAGGAGACAGAATATAGGGCTTTGAGGTGATCCACGTATGACATGTAGTTAATGTCATGCATTCTTGTTGTGAAAAATGTCTGTGGACATTCTACTTGTTGCATGTGCCTGGTCAGGTACATACTGAAGGAGGAATTTTAGTGAATGACGGGTCTGATGAGGGCTGAACACAGTGGAACTATGACTTCTCAGACCTTGATGCCGTACCCTTGCTTATATGTTGAGCAGCGTGGAATGAGTTCCTCACTACCTTAGACACATCTTGGCCAAAAGCCAGGTTACTATCTACATATGTCCTCAAATCCCTGAGTACTGGGTCAACTCTTAGGGATGTGTTGTCAATGAGGTCATTTCATTGGGTAGCCAACTTCACAAAGGTTTCTTGGCACCAGTTATTTGTCTGTATTAGCCCTTCCTAGAAGATATTATGGGTGGATTGTATGACTGCTCACAGTTTGCAATCATTTGCAAACATGGTCAGCTGAAGGCTGTTGACACTGGCCTTGACTTCCTAGAAGTAGATGCCACAAAAGAGAGGACCCAACACTGAGTCTTGGGGGACTCCACTAGTGACTGGCCTCTATGTGAAGGTTGATGCCACTCTTCTAACTTCCTGGGTCCTACCTGAGAGCCAGCTGACAAGCCAGCATGTAACATAAGGGTTTAAGCCTAATTCCATAAGTTTGTTTACAATGTTCAAGTGGGGTATTGTATCAAATGCCTTGGCCAGGTCAAGGTATACAGTATGCACCATTTTGCCTTCATTCATTGCCTTAGTGACCTTCTCAGTGAAATCTACCTAACTGAGTAGATGATCATCTCTTGACAAAACTGAACTGGGTTGCATCTAGTGTCTAATGGTCTCTGGTGTCATTATTAATCATTTCCATGATAAATAGTTCCCTGGCTTTGCATATGAAACTAGTCAGACTAATGGGTGGGTCTGTAGTTTCCAGGATCCATAAAGACCTACCCTTATTCAGAGAGATGATAGTTCAGGTTCTCCATACACATGGCATGACGTTTGACTGGATGCTACGGTTAAATAGCAACTCCAGTGCTCCTGATAGGTCATGTTTCATGCTATTTAGGAGGCATCCTGGGAGATTACTGGAGCCAGTCGATGTAGTGTTCTTAGCCTTGGAGAATGCATTTAGGAATTGTTCCCTAGTAATGGTTGGGTGATTGTTTGATAGTATTTCTTGAGGGAAGACTTGGGGGAGAGGGGTGAAATTGGAGTTAAATTTGTCAGCCAGTAAATTTGCTATATCATCTGACTCCATTCACAATCAGTTCTGCAAACTGTTATGTGCTTGAAGTTAGACATAGCTAAAGAAAGCCTGGTGTTTTTTCTTGGCCTGGGAGGTTATTTTCTCCTTTACTAGCCTTTGTATACCTGATTTGTACTCTGAGTTGTTTGTTTAGACTGATGAGAGAGTTTCATTTTGCTGGGCATTGTATTTCCTGACTTTTTCTATAAATTTCTTCCTTATGTTGTACAGCCTATTGTTTGAATTCCACCAGTGTGGCTTGTTTTTTGAGTTTGTTCTGAGCTTATTTCTGGTAGGCACAGCTGTCTCTATGCATTTATTAACATGATTGTATAGAGTATCTGTGAACAATTCTGCACAGGCAACTGTATTCTCAGGGATTGTTGGGGTTTGAAATTTCATCAGTTTGTCACGTAATAATAGGAAATTTGCCTTAGAATAGTTAGTAAATGCTAAAGGATTAGCTAAGGTTACTGCTTTTATTTTTATTTCAAAGGAGTTAGCTTTATGGTCTGACCTTACTGGAAAGTGCAGCATTCTCTCTTTTTATGGAAGACCTTGTTCAGTATGTTTGCTCACCTAGTAGACACATGAACTATCTGGTCCTGGGTCTTCAGGAGTAGGGTCATGTAAGATTCTCAGTTTATTGGAGGGTAGTAATAGTCACCCATGAATATGACATTGGGTTGAATGGTGAGTGTGCCCTGTAAGTTTAGGTATGAGTTATGGGTTTTCTGGAACATATAGGGGGCCTATAGCTAACAAGGATATTATTTGGGACTTTGACTATGGTAATTTGGATGCGCAGAAGCTCAAGCTCATCACCTTGTTTGTCTAGCATTGAGGTGAACTTGTTATTGATGTAGATTGAGACATGTCCACCTTTAGTCCATGCCTGTGCAGTAGCTGGCCTAAATGTGTGGAAGGCATTGTAGTCTTACACTGCCAGGGTTTTCTCTGTGGCTTTAAACCATGGTTCAGTAACTGTACAGATGTCTGCATTCTCCAGGGTGAGGAAAACGTGGAGGGAGTAGAATTTTTTTTTTGTTTAGGCTCCAGGTATTGAACAGTAACACCTTTAGATTCTCTTGAGTTAGTTTTGCTATGTCGGAGGATTTGACAGTTTGTCATTGCCTAAAAGGGCACTATGGGGGAAGGTCAATACTTTAGCCAATATTTGAAAGCACAGACAGGTGCTGACCATCCTTGGCAAAGAGATGTGTCCTGACGACCATATCCTCCCATGCTGCAAGGCCATATCTGACTGGGAAACACAGTCCAAGATGTTCAATGTCCAAGAAGTCCATCATGTCTCTATTCATATAATGCAGGGAGATAAGTGTCAGATCATTTATACCCACATAGACTGTGACACAGTCATATTGGTACTTGTGGTCCAATGACCTGAGTGCATGAATGATCTGGCAGATCCTGGCCCCTGATCAACAACTGACCAGGATTTTCTCCATTTTCAGCCTGCTGAGTGGGACATATGTGTGTCTCAAATGAAGTCTCCTATGATTAAAATATTGGGTTGGGGGTAGCTTGCCTGATGGGCATTGAAGCTGAGGTTCCATATGGTGTGGCTGTATATGTTGTAGTGGGTGTTGCTTTGCTGGAGAGCTTTTGGGGCTTAATATGTGGGTCTGTGTGCTTGATTCATACTCTGTGTGGTGTGTGTGTGTGTGTGTGCATTTCTGACAACCCGGTTGGTATTATGTTTGCTTGCATGTGAGAGCTTTGCCTCCAGTGATACTATGTAAATACAACACCCACACCTTATCAGTTTGTTTGAGAATAAGCTAGTTGTCAGTAAACATAGTACATTTGCTACATTGTCTCAGGATGCCCATATCCATCAAGCTGGCTGCAGAGATAGCAGTAAAGTTCATGTCCATAGTTTCTGGCTCTATTTGGGTAATCAGGAAGTCACTGCAGAGTGAGAGTAGTAACAGGAGTATCTACCCCTAAGCAGGTGGGGCACTTCTTGTCCCTGTGCAAATTAGTTTCTCTTCATGCAGCTGGGTAAAAGCGTAATTCAGCTATGCCAAAAATGCAGGAGTGCAACAATTATGGGTCAGCAACAAATACAAAGAAGCAAATTATGCAGTAACACTGTCTGGAAGACTTCTCAGAAGTGTACATCTCAGCAAATAGTACAATATTAGGGACTTTTAAAATTATTAAAAGAGGAAAAATTAATAAATAAAGCATTACACCTAGCTGAAGTGTAAAACAAAATAAATCTGCTATCTGCCAAGGATGGAGCAGGATTAATTCAGGACCCTCTCAGTGTGTGGTAAGGACACACAGTAGATGGGAGCTCTGGAAAAATGAGCAGGAGACAATTTGTAATAAGTGAAGTTTACTCAATAGCAATACTGCTTTACTTGGTGGGCACTCAGTATTAGGGATATAGTGAAAACAATGGATGGGAAAAGTACCTAATTACACAACTGACAATAATAATGAAAGAGAGGAGGGATGGACTTTAGAAGTCAGATTACCATATGGGATGATGATGAAAGCCAGAGATGCAACCTTTTAAAACTCCAAGGAAAAGGTGGATGGCTTGGGGGAAAATTCAAGCTGCAAAAAGCAGACTAGTTAGAGAGATATCCAATCAAATATAGGTAATTTTGGAGGTCTGTGATTTCAGAACCTGTAGCAATTCACAGGTCTTAGTCATATGACTCAGACGCATAGGTCAATGAACTCCGGTAGTTTAGAATTTCAGAAACGTTAGCTTTTATGGTGGGAGCAGGATGAGATATAGAAGAAACAAAAAAAAAGACATTAGCAAAGTAAACAGAAAGGTGCTGGAATGCAATTTTAAGCAGGTAAACGATAAGCAGAATATAAGATTCAAGCAGCAAAATTCAAATTAAAATAACTGTAAAAGTACTGATGCACAAATCATTCATCAGAATTTACAGTACTACCATGCTACAATCCCACCACAAACTAAGGCACCAGACTATGCAGAAATTTACCAGTAACATAGTTTATGAAAAGATGTAGTAATAAATGACTACATGGAGTTCAGATCTGGGAGTAGTTCACATTTCTGCCATGACTGCAAATGAAACTGCAAAACTTACGTCCCAACAGAGTTGAAAATACAGACAGTGTTTACAGGTAATTGTACATAAAAGCTAGAATGCGTCATAATGTATAAACAATGCTAAGACAGTGCAGTAATTCACAATGTTCTTACAACTACAAATGAAATTCAAAGAGTAAGGTATTACAACAAACTAACTAACATGCAAAAAACATATTTTTGGTTTAAAAAAACAGAAGTACAATTCAGTATAATCGCATAAGGTTATTAAATGCAACTGAATTTTTTTAACCAGGATTGGAATAAAAGTTTTTTTCTTCCCTTTTTGATGAAAATATTGTTTTTCACAGTTTAGGGATTTCCATACCTCTCAGAGTCTTGAATAAAAGACAGCTGCTTATCTGCTATATATCATAGGATCATGGGACATTACTAGGCTATCGAACTGGATGTCATTTTAAACCTAGCCATTTCAACCCAATGTAATACCATAGAAGTACTAGTCAATACCCAAGATTACATTTAGGGATGACTGCCCATGTCCAGGAGGGTTGTGAGCATTATACCCAGTAAGAATTTACAGTGCCCCATCTACTCGTCCAGGTACCTCTTGAACAGTTTCATAGAGGTGCTGTGTTTCATATGAATTGGTAGCCTGTTCCACAGATATGGCAGTCACTGGGAGATACATTTGTTCCTCCAGCATATCCTATTTAAGTCATAGGCCATATTTAAGTCCCTGGAATGAATGGGTCTAGACCCATTTGATTTAAGAATATGCAGTAAGTTCATTAGCTTTGGGCCTTGGGTTGCTCTGTATGCCAGGCATGAGTGTCCCCTATGTTTTGTTATACCTGTATCCATAAAACTGCATAGAGCATAAGCTAAAGTTGAGTAAAGTAGCAGTATGCACCATGGAAGTCAACTTCATATCACAGGTGTTGGGGTGAACTTGTATATGAAGTGCGTACAGGTTGAATGTGGTAAGTGTTGCATTCATATTAGACAGTTTATTGTGTATTTTAACTATTTACTGTATTACTGACATACAAGTGTGTCACAGTAATTACTGCTGGACAATACTCGCATCATAGCTGGAGGCTGTTGTATTATATATATTTTTTATTTTATAATTAGTAGTAATGTCAAACAGCAGCTGCTACAGTAGTGATTATTTCACATATTGTTTTACACATATTGCACAGACAGAAAATAACGCAGGCTACAGCAGTGGTATGTTGACCACAACTTGTAATTCTGATGTTGTAGACCTCCTTCTGTCTTGCTGAAATGACATGCCCTGGGATTCATGAAGCTCGGTGCAAAGCTGGCATTAGGCTTGCGCCGACCATGCGGCATGTAGATGGCGCAGTAGCGCCAAATGCATATTAATGAAGGCACGCTGCTGCCACAGCCACGTGCATAGGAAACGAGCGCAAGTGCATAGGGCATGTTGAAGTGCCACACAGAGGCGTGGAAATGTCAGCTGTCGAAGTGCAACCTAAAATGTTTGAATATAACAATTTGCCTGCAATAGTAATCACACCTGTCAGTGTCCGTGGATGCTGAAACATATGCAAAGCATGCAAGACAGTTCTTGTGAACACAAAATTAAGAAGCAAACACAAATGCACGGTAGGGAATATCGAGTCTCCATCCCTCGAAAAAATGACATTGAAAACCATGTGCCCGTATTCTAACGCAGTGTAGATAGTTATACCAAGTGGAAGTGAAACGCATCATGTTAGCGCACCGCCAATAGCTACATCCAGCCCAATGGTCAGGGTTACCAGCTGTCCCACATTGTGAGGGATAGTACACAGCTGGGAAGATGTGTCCATTCCAAAACCATGATAAATGTAAATATCTAGCAACCGTATGACAGAATTATATCCCACATCGCATCTAATAGTCACATACAATAGGTATGTCCATATGTAAAATACCACATGTGACAAGAAATAGAATAAGCAAGAAAACGAAACAGAAGGAGCCTATAAACTGCCACAACAATAAGCTAACATGTAGGGAGAAAAGAAAAGTATTATCCGTAGTGCTGACCATGGGTATGTGTTGTCCTGTAAAATCAGATTTGTGTCCGGAATATATCCCATCCTGGACATATGAAAAGGTGGCACCCTACCAATGGTCAGAGCAGTCGGCCAAAATCTGACCCTATGCGGTCCAAGCCGTACTTGTCAGGATATGTCACAGTTGAACGGGTATTACCCGGGTGTACCAACCATGTCATGAAAGTTAAGTATGGGCATGTACCTATGTGCGTGATGTACAGCATGTGGAAGGTGAAACATGCCAGGGTAGTCCACACAACCATACAGGTACCTGACATATGTAGTGTATGCAATGTGTTCCCTTGACCGTGTCATGGGCCATCAACCAAAGAAGTGATGGATGGAGTGTCAGGAATGTGTGTGTGTGGGGGGTGGGTAATGGTATAATCCACAAAGGCGAGACTGTGTTGGATGCAGAATAGGTGAACTGGAGGTGTATGAGGGAGCAGCGGGTGCATCAGAAAGAAACACAAAGAACAAGTATACACATCTGCAATACAACCTGACAGGCCATACTGTAGAACGCAATCACACAAACATATGAATATTAAAATGTGCGATACACATGTACAGAAACGTCACCGGCACATACCCACAGAATGGTCTGGAAGGAACTGGCCTATCCAAATGCAACACACCTGAATGCATAATTGAATACCCATCATCCCCTCCACAGCACTCAACCCACCCCCATACATGAACGTCCACCAAATCCAGCCATACTCGGCCTACTAGCTTGGCACAGCCATATCTACACATAGTGACCACTACTCATATGTAGTAGGCAGTGTCACCTTAGGCAGTGTCAGGATTGCAAACTATGTATCCCTTGCATGTAAAACCCTAACACATTTTCATAAAGCCAAAAGAATGGACGGTATTGGTCTTGTTCAATTTTTGGATATCCCTCATGGGATAAGAACCTGTGTAAACATCAGACTGGGTATCACGGCATGATGTCCAGTCCTGTAGACATCCGGACACAAGTTGAATGTGCAGTAGTGGTGCACGAAACTGTTCAGCCCTAGATGATCATGCAGAACCTACTACCCAGGATCAAACACCTGCCCGTGATGCACGTCTCCCCACATGAATAATCGAGAGAATATATTGTACACATTCGCATAGTGGCACTTGGAAATAGGGTGATTAAGGCACTGATGTAAACAGGGTATCTCCTAACCCATTGTGTGAGGGACAGTCACTATTTGGGTAGGTGTGGCCTGACCAAGAATGATACAATGGCAAATGTCCTGTGATTGTAGGAAATAATTATGTACCATACTTCATGTAACAGTTGCCTAAAGCAGTCATGTCTGGATATAAAATATGTAATTCGTACAAGAAACAGAATAAGCAACTAAAGTGCTAAAGGAATAGGCTTTCATCTAGGAAAATATTGAATGTTCTAAACCCTGAAGTGACCGTGGGTATCTGTTGGCCTAAACAATCTGTTGTCTCCAGAATATATCCCATCCTGTACATATGAAAATGTGGCAACCCTACCAATGGTCAGATCATTCACACAATAACTGGCCAGCCTCTTAATCACTCACAAAGCCAGTGACCTTTGGAGGAAAGGTGTCGAGTGAGAATGACTAATGACAAGAATTAAGAGTAATAGATGCCTTTAACTGCAGAAAATAAGTAGTAATACATATGTCTCCGAATCTGTCAACACGTTCCAAGTTAATAGTGCTAATATTGTAGAAGTGTCTGTCATTGTCCCTGATTTGTCATTGCCTTGTCCCTGTCACTGTTAAAATTAGTCCCCGAGTATCACAGCAGTCCGTACACATATGTACACCAACCGTCACATTTGTTGACAGGACTATTGCATACCTGTAGTGAATTCATAAGTGATGTCCAGAATAATATTCATCGTATATATGAATGACTGAAATAGTCAAATGTTTACTACTGGCTGTGGGTATGTGTTGCCTTGCCAAATGTGATAGCTCTACATATAGGTCCTATAGGGCAGCCACTATTCCGAATGGCCAAAGTGAGACCTGCTCTGTAGAAATGTCAGATGTATCAGGGCAGAACATATCTACAGCCATGCATAGTATAGAAATATACATATTAGCACAAATCAAAGCTTAGTCTAGCAGCAGTCAAGTTGCTTATGCTAATTCACATAACATATTGACGTGTCATGTATACAAAAACCATTACATGCAACTATTACATACACATAGAATATAAGAATGTCCTCTAATCAGGACAGTTGCAATGGCTAGAGTATTGTCACATGACACATATACCTAATGAGGGACTGTCCCATACAAAGTGGGAAAGGTGTCACTCCTACAGTCTCCCGTCGTCCAATCTAAAAGGTGGAAAACCTACATTGGGTATGTGGTAGCATGACCCGGTAGAGAGCTGCGTTAACCAAATAACATTCACATGTCAGCATTGCAGAGTATCGGTTTCCATGTATCAGCCAGATGGGAGCAGATTGTATGAGGAACACGCATATAATATGATTATGTCACTGGACAGGCCGCCGAGTCCATACAGTCGAACGCCTGCTGTTGCCTAATGGTTAGACATACCCAATACTGTAATCATGTAGTCCGATGTAATACACATCACAAGGGATCACACACACCCAGTGTGAGTGACAAATGTAAGCACAAATGTCGGTGAGCAAACGGGTGTAAGTGTGTTTGTCTACCAGTATGCCAGTAGTGCACTGTTAAAGAAATGTGGAGTCTAAACAGGTATAAGGAGCTGTAACCAGAGGTCAGCAGTGCTTAACACCGTGCAAACCCATGCACAACCGCTCCCACCTGCTGGAATGTGCCTTACCCACTCCATATCCAAAGGCTTTGTTCTGTCCGTAAACAAAGAACCATCCTTTTTTTCATGTGTTGGTAGCAATACCCTGTGCACATAGCTCATGTGAATTACCAATACACCATGATGTATGTACAGACAATAGACCACACACATACCATACAGCACAGTCATCCAACAGTATAGCAATGTACTGGCAGATATGTCCGGACCACTGGTGTTTGCAGACCTGGCCGTCCTGTATTTCAGTGTGTGAGCATGCCCAGTATGACTGTTACGCATGTTGTCGACTGACATTACCATCATACCGTCATGTGTTTGAGCATGCCAAGTATGGTCAACTGGATTGCATGTGTCACATGTCCAGATAGTCAGTACTGTGGTGCTGACCCCTGTGTTCTACACCAACAGGTGGCATGCTGTGTCTGCAGGGTAGCTAATGGTCATGTGGCATTGACAGTTGCTACATTTCTGCATAGCGTGAGGGGACATCCAACCGCATCCACAGTCCTACACAGCACCAGGGGTGGTGCACATGACTCTCACATGTGTATGTTGGAAGGGGGCACAGCTGACAGTTGTACACATTTGCCACTACTGTACTGGTATGCCAGGTACTCCACGTCAGTGTGTGGACCTACCTAAATTGCTGGTTGGAGGCATACCAGTGTACGTCAGATCCTAGCTTTAATTACCAGCATAGTGGTGTCAGACGTCCTAGCCTTCACAACCTACATCCAACTTCCTGGCCTGCTGTAGTTTGTGTGTGTCTGTGGGGGTTGTGGTCATTCATTGGGCATATCCAGAGGCCATTGTATATCATTTGTCTGTATTGGTCTACACCTGTCCAGCTGTATGGAACTTGTGTGGGCTGTATGGACACACATGATGTTCAGCCTATAACCTGCAGTAGGTTAGGACACTCTGTGTACTACCGGCTACTATTGTGACCCTGGTATGTGCTACAGATGTCATGGTGCCACTATGGATGTGTACTGTCTGCTGCCCTAACATTCGGCCACCAAATTTTCTTGTATGCTCACATCCATAACATAGCAATGGGTAAATACACATTCTAATACAACTGCCAATTATTAGGTCGATAGACTTACCTTGGGGGTGTTCCAGACCTGAGGACAGTGCTGGAGGGCTGCCTATGTCAGATGCACACAGTGCACTTCCTATACATGGCTGAGCACAGGTAGTGTCATGTTTGGCATCCATTGTACTGTGTGCGAGTCAGAGAGGGTGAAATCCCTGGGTACCTACTGTGTCAGTGCATATGCCTTGTGTTGCCTCTTTGCCAAGGGCAGATCATACTGTGCATGGCCCTTTTGCCTACTGGGCCCAGCTCAGGTAGTTCCTCCTCCAAGTCACACTGTGCCTGTACAGGCCTTGGCATTGGTGGTGGGCCATGTGGCCCTGCCCCATGCTGTTCCTGCTGCAACTGTTACTGCAGGATCAGATTGTGTAGCATAGCAAATACCATAACAATTTCTGTGCATGTAGCTAGTGAATACTGTAGGGCTTCACCGGATGTGTCCAGATACCAGAACCATGATCTGAGCATCCCAATCACATGCTCAGTTATATGTCTTGCCTGTGCATCTGCCTCATTATGGTGTGATTGTTCAGGTGTGTGTGCACTGCTGATGGGTGTTATCAGCCACGACTCCAGTGGTTACCCAGCATCCCCCACTAGGAGACTGTAGGGGATGTCCATATTGGCAAAGGTGTGGTACAGCTGCATCAGATGCCATATATCGGAATCATCATAGCTTCCAGAGCAGACAGCACACACATTCAGTTTAATGCCCTGGCCATCGCATATGTCCTAGCTGTTGGAAGGTATGCACCTGCAGTTAATGTAGGACCTACCCTGCTTACCGGGTGGTGCTTTGATGTGTACGTGCATGCAGGCTATAGCACCCAGTACCCCAGGGTAGTCAGCCATGTGTGGAAGAGATGCATATTGCTGGTCTACTAATCACGTGTGTTGAGGACATGTACGTGCTCACTAGCATGTGTTGACATGGCGTCTGTGAACTGGTGCAATACTCTGGATGCAGATGCTTGTGAGATCCCCATGATATCCCCAGTTGTGTTTTGGGAGGTACCCATGGCTAGTATACCTAGGCCAACACGTACCGTGGTATCCACTGTGATGGGTTTCCCTCAGCCTGTTTGATGTGTCAGGTGTGGCAGGCACAGGTCAACAAGCCGCTGTAGGAGGTCTCTGTCCACCCCATAGTGCTCCACCATCCCCAGCTCATGTAGCCCCTGGTAAGTCACCCTGGGTCTGTAAAGTCTTATGTCACCCCAGTAAGGGTTGTTCAGCAGCATACACATCCTCACCGCCCTCAGCCTCCTGCACATGTTGGTCTATGTTGCCTGTTGCAGCCCTTCTCATTTGGTTGGACTGTGTTGTGAAATGTCCCCGCATGTATACACCGGTGGTGTAGAGTGTGGAAGAAACCTGTGTGTATGGTGCTTGCTCACATTACCGTAGTGTTCTGGTGCGGGCTGGCCATGTAATCTGTTGATTGTGCTGATCATCACCTGTTTGTGCAGCCTGTTCACCTTGACTACCCCACTACTGCTTTTGTCTCTCCCAATGTCACCAGGCAGGTATAGACACACCCCTAGCTTAGGCGTGCTAAGGTAGGAGCAATCCCGAGGCACAGGTCCCCAATGCACATACAGTATGTGTGACCCCCCCCCCATGCTTTCATCTATATTTGAGCCCTGCACCCGGCTTTCTACACACATACACTCCAGGGATCTGCATCGCACCCTGGGGATAAATGGGATTCACTATTGTTAACCTCATCTGCATAGTATAGTCTTCTAATGCATAGTTATATGACCCATACCGAACCTCCAAATTAATAACCACTGCTTACTGTTGCTCAGATCCGTACACAACTGGTTAAAGGTGCCTTACTATCACCGTATTCAATGTCCCTTGGTCTTCCCAGCAACAATATAACCAGTGTCTACACAACTAGAACCCGGGACCCTGCACACCACAGACAATGTGCTTTACCACTACGCCATGGCAGATATACATACATCCGAGGTGATCACGTACAGATCATCCGGCACAAACATTCAAGAGTGCTAATGTCCACATACATATATGTATATATCTATGTCTATCTATCTATAGCTACATATATCATATATATTATATATATATATACATATATACATAGATATATATATATATACATACATACACACACATATACATATACACACATATGTAGATATTGCATTTATATCACAACAGAAGACCACATGACACCAAAGCATTAGACAAGAATGAAAAGGAAACTACATGTGCCACCTGCATTATGTAGTGTTGTTACTATCAAGGCAAGTGTGTTTCGTTGTGTCACACGGGTCAGACTGTATTAAGGATAAGAGTAGGGCTGCTGACATTTACTCACCAGATCTATTGGCGAATGTATGTGTTGACAACCCAGTGTCTTGGCCGGTTATGCGAGCTGTGGACACTATAAAGGAAAGCAACAAAACACACTCAACACATCCTGAAGCTAGCCACCCACAGATACCAACACATAGGGTATGACTGCCAAACACACACACCTGCCATGCCTTGGAATCGAGCACCTACCTGTCTATTCTATCACACTACAGCATTACTCAGTAACAGAACACTCCCAGAGGCATACTTCTAGGTGGGTGACATCATCAGCATAGGCAAAGACGTTGATAGGGAGTGTACGGAGAGTGAGCTGTCTAAAAATGTTATTTTGTCTCCAGGCAGCTGGAAACACACACACAGCAGTGCTGGGATTAGAACATACACCTGATTGCCTTATCACACTACAGCATTATGCAGTTACAGAACACGCTACCAAGATTACTGGCTCACAACACTCCCAGAGGCATACTTCTAGGTGGGTGACATCATCAGCAAAGGCAAAGATGCCAATAGGGAGTGCACAGAGAGTGAGCTGTCTAAAAACATTATTCTGTCCCCAGGCAGCTGGAAACACACACAATGTAGGACTGGGATTAGAACATAGACCTCACTACCTTATTACACTACAGCATTATGCAGTTA
The DNA here is from genome assembly GCF_019279795.1 of Protopterus annectens. NCBI lineage: Eukaryota > Metazoa > Chordata > Ceratodontiformes > Protopteridae > Protopterus > Protopterus annectens. The sequence continues at coordinate 1,758,561,108 of NC_056731.1, read as the reverse complement.
CAGAACACGCTACTGAGATTACTGGATCATAGCACTCCCAGAGGCATACTTCTAGGTGGGTGACATCATCAGCAAAGGCAAAGACGCCAATAGGGAGTGTACGGAGAGTGAGCTGTCTAAAAACATTATTCTGTCCCCAGGCAGCTGGAAACACACACACACACAGCAGGGCTGAGATTAGAACATAGGCCTGACTACCTTATCAAACAACAGCATTACACAGTTACAGAACACGCTACTGAGATTACTGGATCACAGCACTCCCAGAGGCATACTTCTAGGTGGGTGACATTATCAGCAAAGGCAAAGACACTGATAGGGATTGTATGGAGTGTGATCAGTCTAAAAGCATATTAGTGTCCCAAGGCAGATGGAGATGAACACACGGCAGTGGTGTGAGCAGGACATCTGGCTATCTACAGAGCACTAGTACAACACTACATAGATACGAGATGCGCCACAGACAGTACACCTTTCAAGACAGTCAATATGACCTTCTAGGAATGCAGACATCGACATAGATGCTGGCAGTTACGGTGTACATACCTGTGAACCAGTGTGTTAAATTTAGGAATCCATCCTGAAGTGGGGTATGGCCATCTGATGCTTGGATGACTACTATCGCTATACAGGATAACAATGGTCATGCCTATACACAGGGGCACACAACCGACACAAGGTGTCACTGGGCATGCTCACACACTTAATAACACACGTCAGTCTGGAATGCACTATGTGTCCATCTACACAATGGCATACTGGGCATGCTCACACAGTAGTGAAGGGCTGTTTTGTATGCACACAGATTCTAAAAAGGGAAGGGCACAGTGTGTCGGTAGTCATCATTGTTAGCATGAACGCTGTACAACATATGTCTGACACTGGTCTTCTACACAACGTCTGCTGCTGTCCATCACCTTAGCTGTACCAATCTAAACCTGGCACACTAATACCACCCATGGTGTTGTCCTGGCAGGAGTGGGTACTTTGCACATGTAGTACCGTACATGGATGAAGAACCTGGGACCAGGTAAACACCCTGACACCTACAGGACAACTGCATTGTATGTGGATGCTAAATAGTGCTAGATGTGTAGCGTTCATAATCATAGCTGCCAATCTAGATCCAACAATGGGGAATACTGACATCTGTGCAGTGAGGAACACCTGGCATAAGGCTCAGTTGTGCACAATAGCACTACCACTGTATACCTCAGATACAGACATATGGGCCATAAGACCATTACAGACCGCTCCAGGTGTTAGTGTCCCCACGTATATGAAGGCCACTCACATGTACTGACCAGTACACTCTCAAAAGCCATCACAGATGTGTCAGGTGCAGATCACAGTGGTAAATGCCGCACTGTAGTATGTAGCCCTCACACATCACCATGTCCTTGGACCAGCAACACACATCCATATATTAGTACAACACCATGTCACTCATGACCAGTGGACTGTATCTAGCTCTACAGCAACTGTGCAGACTACCCATGTACTGACAGGGTTCCATCATGTGTTATGTAATGCACTGATACCACTATTCATAACCAGGTCAGCTGTACACATAACAGGGGCCCTGGGTCTTATACAGCTGTAACAGATAACTGTTGCTTTACACCAGGCAGCACAGCCATGTTTGGATGTGACATACATGTAACTGCCGTGGATATGTACATGCCCCACACACAACACATATGTACATAGCATAGCTAATGCTGTCCTTCATTCAGACACGTGGCTACAGCGATTACACGCATGCACATGGAAGGTAGGTCCATGGCTGTTCAATGCTAACAGTACATAAGGTAGCAATGTTGACTTGAGATAACATTCCCTCTGTACTGGTTACCCATGACAACTATCATAGCATACAACAGTCCATGTGTCATGTATGTCACACATGTTCACCAATTGCAATGCATACAAACATGGCTACATGACAGGAATGTAGGACCTATACACAGGTACATGTAGTGATGTGCATTCAGCTACCATGCATGAGCAGTAGCTGATGTTTGCAGTTTATCTGTGTCTGACTACAACATGCAGTTGCAATGCATTCCCATCATTGACACCTATATATGGTGAAATACTGACAATACAGTAAGATGTACATCAGGTATGGATGGATGTGTGTGCATAAAGTGGTGGGCCACCTTTGCAGATGGATGTTTGCTGAAGACAGCTCACAGGTGTGTCACAAGCCGTCCTACCATAACATGTGCAAACAGTGAGCTATGTTTCCGGTAATTGAAGGTGAAGATATACAACCTACACAGTGGTCAGGGTGTCACTGACTGTAAAGCAGTTGACACCTGCAACACTTAAGTCCTCCCATGTGCATATAGCAGCACACTTGCCAAAGGTAGCGTCGGTACACATTGTAATGCGGACAATACTGCTGCATGTCTGTCAGATGTATCAGAAGATAGCAGGTGTTTGTTTCACAGTACTGCCATGTGTGTTTGCCTGTGTGACCATATATGCCACATATGGTGGGGAATACATCCCAATTGTTACACACCCCTGTACACTGTTGTAGAGATCTGTGCATACTGAAGTGTAGACAGCAAGACATAGGCAGGAATGATGTGTGTATCACACACGTTAGCTATCTGTATGTGCATGACATGTGGACTCCAGTGTGTGTATGTGTATGTATGTATGGCTGTCTGGTGCATGTAGTGAGGATGTATGCTACCATTGAGAACAGATAGGGCCCCTAACCCCTCAAGGTGATGCAATCTACTACCCTGTTGATGCCGTCAGTCTTACGCATTACTGACTACCTGTACATGTTCATTCTCTGTGTCGCGTCATGTGGATGCACAGTACTGTAATGGTGATTAGCACATAGGCAGGGGTCCTCACCTCAACACTATCAAGTGTGTGTTACAGTGTCGTTGACCCTGTGAGTGTGGGTGTGTTACTGTGTGTGTCTGTGTATGTCTGTGTGTGTTCACATCCTGTAATGTGACAGTGTTTTACTGCTACACAGTGAGTCCTCATGCTATCAACTGGCCCCTACCCTTGACATCAGCTAAACCACTGTGTAAACCCCCCGCACCATGTAGCTGTACCTGTGAAGTCACCTGGTATGGATGTCCCATCTCTAGCCACTGTAGCCTAGTACACAGCTCACATGCTCCTGGATCAGTAGGTGTGTAGAGATCTATGGAATGTCAGCCTTTCTAACAGTGAGGTAGAGGCTACGTATAGCCTGCTGGTATTGCCATCCATACCTGTGAGTACTCCATATTTACACATGTGAAACTGGAAACACTGGTACTTAATGGCACATGCAATTAGACCTTATGGAGGGAAGCAGGGCATCCTTACCAACATGCTGTTACTGTTGTTACCAAGACACATACTGTGAACATAAAACAATGCATTCTAACCGCAAACACTGTTACGTAATGGCACATGCAATTAGACCTTCAGGAGGGATGCAGGGCATCATTACCAACATGCTGTGACTGTTGTTACCAAGACACATACTGTGAACATAAAACAATGCAGTCTAATCCTGTACTACATGGTATGTCTGCTGCGTGCCAACAGTACACAACAATTGTAATATACAGCTATCTCACTGTGCATCAGACCATATGAGCATGTCCCTGCACCAATGGTGTGGATGACAGGGATGCGGCACAGGCATCATCATATGCACAGGGTGATAATGTTTGCCAGGGGTCTAGGCTGCACCAGTGGATGACATCATGTGTGTGGGTTAGGGCCTGTGATCTACTAGGACATGTGTGGTTATTATGCATGAGGGTGTTGGTGCCCTACAGATGTTTCTGGTGTATGCGTGTATGTGTGCACACAGATCTGCCATGTATCCGGCCTACACAGGGGTATTATTGACAGCTCCAGATTGTACAGACCAGGATGTACAGCTCACTGTGTCCGTCCACGGCCACATGACCTGTGCCTGCCAGAGGTTTCACGGGCACTACCAGACAGAGGTACAGAATGGGTACTGTCCAATGACACATGTCCACTGGAACTGTGTCCCCACTGGGACCATCCAGGGCCACGTCCACGTGGCCTGCTGTGTCCTGGTGTGGACAGCACAGCACCAGCTGCACTGCTGCTGCTACCAGCACTATGGGACCGGGCATGTGAGGTAGCTCGTTTGCGTAGACCTGCACCAGGTGGTGTAGCTGGCCTATGTCCACGTGCCCTATGCCTCACTCCTACCAGATGTTCCACGACAGACAGCTCACATTCACAGATTGCCATGCCATGGTCAAGGATTCCAACCATGTCACCCAATTGCCTGTCCAAAACGTCAGCAAACTGCTGTTGAGCATTTGCCAATGCCTGGATCTTTTAGTTTAAAGAATGAACAGCAGCCATCTGAAGCCTCTGCCCTTCTCTGTTCTGCCATTCAGCATGTGCCTGTGCCACCATTGCAGTCTGAAACATGTGTCTGGTGACACCAGCTGCTGCGCTCTGTCGTGCAGGTGCATGTCGGCCAGGGGTCCTCCTATGAGCAGCACTGGCCATATGCCTGTGTGGCACATCTGCAGTCAGTTCACTGACACCATGGTGTGACAACACACCTTCCATAGCCACCACACGTTCCTGTTCCGAGCTAACACACGGTAACTGTCCTTCCTCTATGGCCACTGGTGATGGGATATGTGTTGGCATGAGAACTGTGTGCGGGGAAGAGGGGATATAGATGGGATGGCAACCAAAGGCACAGATTCAGCCCCTGACAACCCTACCTGTACCTCAAGCATATGTTCATCACCGCTAGAGTCTGTGGGGACACTAACATCAGATGGACCGCAGGAGGGCAACGCACCAACATCACCTGTGGAGGCAAACAAAGACTCTACATTACAATAGACACACACACACACAGACATACACACAGACATACACACACATACAGACACACACACAGACACACACACACACACACACACACACACACACACACAGACACACACACACAGACACACACACAGACACACACAGACAATCATGCATGTGATATGACAGAAGGCATGCAGCATGCATGTGATACAGCAGACAGCATGCAGCTCAGACATTAACAGTGTTAGATTACATCCCTGGGTTGCACACACCAGCAAGCATGTGTCATAGCAGAAGCCATGCATTTCACACAATCATGGTAGTACGCATGCATCCCTGTGATACACCATGTGGACCAGCACAGGTTAACAGTACACATGGCTGATGTGAGGCATAAGTCCTTGACATTAACATGTAGTATGACATGTAATCTGCTGAAGTGTGCAGTAACATGCATGCATGTTTGACAAAATGGTGTCCTGACATGTACAGCGGTGTAATGGTGTCACATTGCAGTGTTGTCTGTATGCCCTACAGATAGAATGCACTTTTAGCAGATGTGTATGACCATTGAGGGTGGTATGAGGCATCTATATTGCTATACAGTGTGAAGTACAGACACAGTGCCATTGCATGGAATCATGAGGCGTCTCTATTGCTATACATTGTGGAATACACATGCAGTGCATAGCCATGACTGCGTGCATACACAATACATACATACTGTGGATTGTGACCCACATCGTTGAGGTGTATACACACTAAACCATGCTGTGTCATGTGTGGCAGGTCCCCGGACAACATACCAATGACACCCCTGCACAACTGCTAACATGTCTTAGCTGCCTGTCAACCATGTTCACACATGGCAGACTGCTCAATACACCATGTTCCACATGACATTTATGTACCACACACATGAGGTGCATGGCTGACAGTGATGTCCCACAGCAGCAAGGGAAATGTATGGTATCTCTGGCCTGATGTGGTGTCTGTGTATGTGTGTGGAAGCTGTACAGGTGACTACTTTCATGCTGTGACACAGTCATGATGTGCAACACATCTTATGTGGTCAAATTAAGTGACACCTCTACAAGCTGTGCACAGGCTGTTAGGATGCCCAGTGTTCCACATCTACTATATAACCATTCAACAAAGACTATAGTTGGACCATGTGTAAACAATGTGCAACAGAGTGTACACACATGCACATCACATCTACTGTGTGTTACTACATGTCTCTGGCCATCCTCCATGGCCATGTGTGAACATGTGTTGGCCAGATGTGTGTGATGGCCATCTATGTCACATGTCTGTGTTGTCCCATATGACATACACCCATAGATGTCAGATACTCCAGTGTCCACAGGGTTATACAGACAAAGAGTTGTATGTTTGGTATGTGGGGTATGTTTTATGGGATAGTGTGACAATGTTGCAGCCGGACCACTACATGTCTGGGACATGTCAGCTGGCACATCACAATGTCTGCACTCATTGCAGGGGCACATTCCACAATAGTGAATCATGTGGGCTGCCCATATCCCAGCTCACTGTGTAGTACTGTTTCCGTACCCCACATGTGTTGTTCTGATGTATAGTACATATTCCTACATTGAACAACACCTCCACCATTGTATGGACAGCTGCCCACACATCTAGCAATGACAGTTACTGTGGTTTCATGTTGTTGTTTCATTTGGTTTGTATATATTGCACATGGGTAGCCAGTGTGATTGATGAAAGCTGCGACCTGTATATTGTGACTGGACCATACATTATGTGTACATGTGTTAACTAGCCACATGGCGAATAGATCTGTGCATCCACATGCCTGATACTGATAACTGTCTCACCTGCAACAGACTGCTGTCTCTATGCGGCACACCAGAGGTACCTGTATAGGTGTGACACAGCAGTTTGATCATTATCCATGACTGTATGACAGCTACAGGGTGCACTTTGCATGTTAACACATTTGCCAGTACAATAGCATATACTATGGAGTATGCACATGTGTGCATACACAGGGTAGCATACTATAGTATGTGGCATGTGTGTAAACATACCTTGCATATGATGTTACATTACATAGTGTACAGTGACACATGCGACTAAATGGGATATAATATTTATATGTGCAATAGTGACTTACCAGGCAACTCCAGGCTCTGTGGCTGGGAGACACCCACCTCCACGATGGCAGCTAGAGTTTGTGGATGCTGTTCTGATGGGGTCCCCAGGCTGGCCAGTAGCTCCTCAGTAGGTGTGAGTGGGGGCTAGGTTAGTGGCCCACCATCTGTTCTACCTTGTTCCCTGGCAATTGCATTGGCACGCTCTTTTGCATGTCGGATCAGGTCCATGAAGTGTCTGCTCACCTGCTGGTAGGTGCGGTTATGGCCTCCCACATCATTGACCCTCCTGCAAAGTTCCTGCCACAGGTCATCACGCTGCTGGGCATGCTGTGGCACATGGCTGAACAGTACCTCATAGTTATCATGGAGGTATGGTATGAGGGCATCATCCTCCAAGCGGCTATATGCCGGCAGTCATGATCGAGGCATTATCTGTAAGACATAATGATGGAGACAGGTCACAGCATCTCAGAGATGCACAGAGATACAGATGCACATTCATGTGTATTACATTTAGTACTTATGAACAGTTGTCTTTGCAAATCGTCATGACACTCACATGACTGACATGTTTGTTTCACACACATGTAACACCCGATGGGGATTGGATATTATCACCATATATGTGTGTCACCTCATTACATTGCTCATACTCCATGTGAATGGTCTTGATGTGGGCATGTCTGTTTTCCTGTACTGGTGTTCTTACCTATCAGCAAATGCCTGGATGTGTGCACATTAATGCTGTTGACCTTGATGCTGTGCATATGTCACATATCATCACATACACTGCTTTCACGGACATGGGCAGTGACAATGCAGACATGCACATGGAAACCTTTACAAGCATGTGTTTTGCCATATACATCTACACGGCACTGTACAACAGTTCAACATCCTGCCACGTATCGCCGGTGTTGCACATGTGATACACATGGGACAATGGCTAGCCAGATGATATTCGCAGGGATGGTAATTAACTATAGCATGTACGGCCAAGATCATGTAGTAGTGTGTATGCACTGGGCCATGTACAGGCATAGGATGTCAGGTTTTCTAGCTGTATCCGACAGCCATGTTCCCACTGACAGGGGAATCAGTGCCACATTACTGATCCAGACAGTCACTGATACATCTACCATGCGGTCATCGCACCATGTATGACAGAGATGACATGTGCAGCTTTGCTGGACAGGGTTGCATGGTATGGCAGGAGTATGTCACATGTATAGCACAGGGATCTGTCAAGCATGTAGTGACCCTTGTACTAGGATGGTGGCTGTCCATGGCGTATGTCTTTCAGATCAGGATATGTACGTGTAGCATGTCCAACATCACAGTGTTGCACATGTCTTTATGCAGGGTAGGCAGCATGCTGCATAGTGGAGATGAGGATTGTGAAGGCTGGTGATGCCTATCCAAGCATGGCCAATACCCCTTAAAGGTGATATGTGATCCGATATTGGTCAAGTGAGTGCTCAGTATGGTTGTCCAATGATCTCCATGCTCATGGATGGCACCCTGTCATGACTTGGGTTGCCTCTTATGACTACCTAATAGGCCTGGTGATGTCACTAGCTCAGGGAGGTAAACTGCACAGCACTATCCCTTACATACAGTGTCCATAATGTTGACTGCTGCCGAGGTGGTAGTTAATGGGTACAGGGTTATTAACATAGCGGTGATAATGCAATAAGCAGCTGTCAGATTGTGCACATATGTCACGCACCTCACCAACAAAGCCCATGCTGTATGTTGTCCACAACACTGAGTCAGCTATTGCTCCTAGGTAATGGCCATTCACATTCTCACATATGCAGATGCCACCCATTTGTCTGTGTGGTATGGGCTACAATGACAGGTGAGTACAAAACATTAACCCTGTTTTACTTTAGCTGCCACTGGTGTGCTATGCACATGTCACACAGACACCTTTTGTAGTGTTGCTTCTGTGAATAGGCCACTGGTAGAACACTCCTGTGATATACAATGGTACATGTAGTATACTGAGTGTAGGTGGAACACAGTATGGGTGATGATGTCCTCTGACCTGTCACAGGTATGCTATGCAGTGCGTATTCATCGGTATAGTCATCTACATCTGTACTGCTAACAACATCTACGTTGATTAAGGTTCATAGGCTTTCAGACCATACTCAGCAGGGTAATAGTGCTATTGCCTCCCATTACGAGTGGCGTCTCCACTTTGTGGGTTGTGATAACTGTTAGTGTGATCCATTCCATATTTCCACGGACTGCCATGAACCTATGTTTTACATGGCAGTGTATGTGTAGAGCCAACTGTTTTGACATATGTGTATTACACGACCAGGGATTTGAACAGGTCACATGCAGCCGGAGTGTACCTTGTACCATCATAGTTATGGTTACAGGGGCTCTGTCATGTTCATGGATATGTGATTGTGTACCTATTGGGAGGCAGTGAGTTTAAATTATCCAACACCCTATCGGTATTGCTTATTCATGCTCAGCACTTGTTCAGAACATGTACACACTTCATGAGCTACTAATAACTATATCACTCAATCCTACTCATTTCCTACAGGTAAACACTGTTTGTCCTTACATTTTCAGCATGCTTACAGTACAACAGCTGTTATACACACTTACCTCACATATCTTGTAAGTAATGGTTGACTAGACAGGCATGTCCAAATGTCAATTACCAGTGTTATTGCCTGTCTATATGATGAATGTGGGTGACATGAGGCAATATAGCAATCATCTCATGTACACAGTCAATGCTCACCTCCTAACATATGACACTACAGCCTGTGGGAGATGCACATATGTAGCCATGCTGGAGGTAATGCTCTCTCCAACCCAGACTTACCCTGACAATCATGTGGGGATGTTAAACATTTGCAGCACACCCCACTCATCACATAGTTTCAGTAGATCTCCACCACCACAGGACACACATAGTAAGAGTACAACATTTGTGGAGCATCTCCATACTACTCTATGTAGGCAACAGAGGCAGCCCCCATCACCAAACACATCACCAATTACTTATAGTCCACAGACTCATGTGTGCCCATCAACTACAGCCAATAGGGTGTTATAACATATCCAACACACTAGTCGTAGGTGACTCTGTAGGCGGTCACACTGATGTCCCACTCAGCAGGCCACACAAGGTGATAGTCACTGTCATCTGGCTATTGGGTAACAGGATCCACAACATGACCTATGCACTCAGGTCACTCCTCAACAGGTACAATATGACTGTCATTCTTCACGTTAGTAAGAATGCCCTGAGATGTAACTTCTTGGACTACATGTATAGGGGCATGCAATACCTCTCTGATCTTGTAGCCCAGGCAGGTATCGCCCTAGCCCTGAGAAGCATTCTGCATTAGTCCAGACTGATGACACAGTAGAACAACAGAATTATTCACGTCAACAGTTGCCTATGCTTCTGGTGTCATTCCAAGGGTATCCAGTATCTGTCTGCTTTGAATGACATGTTCGACAAACCACAATGCTTTGCCACAGATGGCCTGCACCTGTCAGCCCTGGGATTATAGGTAATATCTCAGGCTCTTGCTGCTCCTATACTGCCTGTTTTAGACACATGTCAGAAACATATTCACCACCAGAACAGGTACAGGCAAGAAAAACCTGTGGGTATTGTTACTCAATGCTTGACAACTTCATCTCAAATGCACTCATCCGAGGCACTCCTTATAATGGACCACTTTGATGTCTCTGCAGTGACTGTGACCTGCTTCTAGACTCTGGAGAGCACCCCTGCACTGACAGGCTATTACACAGACCACACCTTTCAGTCATGTAACCAGGACCGGAACACCCACAGTGGAGTTGTGTCCATATTTCACAGGGATGTACACACCTTCATGCTGGTTGCTTAGAACGATGCATCAGAGGCAATCCAAGTGCAACTAACTGTGGCCAGAACTGCTATACAAATTGTAGCTTGCTACAGATTCCACACCATACCCCACGGTTAACGGCCCTCATTTCTTGGTGTACTGGAAAGTAGGGTACAAACAGGAACTACTGATGTGACACTGACACTACCCCACACCTAACTGTGATACCTACTCATGTACTGACACATTAGGCCAACACCTTCATGGGTTAATAAACTCCATTCGGCTGGATCAACCTATACACACCATCACCAAGGCCAACAATATCGTAGACCTGGACAATACCAACATGTGTGACTGGTGTTACACACCTGGGGTATCCCCTCGTTGGTCAGTTCCGAACATATGCTAATCACCCTTGTTATCCACATCCCGGCACCACACCCTTCACAGAAAACACATTACAATATTTCTACAAAGCCAACTTTAACGCTTTGTATGACAGAAGTAGTAAAAGCCATGACACCAGTGCAGATGGACAATATAGTTACAAATGCAGAAACATTCCCAACTGGACTTCATTAGCACTTACACGACTGCATGGACCATGCTATCCCAAGCAGAGTGATGACAGTACCCACCACATAACGGATGCCCCTCTGGGGGTCCACTGCCATGGACATGCTACACGACAGAAGGAGACAGTTGCAAAGTAGGGTACACTCCCATGGGTGGGGTAGCTCCCTAGTCAGCCTCAGTAGGATTCTGGGATCCCTTCTTACATCCTCCAACACTAGCTACATAAACATTACTGTGACACATTCAAAGGATTACCACTAAGTGTTATGGAGGTATGTCACTACTCTCGATGGCAATACCCACCTCTGCTCTGACATACAACGATTAGGCAGAAACATTACAGAACTGACTGATATTGGCAACAACCTGGCAGCTAACTTTACACCCCTCTACCACCCTAAAGGGCCCACATCTATACAGGAAAAATGCAGAGCCCCTGCGGTCACAACTACGCAGTTCAGACCTGCTGTCTCTAAAGCCTGGGGCACACACTCCATGCGACCATCCAACATCCCAGGTTGCGATTTACACAAACCTCAGAATGACATGGCTCCCCACGTGGGCACCAGATTCATTAATAGCCTTGTAGCAGGCATTGTGGACCCTGAATGGCGCACAGCAACAGTTATCACACTCCACAGAGGTGGTGCCACAATGGACCCGAGGAACTATTGCCCTTTATGCCTGACTAGACTGTTCTGCAAGGCTATTGAGAATATCATCATGGAAGTCATTCACAGAGACATTGTTGGCCTCCAAACCTTTGATACCACCCAGGTTTGATTTGTTAGGGCCACACCATGGCTCCTACACCTGGTGGAGTCCTCGAGACAGTTATCAAGGTAGTAGATGATGGTAAGGGGGTCCACACAGCCTACCTTGTCCTCTCATTGGCTTTCAACACCATTCACCATTCTGGTATTGTCAATATACACATCCACCTGCACAGCGACCCATACGTCTTGAGATGTTATGCAAAGTGGCTCACAGACAGGACACACACATTGAGGGTAGCATACCGCAGTTCCTACTGTACATCAGTTACAATTGGCATACCCCAGTCCTTGGTCATAGGGACCCTCATGTTCATTATATGCTTCCCTGAGGTACAGTCTAGCACATAAAGAATTTCCCTGAATAGGTTTCCAGACAACTGCAAACTAGGGGCCATGATTGATTCACCAGCTAATATACACACCCTCCATATGGATATCACTGTGATGGATACCTGGTGTTGGTAACATGGCCTCAAGCAGCATGGCAGAAGGTACATCCCCTTTGGATTACAACAATCACCCTGTGACTATCACATAGGTGGTAGTCCGCTACATACATAAGACATTATAAGGGATCTTAGTACACACGTAGATAGCACCGACTCCTTTGATAACCTTATTGCCAAGGGGGCGTGGATATCCTTCTACATGGCCACCCTAATCTGTAATGGTTTGTAGCCAGAACAAAGGCTGCCATTGTACCTCTATACTCCTGACTTATGAAACACATTTAGGTGTACAACACCCCCTTTGGGGTGTACCTTACGGGACAGCAATGGCTTTAAATACCACAACATTAATGCACCAACAGTATTACTCACCTCCAAAGGATGACGTATGCAGCACAACTACTGAAACCCCAACTGTAGTCATTTGCATACTGCATACTCAGAGGTGGCCTCTGCTGAGCATACAAGGCCCATGTCCACACCAATATTGATGGATATGCTCCACATAAGCAACATAAGCAAACGCCACTGAGAGTGACATACTCTGGGATATGTACCCAAACGCAACGATGAGTAGCACATGCTGGAGGGATACATTCCTGAAACAGACACTCACCGTGCTTTGGAACATGATTCCTATGTACATCAGGCAGGGACCCTCACTAGCACTCTTCATGAGATACCTCGATGAGTGGATGGGGAACAGACATGTATGCCAGGGATCACTGCAGTGGCTGTACTGTACACAGGTGCAGGAAACAAATGGCTGTGCTGTTCACAGGCACAGGACACTAACCTGGGGAGGTGCCACCAGTGAAAACACTGTATTAGGGCTTACAAATGGACTTGGCCAGACAGCATAGTATGTAACTATGAACCTATGAAGCTATTACATGTCCTTTGTGCATGGATAATTGAGTAGCTCTTCTATTTCAATTAGCTATCATGCTGTTACACTGTCTGGTGACTACAAGACATATGTATCCTGTTATTGTGTATTGTACAGTCCAATACACATACCTTATGTTTGCATAATATACCAGTCATGCCATGTAAAATATTTGACTTATCTACCTACAATACTGTACTTTTCACATTTTTGAAACCATATCACATAATGCAAAGCATAATTGCACAGCAGGACAACCTTAGGTGTGTTATTCTCATTATACGCCCATACGTATGCCTACTGTTTCAGTATATCAACATAAACTATCCCCTGTTATGGCACATACTTGTTGGACAAACCCTACCACCTACAGCGGCTGGAGTGGAATTGTTATGTTTAAAGCCCTTATGTAGCATCCCTTGTGGTGTCTGAGGTGTTTACCTTTTGGCCCAAAGCAGTACACACAATTTCTACAAGTGTTACTATGCTCGACAAGACATCACTGCATAATACCTTTTCCCAATGTCTGCATTGCGTACACTTTTATTAATACAGAACAGGCACTACATACACTAACATACTGAGTGTTCTACATACCTTCTTAGTGGTCTGAGTATACGATAATATCTGTGTTACTCCTTTCCTCTTTAAACGATTCAATGGTATGAGCATACGGTTTGAATGTATGGCAAGCCATCGTTTTATACATGGATACCTGTAACATGTGGTATCCTGCCACCAATTGGTGTTCTGGAGTAAATTATTACATGCACATCAGCTGTGCAGCTACTCCATTGGCCAATTACAAGGCAACAGTGGTGTATAATTGAATATTCCACTTGGGCATTGTCCTTTTGCCCTACCTTCAAGGGAGATGGTCTGGATGTATTGTATTGTGATGAATTGCAACAGCTATATGGAGAGACACAGATACTTTGAATTCATGTCCCCCGTGGATTGTGTGTGATGGCTAGAGTAAATAGATCTACATGTGAGTGTAGTTGTTATCTCAAAGGTCTGATACGAGACTATTGCAAACAAAACCTGTAACATCGGCGTCTGTTCCATTGTACAACAGCAACAATTTCACATGGTGCCATTACAAGTGTGTCTCTCACAAGGTATGTTAACACTTCTGCAGATGTCATTGAGTGAGTGGATGTTTGTGATGTTATTACAGTCTGTATTGCAATTGTTTTGGGTGTGGGGGAGATGTAGGTGGGTGTATATAGCAGATAAAGGTTTGTGGGAACTGCATTTATACATATTCCATATGTGTGTGTGGGGGCCCCTTCTCTAATTGAAGACCTGTCATTTAGTAGACTAATACTATGGTTATTGCAGGCTTATTCATTAAACCATTGTTAATTGGTTCCTATATAGCATGCAGGTGATGTTGATCCTTCAATCCCTCTGAAATACATCGATATGTACTGAACTGTTGCTACATGAAAGCTGTCTCGTGTATTTCTGTCACAGATATTTGCACTCATTGCAGTTGTGTTGGTAACTCAAACTCTTTGGCTTGGGTTGCCACCTTTTCAATTGGCCATATTGGGACATTTGCAGGGCACACATCAGGGTTTAGAGGCTGACACAAACCCACTGTCAGTACAAAGGATAGGACTTACTTTTGCTCTAAATTAAACCTTATTCTTGTAGCACTTTAGCTGCTTATTATGTTTCTTGTACACTTTACGTATTTGAGAGACAGAAATAACTATTTCATGCAACTATTACTTAATATATGGGACATCATTATGTCCTACAATCTCGGTACACTTGCCCTTTTTAATATTTGTTGTCAGGACACAACTGGCCAAAGAGGGACTGTCCCTCTCAAAGTGGGACAGGTGGTAACCGTATGCCTAAGGCCGGCTATGACCACAACTACTGAAATAATCTACCTCCGAGTTAGCAAGAACAGACCCACAATGCAAACACACACACACACACACACACACACACACACACACACACACACACACACACACACACACACAGACACACACACACATTACAGTCCCATGGAAACACACACCGCACTCTCAACATGCAATTACACACACTACAGCAATTGGAACCACATTTAAACACAGTACCTACCTGGACCACAGCACCAGCAGTAATAACTAAATGTCCCTTAACATCATGATAATATTACTTGCAGTTATACTGTTCCAGTACTGTGGTCTTTCGGTCTTTAAGCCTCGTGATTATGCGTGTTGGTATGTAAAGCATTTGGTAGTTGGCAGTATCCTATTCATTTGTACCTCCATGGTTGTGTACATATCATTAACCTGTCTATATATTCACAGATATATGTATTTCCATATATATCGACATACATCTCTATATCACCCTTTCTATCCCTATTATATATATATATATATATATATATATATATATATATATATATATATATATATATATATATATATATATATATATATATATATATATATATATATAGACAGGGAGAAGGAGAGAGAGTGTACACACCTTTCGTTGGGTACATGGCGGTATATTCTGTTTGCTGAACTCCGCCCTTTTGTGTATTAATCTGTCACAATACACACCTGCCGTTAGTACATCTCAGGTAGCTTAGTGGTAGGTGATTGTGTACATGGTTGCGTGTTCTACTCCTGCCAGTGGTCGTTTTACCTCTCAGAGCAGGCACTGTTAGTACAAGGGTGAATAATGCTGGTTTCACCTGTTCTGGAATCTTTGACCATGATCTGCATGGAATTCGGCAAAGCTTAGACCTGTTTTGCGCATATCCGTGTAGTCCTGTTTAAATAATGCTTACCATCACTTGCCGCCACATAAACCCGCTAACATGTGCTTACACATGCTCTAATGACCTACATCCAACATCCATTATTTGTGCCATCGGGATTACGTAACGGACCTTGCAGGATGTGGAACCGGGTACATACACGACACAGTCAGTGGCTTTACCACTTGGTCATCTGGTGTTTGTACAGGTGAATGGTGTTTTGTATATGGACTGTACTACAGCTGTTCCTCCATACTGCAGTCAAATGTGTAACTCAGTTAGTTTACATATGGTTGATACCACTTCATGGTATGTCCAAGTGATGTTTAATGGATGTGCTCCAGCATTGGGAATCTATGTCAGAGTGAGCCACACACTGTAATGTGCTACATCTTGACACAACCATAACTGGAGAATGCTGGGGTGGCAGATACCTGTCATGGGTACTCCCCATGCTTTGGCACTACAACCCTAATTGCATTATATGGAGGCCCTCATTAACACACCGGGGAATCCATGCAGAGTAGGTGGGGAACAGTGGTTACACACGTGGATCCCGCAATTGGCTCTGCTCCACAGAGGGACAGTTGGTTGATCAATGGGGTGACGATAGCAGACACATTTTGCCTAGGCTGCTGCATGGCCTCTGACAATCGGGCATGTACCTACCGATGTACCTAGGAACCTATACATACAGTATCAACATAGGCTGTTAGCTTTGTTTACTGTTCAGGTGTTGACTCTCCTTGTTCCAATAGCTGTTGTGTGTGCAATAGTTAAGGGTTGCCTATGTAGGATTTACACAGTAGGCTACCCATACATTACAATTTGCAGGTGGTCGTGTGTGTGTGCCATCCATTTTACTGTGTGTTCAGGTGGAGAAGTGTGTCAGTCCATAGGGGCCTACACTGTCAGTGTATGTGCTATATGTTCCCTCTTTGCCAAGGCGTGGGCATATTGGGCACACCTTCATCTGTCTACTGGGCTGGCACAGGTTGTTCATGGTCTGAATCCCTCTGTGCCTATGATGGCCTTGGCAGTTGCAGTGGGCTGTGAGGGCCTTCACCATTATGTCCCTGCTGCAGTTGTTTCCGCAGGATCATGTTATGTAGCATGGCACATACTATGAAGATGTGGGCATACATGCCTGGAGTGTACTGCAAGGCTCCACCAGATATGTCCAAGTAACAGAACTGTGATTTCAGCATCCCAAAGACACGCTCTATGATGATTCTGGTTTGTGTGTGTGCCTCATTATGACGTTCTTGCATGGGTGTGTGTGCATTTCTGATGGGAGTCATCATCCATAGCCAGCATCCCCCACAAGGTGGCCATATGTGATGCCCCCCCTGACAAATACCTGATACAGCTGTGAGGCATGCCAGATGTGGGAGTCATGGTAGCTGCCAGGGCTGCCAGCACACACATCCGTGATAATGCCCTGGGCATTGCACATGACCTGGCAGTTGATGGAGTGGTATCCCTTGCGGTTTATGTAGCACCTACCATGGTCTCTGGGTGGTGACTTGATATGTATTTGCGTGTGCATTCTATTGCACCCAGTACCTCTGGGTAGTGTGCCACATGGTGGAAGAGACACATATTGCTGGCCAACTCCTCCTGAGTTCGAGGGAAGTATATATGCTCACTGGCATGTGGTAACATGGCATCCAGGAACTGGTGGAGTACCCTGGATGCTGATGCCTGTGAGATCCCCATGATATCTCCAGTTGGCCTTTGAAAGGTACCTGTGGCTAGTATTCTCAGGCTTACACATACCTTTGTGTCCACTGGGATGGGTTCCCCTCTGTTGTTTCTGGCTCTCAGGCGTGGCCGGCACAGCTCATCTATTTGATGTATGATGTCCCTGTCCACCCTGTAACGCTCTACTATCTCCAGATCATGTAGCCCCTGGTAGGTTACCCTTGTTCTGAACACTCTTCTCCTCCTCCGGGGCCTGAGGTGGTTGTCAGCATCGTCCTCCATGACACCTTCAGTCTCCAACACATGCTGATGAATCACAGCTATGGCAGCTCCAACAAGTACACTGTAAAAGTTCCCCGTCTGTTTACACCGATGGTGCAGTGTTTGGGAATACACAAGTGTGTGTGAGGTGCCTTCATACTTTATACTATTGTGCTTTGAACACTGATGATGTCATAGGGTGTGTATGTACATTCGGAGCTGCAGGGTATCTTGTGTTTTACCACAGATTCTGCTATTGTGCTGCCTTTGGTGTTGAATTACATTTAGCTGCTGTGCATTAACTCTTGCCCTTGCCTCCACTTTTCTTAACGATTCCTCTCCCATTGTCTGGCATGCATCCAGCAGCCTGCTTTCTTGTTTTGTAATTTCCCAAACCAGGATTGTCTTGCGAAATGTGTTCCAATCTACTGCAGGTTTGCTTTGCTCGGCGGTTACAGTTCTCTTTTCTTTGCAATCCGACACCTCCCCTATCCTGTTCTGCAGGTTGCTGCTAGCAGCCTTGTTAACTGGCGTCAATTGCCCACTATGATTTAATAGGTGTTAATTGCTCAGTTGTACTCCAATTACCCTACTGTAGCATTTCCTTATTGTCTTCCCTTAAACTTCCTTTTTGGGCTGAGGTGCGTGGCACATCAGTCTGCTTACCGGGTTTCGAGTACGTTTTCATCCACGTACACATGCGCTTTCGGGCACCATGTGTGCTCTCAGCTGAGCAAAACTATACCTACATCCACGCCCCTGTCCTGCAGCTTTGCTTAGCAATAGGCAGCCTGGATTTGCATTGCTCCAATGTGCTTACAGTTGCAGTGGCACACCCCACTGCTGATGTCATGTATTCCTCCAGACCATTCCTCGGTGTTGTAGCGCTGCACCGTATTGTACATCCTTAGGCCGGCGGGACATTTGCAGTTCACTATTACTTGCCTCATTTGCATGGCATTGACTACTAATTCATAGTTACCATGCCAAACACTGTCACAGGCCCTTAGCAACCCTTACAGCTTGGTTTTGGTGTAGCATGCATACCATTGACTATTATGGTGAAATCATGATTTGCATTACATTGCTATTTTATGACATTTGTATAGATTTTCCTTGTGTTCCCATTTGCACACACATCCCCTACGGTTGTACTTTGCGTTACTGTGGCCATGACATTAAATGTTATTTTTTTATGTGTTGTGCATCTTTTCTTATGCCATTGGCTGTATATTTAGCCATTGGCATATGTTAACTTTGTAATACATGAGTCTGGTCCACTTCCAAGGCACTGATGTTCTGTTTGTCAACATGTAAACCGTTTTTTTTTTTTTTTTTTTGGTTTAAATTTTGGTAGGTTTACGCTATGCCTAAGCCACTTCATGAATTGCTATGTACCTTCATTTGCATGCTGCAGTACTGTGCATGGGGTGATTTGCATACCTACGCCGGGAGCTGCGCAGATCTGGCATACGCTGGTAGTGCACATGGAATTGGATCATACCTGAATCGCTCAGTGGCCATATTTGGCATTATACCACCTACGCTACGCCTGCACCTGGCGCAAGCTTCATGAATCCCGGGGATGATCAGTTGCCTTTGCTACATGACCAAACCAGCAGCTAAGGGCTGAGCAATATCCTACCTCATAAGCATACCCAGGCAAATGCTCTCACAGGAACAGTCAGATGTAGTGGATGCTGTTTGCCATGATTTGGCTGAATGAGTAGCCTAGTGGGCACTGGGTCATACTGCAAAATGCTTCCTGCAAACGGAAGATCATCTGATTGCATTGGTGTCCACTTCTGCGTGAAAGTTGGAGGAAATTGTAACCCTAGATTATGCCTTTTTGTTTGCACTGTGCATGCTGCAAGCACTTTCTGGAACACTTGCAGAATTTTTTTTCAGTATAGCATAAGTCCAGATTAGCTGAAATGTGCATAAAGCACCACTCAGGAATGCCTTATGGGCAATCAGAAGCTGGTGGAGTATCCCATTCTCACAAGCCATTGAGAGGAGAAAGAAGAAAATGAAGGATTAGTTCTGAGGTTTTGTAACTTGTCTGTTCCACCTTCTCACAAAATAACCCCCTGTCTTTCTAGACTGCTTGTCTTTATCATTACTGTTGATATTTGGTGGCATACTGGCTCACTAGTTAATGTATCTATCTTAAAGGCTCAGAATCTGAGATTCAGTCCTGTTTTCCAGCTACTACAAGGATAGCTACCCAAAGGAGTGAACTCTGGCTCTTCGTCGTGGTTGCTGTTGAAATTACAACCTGACCCATGTATAAAATGGGGAAAAAGAAGGTTGATGCCAATGTTAATGCAGATCTGTAGGGAATGAGCATGTTCACCCCATGTCTTTGTGTGTTTTCTCTGAGTATTTTAGTTTCTTCCAAATTCACCAAAACCTGCAGGTTGAACTGACCTCTCTCATCTTTTAAGTGTTGTATTTACTTTGCCTTTCTGGTAAAACTGTGGCTGAAGAGGGTATACAGTGGATCAGTTCACTTATTTATGCAAGCAAAGAATTGAATGAAGCTGTTGGGTACAGTCTCTTGTGATAATTACAACAACAATGTACACACCATTGATCCTTGGGTTAGCTGTGGGGTACAGTGTAGTGTAATATTTACTGCTACAGCAGCATGCATTTGCATTGATCCTTGGATTAGCTGTGGGGTACAGTGTGGTGTGATATTTACTGCTACAGCAGCATGCATTTGCATTGATCCTTGCAGTATTCCACATATGTTCTTCTGTTTGTACGTGGTAAATTGTATGAGAGCTTCTCATGGGCCCTGTTGACTATATAGGTCACAGTACATTTACATTTGACTGAACCAATGTGACATATTGGTGTGTTCGTTGCTAACCTTAGACTAGTGGTCCCTTTTATGGTGCATACTCATTTGTCTAATGACACATGTTCTGATATCACTCTTTCCTACCTGTAGCACTGTTTACATGGAGATACATGGAGGGTAGGAGTTCAAGTATTCTTTCAGTTTACAACATGAATGCATGTTTCCTGTCCCATACCTACAGTGCCTACTAACCATTTGTTTCTGTCGTGTTCTATGCTGCCTTGTGGAACTCTGACAGCAGGATCCCACCCCACTGTCTTAGCTTCCTATCACTTTGTATGAATGCTTGTAGGCATTTATCCACGCCTATCTAGCATGTGGCCAGTATGGCATAGTATCTTGCATGTGACTCCTCCTTGGCACACTGCATCATGGCATATTTCATTTATTAGCTTACTATTGTTAAGTTTCCTCTTTTTTATGCCACTGCTACATTGTTTCCTGTTTTTTATGACTTATTTCTCACATATTCTGGCTACCTTTCAAGGGCTGTGTGTCCCTTGTCAGAACACTACCTGTATACTGGACATCAGAATGCATGTATGTCAGGTTGAAAGGCTGTCCTGCATGAATTCTCACTTTCCAAACAATAGTGGGGCAGGCAGTAAGGCTGCAAAAGTAATGATTGCCATATTTGTGTGTAAAGATGTAAATTTGGGTCTCCCTCCTGTGAAACAAGTATGGCATGTCAAACACAGTACCATGCATGCATGTGGTCCTTGACCCACCCATGGCTTCGCTCATCCAACAGTACAGCTCCACCTGTAGTTTGGACCTGAATCTAATAGCAGTTTGGCTCACCACTATGTATTGCTTATAGTACCACTTACCTCTTACAGGTGGAGCTGTTTCATTGACCCAATGGCCCATAGACTTCAATGAGTTACTCAGTCAGATTCAGTTTGTGTGTTGACATTCACTGCCACAATGCAAATCCTGTATGTTTTGGTATTGCAAGCCTAATTCCCATTTTGGAATTAGAACTAAGGCTTTGCCATCCTCATTAACCTAAACACAAGACCACCAAGACCTATCTTACTGAAATGGGAATTCTGTAACCACAATGGTGTAACATTTATAGTCTGAAATCTATCCTCAAATGACAAAAACTTGCAGCAGTGTAAAGAGGCATAGAGGTTGCAATAAAATATAAGTACGTGCAGTACAAGGGGGAAATTTGTAATAGATATTGAGATCATGGAGTCACTATAATATACAGACATGTGCATTGCAGAGACCAGGTACAATAACCATCCATCCCCAGTTAAAAGAGAAGAACAGTCAGTAATATAGTTATGAACAATTAATATCACTGGTGGATAGCTCAAATACATTAAATTTAGGAAGAAAACTTGAAACATACTGTCAACAAAAGATTTGAATATAAGAAGGGTTGTTCACAAATTGAGTCATTTTAGACCCTGAGTGACTGAATTGGTGAAAAAAGTAGAGAGAGAGAAAGTAGGACACAAGTTACTGATTAAGGATCATTGGAAAATACAAAAAGAAATGAGTATAAAATAGAAAGCTTCCTGCAGTCATCTCACAACTGCAAATGAAGTAAAAGAATAAGATATCACAACAAATTAACAAACCTGCAAAAAACATATTTTTGGCTTAAAAAAAAAACAGAAGTACATAAACAGTATCACTGCATAGGTCATTAAATGCAACTGAAATTTTTAAGCAAGAAAAGCTTTTTTCTTCCCTTTTTGATAAAAAGATTGTTTCCCACAGTTCAGGGGTTTCCATACCTCTCAGAGTCATGAATAAAATGCAGCTGCTTATCTGCTGAATATCATAGCATCATAGGTGATTACCAGGCTATTGACCCGAAGGTCATTCTAAGCCTAGCTGTTTCAACTCAATGTAATATCTAGGAAGTACTAGTCAATACCCACGATTACATTTAGTGATGACTGCCCATGTCCAGGAGGGTTGTGGATGCTCTACCCAGAATGAATTTACGGTGCCCCATCCACTCATGTTATTGGCCTGCAGGACTGCAGCCCCCCCCCCAGCTGTACAAAAGAAAGAAAGAAATAAAAAACAAAGCACGAATCCAGAACTCGAGCATGCCCACTCACAGCATTTCCCGAATCCAGATTGCTACTGAACCAGAAACTGGAGCTTGGCTGGAATTAACGAAGCTGCAGTTTTGGGCTGAAACTCTGCGGGGTGTGTGTGTGTGTGTGTGTGTGTGTGTGTGTGTGTGTGTGTGTGTGTGTGTGTGTGTGTGTGTGTGTGTATTTAAAATGCCCCAACTAAATAGAAAGAAGTCAGGAAATCTACCGGGTGGCTAGACTCAAACCATGTACCTTGGGAGTAGGTAGCAAGAGCCTGAATTCCCTACCCACCACCACTTGTGAAATTGTTGCCTCATTTTTGTTCTGTTCCTCAGAAAATCTGTGTTTTTTCTGGATTTTGAATTCACTAAATAATGACAGGCATTTGAATTTCAGACCATATTCTTCAGAAAGTACATGATAACACAATGGCTTTTATTCTAGCAATTCTCTGTTTATGAGGTCAATATTTGAAAATTGTCCCTATTTTTGGGGCTGTATTCCCCCATTATTGGCTTTGTCCAGGTTTTTTGTGCTAACATGTTGAGAGTTATGATGAGAACTGAATTCACTGAATATGTTTGGGGGCTGTATTTCCCCATTATTGGCTTTGTCTAGGTGTTTTGTGCTAAGAAGTTGAGAGCTATGATGAGAAGTGAATTCACTAAATGATAACCATTTAAGTTTCAGTCTACCTGTCTTTCAAGAAATATCTGATTTGGCATAGTGGTATGTTGCTCTGATGGTAGTGCACAGGGTCCTGAGGCCATGTCTTGGCAGTGAAATGCATGGTGGTAACACAGCATTTTATTCTAGCAAATTTCCAAGATTATGCCAGCAATCTTTAAAATGTGTCCATAGTTTTTGGGCTGTTGCCCCCCCCCCCAATACATTTTGGCTTTTTCCAGATTTCTTGTGGTTCAAAGTTGAGAGATACAGTTTAGTGTCAAGTGCATTTTACAAGGAGCTGAAAGCTTGAAGATAAGTTTAGTGCTGCTTATGCTGTGTCTATTTGTTTTTTTAATAGCACAATAGGTAGTGTACTTGCTTTTGATGCAGAAGACTGTGGGTTCTACTCCCACAATATATAGATGCATTACTAAAACTGGACTGTGTTGTACTTTTAAAAGGGTGGATGCTGCAGTCTGAGAATGTCCTCTTTGGTGGAGATACCTAGTAATGATGAACATGTTATCAGTTCACCATCCATTCCCTATTGCAATATTACTAGCTTATCATTTTTTAATGTAGCATAGGTAATTTATTCCTCAAGAGCAACAGGAACTTTATTTGTAGATGAAAGAATGAAATATAAAGTTGTGTGCTAGCAGCAACCTCTTCATTAGTTACAGATCTCTTTAATGTGGAATTATTTAGATGACATTTACTTCTACAAAGATTGTGCATATTTACTGATACTGGTGGATTGTAGAAGTTTGAGTAGACTTATGATGGAAATGTTCTGAATCGGGCAATTTTGTCATTATTGGTACATGCATTTTGTTTCATTGTTTACTGGAAAAATGTTCAAAACAATCAATTTAAAATGCCCTCTAACACTGTACTGTATTATACAAGGAATATAATTTAATACAATCAGGAAGGTGTATCAAAAAACACATGTATGTTTCCTGTGCAAGGGGCCTATGATTTGAAAACAGCCCAAAGTTAATCTTTATCTGACACTGGCCAGATGTATTTTCTTTGAATGTGGGTTTTGATGCTGTTTCAATGAATCTGAGTTTCAAGGGCAGAGAAGTTTTAACCCTAAGTCTATTTTCATTGTGAAACTGCATTGCTTTGTTTATCAGATGTCTATTAGTGTCTGTGCTGTAAAATGTAAAATAAAACTTTTAAATGAAATCCAAATCATCATAGAAGTAAAGCAGCATGCATATTATAGTGCTTATGGTAAATGGGGTGAAATAGCCAAGTAATGTGACTTTGGAATAGCTGCAAGGGGAAAGCCCCATTCGACCATGATTGTGTGAGGGGGGGAAGGGCGGCAAACTCAGCCCTGCCTGAACTATACCTCTTAACTGTTCAGATTTTTCCAAATGAATAGATGTTTGCTTCTTATTTTTGCTTTGTTCCTCATGACATTTGTGGTTTTCTGGCAAATCATTTAGGAATGAAGTCACTAAATAATGACAGACATTGGGTTTCAGACTTCATACCCTTCAGAAAAATGCATGCTAAAGCAAGACCTGTTATTCTGTCAACTGTCTAATTTTAGTACTGTTTGTATGTTCCCCAATATATTTGGCCTTGTCCAGATTTCCTGCGTTAAGAGGTTGAGAGGTACGAGCAAATAAATCGCTTTATCGAATTAGGTATTTCCAAACCTCTCAACTGTCCCCAAATTTGGCCCAAAATGTTGCTCTCCCCCTAATAATCCCTCCGCAAAATGACAAATTTGGAAAAAAATGTGGAGGGTTTTCAATTAATAAATAACTGTAATGATCAGAGTAAAAGATTACTTTTAATTTCAGAAATGCATGTAGATTATCTTATTTTGTCAGCTGCTCAAGATAACAGTACTAATATTTAAAAAGTGCTCCTTCTTTGACAAGTTCCCAGCTGTATTGTGTGGGTATTTTATATTTTTGCATCACATTTTTGGTCAATTCTTTCATAAAATTGTGGTGTTCTGGCAAATTATTGGCAAATCATTAAAGATTGAAGTTAAAAAATAATAACAGACATTTGAGTTTCAGATTTCATACCCTTCAGAAAATTCATACTAATGCAAGACCTACTATTCTATAATCTTTCTAAGTTTATGAGCAATATTTAAAAATTGTCCTTATTTTTGGGCCTTTGTCCCAGTTCTATTTATGGCTTTGTCCAGATTTCTTGCTCTGAGGTTGAGAGGTATGACAAATGTGTCAGGGCCATCACCATCAGCCGGAGACATTTCAAATTGTGACATACTTGTTGCACCCCACTCCCCCATGTAGTGACTCTGGATGTGTCCAAGCAAGGCAAGGAGCAGTTATGCAGTGTAAATGTGCAGAGTATCCTCCCATCCAAGGTAGGCACAAGTACTACAGGAGCTTTCCATCTGTCCTTGATTTTGCAGAATGTTCTGGTTTTCTGTCATATTTTTATACTGTTGATGTATGGTTCTTCTTATTCAGAAAATGCATGTTGTTGCAGAGCCTGTTGCTCTGTGTTTAAGTAGCAATGCTTTAATGACCATCAGCATACTGTTAAAGAATTACCAACATTGAAAGCCTTTTTGTTGTTGCCATGCAAATAATATTTACATAACTAGATTGCGTATAAGCCTTAAATATTGAAATGCATGACAGTATTTGTAATACAGGACAGAATTACAATATTTTCAGAAACTCAATACATTTGTTGGAGACTTGCAGTCATCTTTGCATGCTTTACCCGTAAACTAAACACAATGCGAAAATATCATGTGTGGTCCATAACCTGTGCAGTAATCCTTTAAGCAATTTATCTTGAGCTTGTTTCTTGTTTGCTGTTCATTTTTTACTTTGATCATGTTTTCCCCATGAAACAAATAGATAGTTGTTGTCAGGCAGCAGGTCTTCTTTGGCTAAGAAACATTTTTATAAGTGGAGGTATCACAGAGATTGCTACATTCAGTATGTTACTCGGTACTTTTATAAAGCTGAATATAAATTATAATTAGAGCTGCAGTGCAAGGAGAAGTGATTTTAGTTGAGTGCTGCTTGTTTTTTTATACTTGATTTTGACTGGCATTCCAGTAATGTATTTAACAAGCAATTTATTTTTTCATGCCTCACAACCTTTTTGTTTCCATCTAGATATTAAGTAAGCTGTCATGTAGCCAATGCATTGAAATATTTTGTTTCTTCTACACTTCATTTTGTCTTGAGTGGACTCTCATAATGATGATTTGGCACCCAGGGCAGCATATTTAATTAAGGTCCCAGTTTCTGCATTTTTTAGAATAATCACAAGGCTTTCCAGCTGACCACACCTGTTCCCATTTGCCGCACCCATTCAGTTGTCCCTTTGATTTGAAGCCACCAGCCGCCATTGGTTCCTCTTGAACAGTTTATATTGATCTTTGCAAATATATTACTACTTAATAGGAAATGCTACATAAAGAGCTTATCAAAGTGTTTATATTTGACATGTTCATCATCACTAAACAGAAATGTCTTCTGTTTGGGAAACCCTATACTATTTTGCACCTGGGGACTTGACTGTCTCAGTTTACTTGGTAGTGCTGTTTTATGCCATAAATGGGAGGCACAAAAGAGGTACAAATCATGATTGAAATAGATAAACTGAACACTTTGCCCACCTGATCGATACGTAGCCTAAATAAATAAATGCAGCACAAAAATGTCCACTTTCCCTTTCGTGCCTTCCACAGGGGAAAAAAGTAATTTTCTGCTGAACTGTAAGAATGCTCACATTTGTTCTACTGTTATCAATTCCATTTACCAACCCTTCAGCAAATGCATTGCTATGGTTCCTTATAATGTTGCTTGTATCTATGATATTGTTTGTGGCTGACAGACCACTTCATCATCTTGCTGAGAAAGACAATTAATAACATAGCTAGAACAAATGTAGTGTTGCTTTTGTTGCTGGACTGGAAATCTGTTCTACTCCAATTTTATAATGCTTTCTAGCTGCAGATGCTCACTAAGTGAGAAGCACATTCTAGGTTCAGCTAATAATAACAAACCAGGTAAATAACTTCAAGAGAGTCAGAATATAGCTGTTAACATTTAACAGACAGGAATGTCACGATGAAACAAAAAAAAAATCGATCCTCCTACTGTTCTTTTTTAGTATTTATTATGTTACATTTTTTCATGAAATTGAGAATGCTCTAGGTGTTAAAACAGCATTACACAGAATTAATTATCTGCAATCTTGCTTATTGTTTATATTACTGAGAAACAGAATTTCAGGTTTATCAACTGATTTTGTGGAAGAAGGCATATATGACAAGGTACTGGAGTTTGTGTGTTATTTGCTGTCAAAGGAAAGAGATAATAGTTGTACAGAATACATTCCTGGTGAAGCTGGAACACTAATTTCTGCATTAAGCTCTGCATATCAAATACACCAAGGAGTGAAAGCCATTATGAAATAGGACACCATGGCTCGAAAAGGACAGCAAGACTGTATAAGTGCTCACTGTTGACCAAGATTAAAAGGCATCCTGTCAGTTTTCAGTTGTATAATGACTAACATTGCTGACGATGTTTGACTTTCTTTTTCACACTTGGTTCACATACGATAACATATATGAATGCATGTTTGTATCAACCTTTCTGTTATGTGCAACTGCCTTCTTGTCAAAAAAATGTGTTTGAAACCATCCACTAATCAAGACCTGAATATTTCTACTTGAAAATTCACTATAATTTCTTGTGATTAATAACCATTTTGCAGCAAGTGTCTTTAACAGGCTCACTGGACTGCTTTCATTGCTGGAAATGGAGCTTAATAAGGACCATGCTGAGTGTTTCTCCTACCGTGATTCTAGGCTGGGTGCTTCAGAAACACTTGTCAAACAGGAGAGATCTTATAATTCCTACTTGAGTAACAAGGACATACTTGAGTAAGATCAAGATCATCTAAGAAACATGCCTGTCTGTGGGCTAGCTTATTAGCTGAAATCTAGTTAGAGCCAAACAGCAATACAACAAGAGGTTATATAAATTCCGTGTTAGTGCTGAACATGTAAATCTATTTGTAGGATATTATCCTAGCCAGTATACCAAGCTGTCAGTATAGGTATGATATTTTGATACATGGCTTTCACTGTAATTATAGAGTCTCAAGATAAATCTTTTTCTTATGTAAAAAATATAACAGTTGTATTTCATACTTGCTTGCTGTATTTGTTTCATATTGCCAGTTTCTAGTTCTGTTAACTGGTTCTTCCTTTTCACTGCCTTTATCACTTCCACTTTTCTTTCTGCTACTTCATGTCTGATTACTGACTTTGACCAATACGTAAAGAAGTATAAAATGCAAATAACTTAGAAATCATAAAGCACAATTTCTCTGCCTAACAAGTCATTATTGTGTATACATGCCAATAATTTAAAGTCCGAGATTTCAGCACAGCTGATTGAAGACTCAATTTCCAGCAGGTGGCACTATATACACAGATACATATATTATAACTCAGAGACCCTCCTCCGCAAAAAAAATATATATTAGTATGCACAACACACACACACACACACGTACAAGTGTGTGTGTTTGTGCATATATAGATTGATGGATAGACTGACAGACAGAGAGAGGATGTGGGATAAAAAGGGAAAGGAAAGAGGAAATAGAAGAATAGTATCCTACATAAGCCACAGTAGCATTAAAATGATATAAACACAGGGCCCAATTCCAAAAGGCTTGCTCTCACAGGGAGTGCAGGTCTTTTGGAATCTGATTCCTGATGTAAGCCTGTTTACAGATAGGCCTTACACAGAAGTAAGTCACTTACATTGAGAGCAAGTCTTTGGAATCAGGGCAGACCTAGACTGAAGAGCAACCCTTTTGGAATCTGGCCCTTTAATTAAGAATGGTTGAGAAGAAGTACAGTGTCTAACACAAGAATGAGCCCAGGTGTTGATAGGGTAGACTTTTAGCCTCTCTGTGAATAAGTGCTAGTTTATGTTACCATTTAACTATTGATTGCCAATTTATTCACATTCCATTGTATTATAAATTATAATTTTAGCTTCAAACTTTTCTTTTTAGGCTGCCACTGAAAATGGCCTTTAGCTCAGTTGGTCTGACCTGGTTAGCAAATTTAAAATAATAATAAAGAAATGTCTGTGTGATGTATGCATATATATATATATATATATATATATATATATATATATATATATATATATATATTTTTTTTTGTGTGTGTATATAGATATATACATGCACACGCATGCAATATATACCTATATGTAACGTTTGTGCATGCATGTGAACATATATATCTCAACATACAAATTACTGTCAAACTACAAACAGAAAATATAAAATAAAATACTCGGGTGTACAAGTGTATTACAGAGACTACCATTACACTACTGTACAAAGAGCCTAGTGGTTATAAGTGCACACCTCTCAACTGTACAGATTTTTGCAGAATGTCCAGATTTTTACCTCATATTTTTAGTCCATTTTTCATAACATTGCGGTTTTCTGACAAGTTAGTGACAAATCGTTAAATACTGAAGTTAAAAAATAATGACAGACATTTGAGTCTGAGACTTCATACCCTTCTGAAAATTCATGTTAATGCAAAACCTGTTGTTATTCTATCAATGTTCTAAGTTCGAAGAGCAATATTTAAAAACTGTCCCTATTTTAGGGCGTTTGTTTCATTTTTATTTATTGCTTTGTCTAGATTTCTTGCTCTAAGAGGTTGAGAGGTATGTAGAGGTATCTTTTTTAAATACGCTTACCTATAAATTAGAAAATGAGAACTTGTCCATCCTTGAAAATAACATCACTAATCAGAAATACAGACATGACTTAAGAAGTCAGGACAACCAACAGCTAAACAGACTAGCATAACAATCACAACTTTCCATGGAACAGACCCTATGGCATGGACTGCATAGACAAACAAATTGCACATACCCAGCAAATTGAACCCCTTACAAAAGTAATACTACTTCAAGGATACCCTTACAAAAGTAATACTACTTCAAGTATGCCCTTACAAAAGTAATACTACTTCAAGGATACCCTTACAAAAGTGATACTACTTCAAGGATACCCTTACAAAAGTAATACTACTTCAAGGATACCCTTACAAAAGTAATACTACTTCAAGGATACCCTTACAAAAGTAATACTACTTCAAGGATACCCTTACAAAAGTAATACTACTTCAAGGATACCCTTACAAAAGTGATACTACTTCAAGGATACCCTTACAAAAGTAATACTACTTCAAGGATACCCTTACAAAAGTGATACTACTTCAAGGATACCCTTACAAAAGTAATACTACTTCAAGGATGCCCTTACAAAAGTAATACTACTTCAAGGATACAGGCTGATTCTTACTGAACTAAAAAGTCAACACATAGTATCTGATTTATTCATTGTTGACCAGGTGAATCCCAATAGGCTAGTGGCCTCTCTTCTGGAGAGACTCAAGGTGGCATTTATATTAGTAGGGGAAATTTGGCCAGGTCATTGGGGAATTTCTTCTCCTTTCAATAGGTGCTGTAGGATCTTTTACAGCCACTACCAACTCAAATAGATGAGACCTCACTTTAACATCTCATCCAAAGGACAACACATTCAGTAGGGTAGCATTTTTCTTATGCTTCATTGCCAGCAATTTATCCAGCTGGTGTAGGAATACACCCCACAGCCTTCAACACCAGCAGTGAGTATGCTAGATGGTGCACCACTTACACTGCTGTATGCAGTCAGTTCTTTCAGTGTTCAACTAATAATACATAATATTCATCCGATCCATGTAAATTTATCTGTGTAAATATTCATGCCTATGTTACTACTGGCTCACTTTGTAATTGTAATTAAATGTGAATGCAGGTTAAATGATGTATTCCTTTTAGGATTCTGTAATGCATGATACTTAATGTAGACTAACAATTTGGTTTTGTGAATATATTGTAACAGAATGTTAATATGAACTGAAGTTTTTGTCAGTACAATATCTGAAAGCAACCGTTTCTTCCACTTGACTCATGCTGTGGCTGAAAATGGTGTCTGGACCATGGCTTGATCAGCTTTCCCCCCACATTAATCATTTGCAGTACACATACTGCCCTACCACTATGGTTTTCCACTAGCAACAGCATTAACAAGGAGGGTGACCCTGTCAGCTGTGGAAGATAGCGATGAGGCAATCAAGGGGAGTGGCTAATGTTCTTCTCTCTGCTTCCAGTTTCTGTTGATGAGTAATGCAGAGAATCACTTGGCTGCTTAAATTACCACAGTCATATATGGGTATCAAAAGATGGTGGTCACTATTGACTTCAGTAGGTAAGTTCAGAGCAGAGACGTAGGGCTGGGGATTATGTGAGAGTATGTGAGTGTCTGTAGAGACATTAATGGAGTCAGATGGGTGTGAGGGTGTGTTACAAGACATAGTAATTAGCTGCTAATGAGGTATTCCTTAGTGCAGCATTACCTTGTTTTTGAATTTTAGATTCTTTTCAGCATGCTAATTGACAGACCCATGTTAGCCAGTCAGCACAGGTGGTGAGAATCTCTCTAAATCACAGAGACTGTTATCTGTACATTTGGTAATCAGATTGCCCAACTAGGATGAGGCCCATTTTCAGTGGCTGCATATCTGGTTAGCTGATTTGCTAAACAGGCAAATGAAAAATGAGGTCACTATCCCATGACTTCAGAATGATGCTCATTAGAGGCTTGCAGTCTTAATTCTCTGCAATAATGTACTGTGTGTGTGTGTGTGTGTGTGTGTGTGTGTGTGTGTGTGTGTGTGTGTGTGTGTGTGTGTGTGTGTGTGTGTGTGTTTGCATTCAACAAGTTCCAATAATAAAATGCAATACTGGTGTCCTTGAACTTATTTGTATTTTGTATTTATATTTTGTAAACTGGCTTATCTATTTGAGTATAAACTGTCATTTCATTGGAGACATAAAGCTAACAGCTCTCCATGCATATTAGAGCGCATAACAGTCGCATTAACTGCAGTAAAACAGACAAAAGAATAAAGAATACAAATTCATTAAGATCATTATAGTTGCAATAATTACAATAAGATGCATGAAAGAATAAAGAATACAAAATCATTAAGATCATTATAGTTGCAATAATTACAATAAGATGCATGAAAGAATAAAGAATACAAATTCATTAAGATCATTATAGTTGCAATAATTACAATAAGATGCATGAAAGAATAAAGAATACAAATTCATTAAGATCATTATAGTTGCAATAATTACAATAAGATGCATGAAAGAATAAAGAATACAAATTCATTAAGATCATTATAGTTGCAATAATTACAATAAGATGCACGAAAGAATAAAGAATACTAGCAATCAAATTAATGGTAACCATAAAATTTAAAATTGTAACACAGATTGACCATTCAGGTATGCAAATGCAATGTGAAGACAGAGTACATTAAAATTTTGATGGTTTAACATATTTATGGCCAGTTTCTGAGAACTGTGAAGTATCAGAGCACAGAGTATTTGTCATTCTGCTGTTGCAACTGTGAAGATGCTTGTCCACACAGTCCCCTGGAATGATTAGAATGGAGTTTGCCCAGTTCAGTAGATTGCAACTCCCAAGGTATTGAAACGGCCATGAGTCCCACTGTGCTAAGAGCAGGTAATGAGATTCCATAACATGCTATGTTAATACTTCTCATTACTCATTTCTAGCATAGTGAGAACTTACTTGAAGACTTAAAAGGATCACTGAGGTTAGCTGAAGGTGATCTGCCTCCCTTTTCCATCAGTATAGCAAGTCTTGTATTACAAACCGGGAGCCTGTTTGAAGTACCAGATTAGCCATACAAATGGAGGTGCACAGCCATGAGGCTGTCCTTCATAGGTGTTTCCTTTTAGGGTGAATGGGAAAATGTAGTCATGAAAGACAGCACAGCCATCATATGCACATTCTCCCCATTCATGGTAGAGGATAGGCAAGAGGGGCCACTATCCCAAAAGGGAATTTAATCTATTTTAACTTGGAAGTCTTTGTGAGCTGTTCCCACTGAAGTAAGTGAACAGCTCATACTCCAACTAACCATGCATGTGAGGAGTCCTTGCCTCCCCTCCCCCGTCATTGTTACCAGACTGTGTAGTACAGCTCCACCTATATATGAAATTTGGTATCACTAGGTAGTGCCTGTCATACAAAGTCTCATATGCAGATAGAGCCGCTGCTTCACTGACTCACTCCATTGTATTAAATGGACTACTCTGTTCTATCCTTGTGTTTTGGGGACTTTCACCAATATACAACCATGAAAAATTTTTGTAAAGGAAGCCTGATTTCCCTTTTAGAATAGTGTAAGATTCCTGCAGTTCCCATTAGAATATTTGAATGGGGACAGGTAGAGCCATAGGATATGGAGGAGTCAAGTATAGAGTTACTACTCAGCATATTGTGTTATTCCATGTCTAAGTCCTTTTAGAATCTGATCTATATAGTGAGAATGATTATTTACAGAGTGATTTATGCTGTATATCTGAACTGTTGTAATTTGGTTGTCATTTGTAACTGCAAATAAAAAGTGTGAATTCACCATAGCCAAGTTTGCTGCTGAGCAAGCTTAGAAATATTTACTAGGTTTCATGTTTAATTTTTACTTTGAAAAAAAACTGAATTTGCCAGTAGGGTTAACACTAATAATATGCCATGCAGCAGATAGCCTTCCCTCTGGCATTCCAAAAAATATTGAAGCATAGCAGACACTGTTTGCTATCCAGCAGTACTGATACAGTTCCTACCTATCCATTTTTTTCCAGACTATCAGAAAGTCAAACTAATTGCCCAGTAGTCTGAAAAATGCTGTACAAACTCCAGTATTCTGTTAAAAAAAACAGAATATCACAGAGTTTTTATTTCAAAAAGCCTCACTAATCTGATGCAATTACAAAGGAAACCGGGAGAAGAGGATATTCCGCCCCGCCTTGACATGCTTGTGACATCACAAAATGGGTGCAAAGAAGGTGGAGAGATGGGAGGAGATAGGTGGTGTTATGGGAGGGGTGAGGGATGTGGCTTTGGTCCAGTTTTGATCACAAAAAAGGTACTATCATGATGCTAAATACAAACTCAGTCCTCCAGTATGACATCATACCAGGGAGGTATACTCCGTATTCGCGTCCATATCACTTTATCGAAAGTTTACTTAATCGAATCAATAAGGGTTGAACTTTATTGATCGATTAAGTAAAACATCGAATAACATAAAAAAAAACAAATTAAAAAAAAAATAAATGGCGTAGGCAGGGGGCAAGCCCCCTGCACCTGCACCCCCCACACACCCCCTACTTAAATATACCAACTCCGAGATTGCACTACATTAAGATAAACGGAAATCTCCCCTTACGGAGATTTCCATTTACTTGCACAAAGTTCTTCACTTTTGATATTGTCATGCCGACAATATCAGACTCGATATTGTCAGCTTACGACAACGTGAAGTAGACCCCCCGTACTACCTGACATGATACTAGCTCTGCAAGTATGTAATATACCCTCTACGCCAAGAGCAGATGATGAGATTAACTAATAACCTATGTTAATGAATCTCATTATCTAGTCATGATGTAATTTGACAATTGCCAAGCCCACTGAAAATGCCCAAAGCCTACCATTTACACAGGTCTAACTGTATGTGAGTACTTTATACTGCAGGCATTTAGCCATTTCTGATAGGTAGGGCTGACTGCCACCAAAGCTATGTCACACTGCACCACCATTTGAATGTTAGATTTGACAATGCAAGCAGGACAAGTAAAAAATTATCCTGTGTAGATTTACACTACAGGGAGGACATAGTTTTATAAAATCAACAACAATCTGAAATTTGACATATACCTACTACAATCCATCAACAAGACACATATTAAACTGGGATCTCTATACATAATCAAGCTGTGGAGATTGGGTGAAGATGGATGAAGGCTGCCAGCCTAGCCAGATAGAATTTTGGAAATAATTCTGTCATCTGTAAATATTAATGTAAACCACAGGCTTGTTGTCTTAAATGGTAAAAATAGTGTTACATGTGGAACTGGAAACAAAATGTAACAACAGTGCATTCTACTGACCAAGTAAAGCATGTTGTGACCCTTTGATGTTAGGACACGGAGCCAATGAGTCTAGAGTGGGGCAACCTGCCTATTGTTTTAAGGCCAGAGTTAATGGCCGGAATTTGCATGCATAAATGTCCTTTATTGCTCTGGTTTCTGCCCAGAAGTGAAGAATGTAAATGTAGTTTCTGTTAGCCTGGGAACCTAGGGAAGTGTGAAGAATGATGTAATGTAAGCCAGGGAAGCATGAAGAATGATGTAATGTGAACCAGGAATGAGACTTTAAAAACAGAGAGAATCAGAGAGCATTAAACATTTTTGTCTTGACCATCCAACTCATCAGCACTGTCTTGCTCTATATGTAAGTTTATCTTAGACTTGTGTTTTCTCTTAGAAAAAGCTAGAAACTAGAAAGATTAGATTGTGATTTTCTGTGATGTCAGAACTGCACTACTGAATTATTTTAAGTATTTCTCTGTGATTTCTGAACTCTTGACTAGCACTGTGTAGGAAAAAGTATTGTCTTGTGTTTTGACTATTTGTTATTAAATATTTTTAAACCCTTTCAACTGCGGCTGTTTTGTAGAGCTAATTAAAGCTCTTTAGAGTACTTGCATACCTTTGGTAAAATTGTACAAAGCCACTTCAATAGCTTTAGCCCGGGGCTATACTACCATCATTCATCATCATCATCTTCTTTTGGCTGTTCCCGTTAGGGGTCACCACAGCGGATCATCTGTTTCCATTTCTTCCTGTCCTCTGCATCTTGCACTGTCACACCAACCACCAGTATGTTCTCTCTCACCACATCCATAAACCTTATCTTAGGCCTTCCTCTTTTCCTCTTACCTGGCAGCTCCATCCTTAGCATCCTTTTCCCAATATACCCAGCATCCCTCCCCAGCACATGTCCAAACCAATGCAATCTCACCTCTCTTGCTTTGTCTCCAAACTGTCCAACCTGAGCCGACCCTCTAATATACTGATTCCTAATCCTGTTCATCCTAGACACACCCAGTGCAAATCTTAACATCTTTAACTCTGCCACATCCAGCTCTGACTCCTGCCATTTCGTCAAAGCCACCGTCTCCAACCCATATAACATAGCTGGTCTCACTACCCTCTTGTAGACCTTCCCTTTCACTCTTACTGGTACCCGTCTGTCACAAATGACTCCTGACACTCTTCTCCACCCAGTCCACCCTGCCTGTACTCTCTTCTTCACCTCTCTTCCAAACTCACCATTACTATGAACTGTTGATCCCAAGTACTTAAACTCATCCACCTTTACCAACTCTACTCCCTGCATCCTCACTATTCCACTACCCTCCCTCACATTTACACACATATATTCTGTTTAGCCCTGCTGATCATCATTCCTCTCCTTTCTAAAGCATATCTCCACCTCTCCAGGGTCTCCTCAACCTGGTCCCCACTCTCACTACATATCGAAATGTCATCTGCAAACGGGGCTTCCTGTCTGATCTCATCTGTCAACCTGTCCATCACCACTGCAAATAAGAAAGGGCTCAGAGTTGATCCTTGATGTAATCCCACCTCCACCTTAAACATATCTGTCACGCCCACCACAGTCCTCACCAATGTCACACTACCCCTTGTACATATCCTGTACCACTCTTACATACTTCTCTGCCACTCCTGACTTCCTCATACAATACCACAACTCCTCTCTAGGCACCCTGTCATATGCTTTCTCTAAGTCCACAAAGACACAATGCCACTCCTTCTGACCTTCTCTGTATTTCTCCAACAACATTCTCAAAGCAAATATTGCATCTGTAGTGCTCTTTCCTGGCACGAAATCATACTGCTGATCACTAATCATCACCTCCCTTCATAACCTAGCTTCCACTACTCTTTCCCATAACTTCAAGCTGTGACTGATCAATTGTATCCCTCTGTAGTTACTGCAGTTCTGCACATCACCCTTATTCTTAAAGATAGGTACCAAAACACTTTTTCTCCACTCCTCAGGCATCCTCTGACTTTCCAAAATTTCATTAAACAATCTGGTTAAAAATTCCACTGCCATTTCACCCAAGCACCTCCATGCTTCCACTGGTATGTCATCTGTGCCAACAGCCTTTCCATTCCTGATCTTCTTCATAGCTGTCCTTATTTCCTCCTTGCTAATCTGTTTCACTTCCTGATTCACTATCCCCACATCATCCAACCTTCTCTCTCTCTCATTCTCTTCATTCATCAGCCCTTCAAAGTACTCTTTCCATCTACTCAACACACTCTCCTCACTTGTGAGTACGTTTCCCTCACTATTCTTTATCACCCTTACCTGCTGCACATCTTTCCCAGCTCTGTCCCTCTGTCTAGCCAATCGGAACAGGTCCTTTTCTCCCTCTTTAGTGTCCAGTCTCTCATACAACTCTCCATATGCCTTATCCTTAGCCTTCGCCACCTCTCTCTTTTCCATGCATCTCATCTACTTATACTCATGTCTACTTTCTTCATCTCTTTGACAATCCCACTTCTTCGGTAGCCTCTTCCTCTGTATACTCTCCTGTACTTCCTCATTCCACCACCAGGTCTCCTTGTCCTCCCTCCTCTGTCCAGATGTCACACCAAGCACCTTTCTAGCAGTCTCCCTTACTAGCTCTGATGTAGTTACCCAGCTATTCAGTAACTCTTCACTGCCTCCCAGTGCTTGTCTTAACTCTTCCCTGAACTCTATCTCACAATCATCCTTTTTTAACTTCCACCATTTAAGCCTTGGCACTACTTTCACACTCCTCCTCTTCTTGATCACCAACATCATCCTACAGACCACCATTCTATGCTGGTTAACTACACTTTCTCCTGTCACCACTTTACAGTCTCCAATCTCCTTCAGACTGGCCCTACTACATAGGATATAATCCACCTGTGTGCATCTTCCTCCACTCTTGTACATCACCCTATGCTCCTCCCTCTAATTAAAACATATATTCACCACAGCCATGTCCATCCTTTTTGCAAAATCCACCGGGGCTATACTACCAATTGGATAATAATATTGCACAGTAATAATTGGACACCCTTTTAAGGGCCTTTGAATAGCTAATAAAAATTAGTGGGTGGTGGTAGCTGGTACTACTGTATAGTCTGGGAAAAAAGGGGTACAGCTAGAGAACCTGTGCCAGCCTTCCCCATGAGTGTCTGTGTGATTGTATAAACTCTTCTCAAAGTGTGTGTGTGTGTGTGTGTGTGTGTGTGTGTGTGTGTGTGTGTGTGTGTGTGTGTGTGTGTGTGTGTGTGTGTGTGTGTGCTTGTGTGTGTGTGTCAGCTACCTGGGCAGGAACACTAAGCACTGGTTGGACAGAGAGGGTGCTGGAGGTTTTAGCTTGCCCACTAGTCTGAGATCTGGACCCTATAGCTGTGCCAGTGGGGAGTCTTATTGGGGACCTGGAGAGCAAGGGAGCGAACAGCCCCAGACTGACTGTGATCTCTGTGTGCTCTTAAGGGCAATTGCACTTTACTGTGTACATTTGTTATCCTTTCCTCCTATATGAGACGCCCCTCACTGGTGTTAGCAGTGAGTATTGAAGCTCCTTGATTACTGGGCCAAGGCATGGGCATACCATATTAATTGTTTGGCAGTGGTGGGATATCCACACCACATATGAATTGGTTGGCAAATACTAATTGGCTTGTAGTGGTGTGGGTAGAGTGAATTCCTGTAGCTTGTGTACAGTGAGCTCTGAAGGTGGTTTGTACTCTAAACAGCCATGCAGTGAATACTCAGAGTTCAGATCACAATTGTTTTACTTCTTTTGTTAGCGTAGTTAGTCAGGGTGAGCAGGCAGCATGTCAGCAGAGGAGTATGGAAAGCTGACAAGGAGCCATCTGGCTGAGATGTGCCATGCTAGGGGACTGGAGCATGGAAACTGGACTAAGGCAGACCTAATTGCAGCCTTGGTTACAGCTGCATCAGAAAACAGCAACCAGGAGGACAATCAGACTGGCATTGGAGATATAATACCCTTGGAGAATGAACAGCTTAACCTTTCTATAGAGGACTTAAAAATCCATCTGGAGCTAAAGAGACTTGAGTTGGAGGCCAGGCATTTGGAGACAGAATCAGCTGAGAGACTAAGGGATCTACAGGCTGAGGATAATGCGGAACTGCTATGCCTGGAAGCTGAGGAAAAGGAGCAGCAGAAGAAGCATGAGAGGAAAATGCTGACTCTTTGGCAGAGTCATGGAGATAATGGGGAAGGGAGTAACTGGACCCCAGAAGCACAAAAGGTCAGTAAATTTCTTCTGCAGTTTAAAGAGGGGGATAATTTTGATAGTTTCATTCATATGTTTGAGAGGGTTAGGCAAACAGTATGGTGTTGACCAAAGGCTCTGGGTACAGTTCCTGACCCCCTTACTCCATGGTAAAGCTGTAACTGTTTTGTCAAAAATGTCTGACGTTACATGTTTTGATTGTACTGCTGTTAAAAATCACTTGCTAGAATTGTTTAAGCTAACACCTGAAACGTATAGGAAAATGTTTTGTCAGCATAGACGCAAGGCAGATGAAGGTGTGTGTGAATATGTTGCTGAACTGAGCACTTATTTCCATAGGTGGGTGAGTGGATGTCAGATCACCACTTTTGAAGGGCTGACAGACCTTTTGGTGAGGAAACAAGCCCTTAGCACTTTGCCTGAGGACATGAGGATCTGGTTAGCTGATGGACAATGTGCCACTTCAGATGATTTGGGGAAGAAGGGAGACTTATACCTGGCAAGCAGGGCAGCCCTTCACAGGAAAGGGACCAACAGTACTGCTCATGGGTCTAAAGGAACCTATGGTGGGCAGCACAGACTGCCCCAGCAGAATCTGCCAGTAGCAGGGGAAGCCACTAGTCCAGGTACACATCCAGGAGCTAGGGTTATATGTTTTGAATGCAACCAGTGGGGCCATGTGGCATACAGGTGTCCACGGAGGCAAGATGGGGAACAAAAAATGAGGGAGCCAGTAAGGAGGAAAGACAAAATGCCAATAGTAGGTTGTCTTGAGACAACAAGGGTACCAAACTACCATCCTGCAGATGTCCTGATAGGGAAGGATTTGGATGAGGCAGTACCATGTGTTTGTGCAGTTACACACAGTCAGGCTAGGAGACAAGCATGCGGATCTGGTAGCCTGGGGGAGACCCAGACAGACTGCATACTTGCAGCCAGGACTGGTGAGGTGGTTACTTCAGGAAGGGAGCTACCCAGAAGTAGTGAGACTGAAAGTGAGCCACAGCTGCTTGTGGATACTGATGGTCCCTTGGACAGAGCAACTGCAAAGGTAGAGGTGAGTAGTAGCACCCAGGCTGACAGTGAGGCACCACTGTCAGAGGATGCCAGACTTCCTGTGAAAGGTGAGCTGGGAAGGGTTACAAGGAGAGAGTTGAGACAGGCTCAGCTCTCAGACCCTACATTGCAAGGCCTGAGGCAGGTAGCTAGGGAGGAATCTGATTCTCAAGGAAAGGGGGAATCAGTATACTGGGACAAAAGGTTACTATACAGAGAGTAGACTCCTGAGGGTGGGCTAGAAGGTGAGAGTCTAGCCATAGCCCATGATATTCCCTTTGCAGGTCATATGAGCATAAAACATATAAAGAGGTGTATTATGCAGTACATCTATTAGCCTGGAATTTCCAGAGATGCAACAGGGTACTACAGGACCTGTGAGCAGTGCCAAAAGGTAGACAAAGCAGGAGACAAGGTGAGAGCTCCTTTGATCCCTTTGCCTGTGATTCAGGAGCCATTTCAGAGGGTAGGTATGGATATTGTGGGTCCTTTGAGTACCCCAAGTTTCACAGGGAAAAGGTATATCCTAGTGGTAGTGTATTATGCTACACGATACCCTGAGGCAGTGGCTTTGTCCTCCATTGAGGCAGAGAAGGTGTCAAAGGGGTTGTTAGAGATTTTCAGCAGGGTAGGTTTCCCAAAAGAAATACTGACTGACAGAGGTGACAATTTCATGTCAGACATGCTGGCTTGTCTGTGGAAGTCCTGTGGAGTGAAGCACATGAAGACCACCCCCTACCATCCCCAGACTAATGGTGTTGTTGAGAGGTTAAACTCTACAATCAAGTCCATGCTACGGGCATTTGCAGATCAGTTTCAGAGGGAGTGGGACAAATATTTGTCCCATCTGTTGTTTGCTTACAGAGAGGTTCCCCAGGAATCCACAGGTTTTTCACCCTTTGAGTTGCTGTATGGGCATAGGGTGAGGGGATGTCTAGATTTAATTTGAGATGAGTGGGAAGGTGAGTGCAAGTCTCACAAGGAGTCTGTTGTGGCATACATCCTAAACCTCAGGACAGGGCTCAGGGAACTCATGGGCTTGGCCCAGGAAAACCTGGCAGAAGCCCAACAACAGAAAAAGGTGTGGTATGACAGGAATGCTCAAGCTAGAGAGTATGCTGTGGGGCAGCAGGTAATGATTCTCATTCCTGTCAGACACAACAAGCTGCAAGCAGCTTGGGAGAGATCCTACAAGGTGGCAAGAAAGGCAAGTGATGTTAACTACATGGTGGAACTGCTAGGCAGAAGGCAGGGACACAAATTGTACCATGTTAACATGATGAAACCATACCATGATAGGGAGGCCCTTGTGCTGAGCATTTGTAGTGGATTGCAGGAGGAGTCTGAGGGAGATCTGGTGACTGATCTCCTCAGTGATGCTTGGGCTGACACCTCAGTAGAAGGGGTAGCAATGTCCCAGCAGCTATCTCTTACCCAGGTTTGAGAAATCCAAGTAGTGTTGCAGGAATTTGGGGACATGTTCACTGGGAAACCAGGGTGGACCCATATGGGGCAGCATCAGGTGGATACAGGACCCCAAAGGCCTATTAGGCAGGCCCCTTATAGACTGCCTGAGAGAGTCAAACAGACTCTCAGGGAGGAGGTACATGAGATGTTAGAACTAGGGGTGATTCAAGAGTCCAACAGTCCCTGGGCCTCCCCAGTGGTGCTGCTGCCAAAGAAGGATAGCAGCATCATGTTCTGTGTGGACTACAGGAAATTAAATAGTCACATAGAGTCAGATACTTACCCCATGCCTATGACAGATGAGGCCTTAGAGCAGTTGGGTGGGGCTAAGTATCTTACAACCATTGATCTTACCAAGGGTTACTGGCAGGTTCCCTTGACTCCCAGTGCTAGAGAGAAGGCAGCCTTTGTGACTCCTTTTGGCTTGTATGAGTTCACAAAGATGCCCTTTGGGATGAAGAATGCCCCAGTAACTTTTCAGAGGCTGGTAGATCATATCCTAGTAGGAGCAGGAGGGTTTGCCCTTGCTTACCTAGATGATATTGCCATCTACAGCCATTCCTGGCAAGAGCACCTTCAGCATGTCAGGGAGGTGCTGGGCAGACTACAGAGGGCAGGGTTGACTATTAACCCAAGCAAATGTCAGGTGGTTATGGCAGAGGTCTTCTACCAAGTACATAGAGTGGGGAATGGTAAGATAAGGCCAGAACCTGCCAAAGTGGAAGCCATTCAAACATGGCCTGCACCTGTTACTAAAAAGCAGGTGAGGGCATTTTTAGGGACAGCAAGGTACTACAGAAAGTTCGACCTCAGTTATAGTACCATAGCTACTCCCCTCACAGACCTGACAAGGAAGAACAGGCCAGATAAGGTAGTGTGGACCCCAGCATGTGAGCAGGCATTCCAGAAGCTTAAAGAAGCTTTGGGAGGACCCTCTGTGTTAGCCAGTCCAGATTACAGCAATAAATTTGTTGTGCAGGTGGATGCTTCGAACCATGGGGT
This sequence comes from Protopterus annectens, assembly GCF_019279795.1. Classification (NCBI taxonomy): domain Eukaryota; kingdom Metazoa; phylum Chordata; order Ceratodontiformes; family Protopteridae; genus Protopterus; species Protopterus annectens. The sequence goes on along the minus strand of NC_056731.1, from coordinate 1,758,517,365 downwards.
GGTGGCTGTACTTAGCCACATTTCTTCAGAGGGGGAAGAGCCCTCAGTGGTTTATCTCAGTCATAGGCTCCAACCCAGGGAGGAATGCTATGCAGCTGTAGAAAAGGAATGTCTAACCATAGTGTGGGCACTGCAGATACTTCAGCCTTATGTGTATGGAAGGAAATTCACTGTTATGACAGATCACAAACCCCTAACATGGTTAAACAGAGCCAGCCAGCAAAATTCCAAGTTGCTAAAATGGAGCCTGGAGTTGCAAGCATATGATATGTCTGTGCAGCACTGCAGTGGGATTAGCAATGCCAATGCAGATGGGCTCTCAAGACAGGGAATGGGGTAAGGTACACTCAGATAGACCTAACTCCCTCAAGCAGCGTTTCTCAGGGGTCACTTGAAAAACTAGCTTGAGTTCTCCGGGGGGGGGGGGGTATATGAAGATTGGGTGAAGATAGATGAAGGCTGCCAGCCTAGCCAGATAGAATTTTGGAGATAATTCTGTCATCTTTAAATATCAATGTAAACCACAGGCTTGTTGTCTTAAATGGTAAAAATAGTGTTACATGTGTAACTGGAAAAAATGTAACAACAGTGCACTCTACTGACCAAGTAAAGCATGTTGTGACCCTTTGATGTTAGGACTCAGAGCCAGTGAGTCTACAGTGAGGCATCCTGCCTATTATTTTAAGTCCAGAGTTAACGGCCAGAATTTGCATGCATAAATGTCCTTTATTGCTCTGGATTCTGCCCAGAGGTGAAGAATGTAAATGTAGTTTCTGTTAGCCTGAGAACCCAGGAAGTGTGAAGAATGATGTAATGTAACCCAGGGAAGTGTGAAGAATGATGTAATGTGAACCAGGAAAGTGATTTTAAAAACAGAAAGAATCAGAGAGCATTAAGCATTTTTGTCTTGACCATCCAACTCATCAGCACTGTCTTGTTCTATATGTATGTTTATCTTAGACTTGTGTTTTCTCTTAGAAAAAGCTAGAAACTAGAAAGATTAGATTAAGTGTTTTTTTTCTGTGATGTCAGAACTGTACTCCTGAATTATTTTAAGCATTTATTTGTGATCTCTGAACTCTTGACTAGCACTGTGTCTTGTGTTTTGACTATTTGTTATTAAATATTTTAAACCCTTTCAACTGTGGCTGTTTTTGTAGATATAATTTAAGCTCTTTATAGTACTTGCATGCCTTTGGTAAAATTGTACAAAGCCACTTCAATAGCTTTACCCCTTGGCTATACTACCAATTGGATAATAATATTGCACAGTAATAATTGGACACCCTTTTAAGGGCCTTTGAGTAGCTGATAAAAATTAGTAGGTGGTGGTAGCTGGTACTACCGTATAGTCTGGGAAAAAGGGGCACAGCTGGAGAACCTGTACCAGCCTTCCCCAGGAATGTCTGTGTGGTTGTATAAAATATTCTCAAAGTGTGTGTGTGTGTGTGTGTGTGTGTGTGTGTGTGTGTGTGTGTGTGTGTGTGTGTGTGTGTGTGTGTGTGTGTGTGTGTGTGTGTGTGTGTGTGTGTGTGTGTGTGTGCGTGTGTGTGTGCGTGTGTGTTTGCGTGTGTGCGTGTGCTTGTGTGTGTGTGTGTGTGTGTGTGTGTGTGTGTGTGTGTGTCAGCTACCTTGGCAGGGACACGAAGCACTGGTTGGACAGAGAGGGTGCTGGAGGTTTTAGCTTGCCCACTAGGCTGAGATCTGGACCCTATAACTGTGCCAGTGGGGTGTCTTATTGGGGACCTGGAGAGCAAGGGAGCGACCAGCCCTGGACTGACTGTGATCTCTGTGTGCTCTTAAGGGAAATTGCACTTTACTGTGTGTATTTGATATCTTTTCCTCCTTTATGAGATGCCCCTCACTGGTGTTAGTGGTGAGGATTGAGGCTTCTTGATTGCTGGGCCAGGGCACGGGTGTCAAACAAGCCTTTCCTGACTAACAGCTGCAGACAGGCAATAACCAGAACTCATCTTCTCGGCACCCCATTATACTCTGCTCCCATCCTTACTAACATAAGTAAAACAGATTTAACTAAGCTTGAAACCTGCTATAAAAAATAGCTAAATTCACTACCAACTCTCCTCACAGGTCTCACCACTGCACTGCCTTACAACTAAACTGGCTAGAACTACCACATTACTTAACTTACACTCAACTCATGCTTGCTCACAAACTATTACACTGACCTGATAAAACCCCTGCTCTTCAACCTCTGCTTAAACCTTATACTAAGACCTGACCATTTTGATTCTCACATACATCTCTATTACGGTCTCCAAATCTAACAATAAAGCCATCAACTCCCTCTACTCTAACTTCATCTACAAAATTTGCTGTACCATCCCTCAACCCATTATAACCACTGTTTATCCACCTCACTTCAAAAGCCTACTAAGATTCTTTCCAAGTAACAACTGGCTCTGCTCATGCACCTTGTGACAATAAGAGGTACTGCCAGCCAAATCAGGTTGAAAAAGATCAGTGGATGTATGATTTATGCCAGCACAGCTAGCTGGAATTTTGTAAATAATTGTACATCATTAGTATATCAAATTGATCTGTACAGATGCATGTGCTGAAAATGTATTTGTGAGCTTTGCATGTGTTAATTGTGCTAAAATGTATCAACAGTGCACCCTGCTGAAATGAAGAGAAATGTGCATGTATTATGGTATCTAAATTAAATGCATATGTTTTAATAGAGGACACTGGCACAACAATGGTTAACCAGCTGGATTATTTCAAGAAAAACAAGGGACATGTAAATGAGCTATTAAATCATTAAATCTCACTCCACAGCGTTGATTAGGACTGAAGACACTAGGTCTGGGAGCAGCCATTATCTGTTAGCTTTTGTAAAGAAGGGGGAAGTTTTGTAAATGTCTCTAGCTCCAAGGCATTGTCATAAAAGCTCTAAATGTGTATTGTAGCAGTCTGCTAAAGTCCTGTCTCAAACTTCAGAAGGAGAGACTGTGAGAACCTAGAGTCAGGTAACCAGATGAGCTCATTCTGCAAGTCATCTCAGATATTACATTTTACAGGTAGTAATCTCAGAGGTTTGAGGATTCTGTTTCAGGCCTGACTAGAAAGACTGCTCATGCATTTCATCTTGCCATGCCCAAGTAAAAAAACTTAACTAGGGAACAGTAAAATACTCTTAGATTCAGTCAGGAATATAGTTAAACATAGTTTACAGATTGTTTTTCTTTATTTGTATGAGTCTGTCCATTGATGTTGGTTTCAATATTTTCTGTGATTTGAACTTTGTGGCATAGTGTGAATATATATTCAATATTTTCATGTTCAATTATTATTTTTATTTATTATTAAATATATTTAAAACTTTTATTGTGAATGGTCCTTAGTTTCTAACCTTTGAGAGTACTTATATTTATTTGATGACACTGTGTGGGCCACTCCAGAAGGCCTAGCCGCTTGGTGAACTACTACCATTTGTATTAGTATTAATATTACACAGTATAATTGGACACCCATTGTTAAGGGCAGAAGGGGGCATAGCTAGTAAAGCTGTGTCAGCCTTTCCCAGGTGTTTTATGTGTGTGTGTGTGTGTGTGTGTGTGTGTGTGTGTGTGTGTGTGTGTGTGTGTGTGTGTGTGTGTGTATGTATGTGTATGTGAAAATTAAATCTTAAAGAGTGTGTGTCAGCTACTTGGGGCAGGGACACAAAGCACTGGGTTACGGAGAGGGTGCTTGGCTTGGACACTTGGCTGAGGACCTAACCCTACAGCTGTACAAGTGGGGAGTCTTATTGGGGATCTAGAGGGAGACAGAGATAGAGACATCCAGACCCCGGACTGAGTGTGTTCTCCATGTGCTCTTAAGGGAAATTGTATTTGATGCAGAGAGGTCTGCATCTGGAAATTCTGAGTTTATCCATTTGTATTCCAAGTGCATATCCCTCTCCAGTTTCAGTGGTGAGGATTCAGGCTCCTTGATTAATGGCCCAGCATAGGGATGACACATAGAGGTGCCCATCACATATTGTGCGCAGTGGTGGGCGTCACACACCTCTCCAGGCTAAAGCTTATCACTCATTTCTCCTCTCACTAACTTACTCTTCTATCCCTTCACTTCTACCATAAGTACCTTATTTACTTACTTATTACTTACCTCTTCTCTTCAGTAACAAATCACGCTCCTAACTTCAACCCCTACCTACCTTTACATTCCACCCTCTGCCCACCCTCTCTTCTCTGTTCCTTCTGCCTCTTCTGCTCTTTTCATTACCCACTCTCTCCTTCCCATACCTCTCAACTTCTTAGGGCAGGAAATCTGGACAAAGCCATAAACAAAGGTGGGACAAAAGCCCAAAAATAGGGACAATTTTTAAATATTGCTTTTACAAACTTAGAAAGTTGATAAAATATCAGGTTTTGCATTAGTATGGATTGCCTGAAGATTATGAAGTCTGAAACTGAAATGTCTGTCATTATTTCCTAAGATTGGTCTTTAATGGTTTGCCAATTATTTGCCAGAAAACCAAACCTTTTATGAAAAACAAACCAAAAATATGGGGCAAAATCTGGACATTCTATGAAAATCTGTATAGCTGAGAGGTATTCTCCATTCCCTTCTCTACTCTACTCTCCAGTTTATCCCCTATACCAAGACCTACTCAACTTATGAATTATATAATTGGTAGATCATGTCCTCTACCTATCTGATGAATAATTCCATAATTTACTGCACTGTCTGAACTATTGTCTGTGTACTTATCCACTTATTCTACATTATTCAGCAACCTGCTAACTTTATCAGCAACCTGCATTACTCATACTCAGTTATAAACAATGTAACTCTATGTGCCTTTGAGATGTGCTATATTGATGTGTTTTACTTTGTAATTATTTTAATTGCTATGACTCGTATCTTGTAAAGTGTATATCTTCTGCTTTTCTAATTATTTGTACATTTACTTTTATTATTTGTAACTTTATCAGTGGAGCTTTTCTCCCTGGGCCTCCTCTGAAAATGGGCTTTCACCTAGTCAGACTATCCTGGTAAACAAATGTTAAATAAATAATTAATAATATGTAACTAGGGGCTGTTCTCTGTGTACAAATGGGATGGATTCAACACTACACTAAAGTGAATGGTACTGTCCTCAGCCAATACATGTCCCATTCCTTGAATGTAGGCATTATGTTCATTGGACATCTGTTACCTGCAATATCAGATCTCTTGTGCATGTAAAACAGTTGTTATACCATGTAAAACCATTGGTTTCAATACACTATTCTGTTGATTAGAGTCTTTATACTGGCATTCAACATCAATATGAAATTGTAAGTGTTGCAATATAGCAAGTCTGATTCCTATTTTATAATTGCATGTAATGCTTCAAACGTATCCTTATTAGCCTGTGCTACTGGAGATCTCCAAGAATACATTATCCAACTGGGAGTAGTGTAAGTGCTTAAATAGCTTTCTGCCCCAAGTATAAGTTCTTTTGTAACCCAACCCAATATAAACATGTAAGCAATGTTCTAAATACTTTTTCACTTAGCAATTGCATTATTATGTTGATATAAAAAAACTTATTCTCTCACAGCCATATTTAGGACAACTCTGATTACTGAGAACAGCTATTCTAAAGAAAGAAAGCCTTAAATTGTCTTTATTTAATGTATCACAGCTGTTTACTCTCAATGGAATGTCTCTGCCCTATCACTTCCACTAACCTTTCCTAAAATAAGTATAGATTCTGTGTTTTGTGTGAAAAATGTCTCTTAGTTGAACCCAAACTCTCTAAGTTTAAATGTACAACACACTTATTGTGAACCATTTTGTACACAATAAAAGGAAAACATGCAACAAGCTTCATGAGCTTTGATGTAACTCCTGCATGAACATAAACACACACACACACCAACACAGATACATACATGCACACAAAGTGCATGCATGGACACACAGACACACACAAAACACATATAATCATAGAATCAACCTTGTTCAGTAGTCCTGAGTACAATTCCCTTGAAGTCCACTTGCCTTCTGTATGCCTAAATCACATGAGCAAATAAGCTCCTCAGTCATGCCTGAAAACCAGCTATTGTACCTAATGTGTTTACCTGCTCAAGAAATAAACTAAAAATAATAATATAGATTTTCACTCTCTAAGGGTAGAACAGGAATAGTGATATAGCCATTAGAACTGCTGTCATATAGTACTTCATTTTACCTCATTTTCCAAACTGGTTCTCGGCTGGGTTCTTCCTGTGCAGAGTGTGCATATATGCACTGTACCTGCAATGTTTGTCTACTCTCTCAACCAAAACATATGCCACAAGTGAATTAAAGATCCTCCAAGTTGCACATCAACATGCATGTGATATGAAGCTGTGATGCATGCATCTTGTGCATGGGAGAATGCTGCACCCACTACCCCATGTCTGGTAAGGTCAGACCACAAAGCAGTCTCCTTTGAAATAAAAATCAAATCTGTAAACTCAGTCACAGTTAGGAACTACTCCAAGGCAAACTACCTTTTATTAAGTGATAACTTCTCAAAATTTCAAGATATTCCAAACACAGATAACACAGCAGCCTATGTGGAATTATTCACAGAAGTAAACCCAAAACAAACTTAAAAAACAAACCACCCAAGTGGAATCCAACATTAAACAGGTTGTACAACAAAATAAAAAGTCATATAAAATTAGGAATAGGACATGTAAAACCAAACATGATAAAACTCTGTCATCAAACTGAATAGACAATGAAGAGAACTAATTAAATCCAATAAAGCAAATTTTGAGGTATATATAGAGTCCCAGGCCTTCTTCAGCTAGGTCTGTAACCTCAAAGGTAGCACACAACAGTATGCAGAACTACTCATAAATGGTGCCAAATTCATGAAACCAGGAGATATAGCATATCTTCTGGCCAATAAATTCAGTTCCAATTTTACTCCCCTTTCACCCTATCCACCTCTAAAAAGTACCATACAACATAACCACTCCAACGATCATTAGGGGGCAGGTCTGAATGGCATTCTCTAAGGACGAGAGTACAGCTCTGATGGGCCCCAATAGTATCCCAGGGTGTCTCCTAAATAGCATGAAATATGACCTATTGGGGCTACCAGAGTCTCTATTCAAGCATATTCTTCATTCAGGCTTCGTGCCATGCAAGTGGAGGACAGCAATCTTATGCGCAATTAGACCCATTAATCTGACTCGTTTCATATGCAAAGACATTGAAAGAATTATCATGGCAATGATTAACAATCACATGGGAAACCTTCAGACACTAGAACTAAACCAGTTTATTTATTTATTTATTTATTTATTTACATTTGTTGACCGGGAGTGTCTGACTGGATGTAGGTCCATTTTCAGCAGAGGCCCGGGGAGAAAAGTTCCACAGTTAAAATATAGACAGTAGTTACATTGGATTTACATAGCAATTAACAATTTGATCAACATAGCAATTAAAAATTACAAACATAGTTACAGATGAAGAACATAGTACATCAGTAGACAACTATTTTGTCAAAGGCATGTCATGATTACTGAACCTGGTGGACTTCTTTGAGAACCCCTACATAACCCTGAATAGTCAGCTGGCTCACAGATAGGACCTAGGAGGCTAAGATTGAAGAGACCACCTTCACAAAGATGCTGTGGAGTGCCCCAGGGTACTGTGCTGGGTCTGCTTCTCTTTGGCATCTTTTTCTCTGAAGCCAAGGCCAGTGTCAAGGGTCTCTGGCTTACCAAGTCTGCAGATTATAGCAAGCTAGGAGCAATCATAGACCTACCCACAAGACACTAACATTTTACAGGGAGGTCTAACATAGAAAGAAAGTGGTGCCAAACTTACTGCTTAAAACTTAGTGCCAAGAAATGCATAATAGTACCTTTTGGGGAGACAGCCAACCAAGGGAACTACCACATCAATAAAACTCCCCTAAATGTAGACGCAGGAGTCAGGGATTTAGGAACATATGTAGCTAGTAACCTGACTTTTGACCAACATGTGTCTAGGGTAGTAAGAAAATCATTTTATGTCACTCAAGTTATAAGTAAAGGTATGTCATCTAGGTCCAGACAAGTTATTGTGTCACTGTAGTGAGCCATCATCAGATTCATTCATCCATCCATCCATCCATCCATCCATCCATCCATCCATCCATCCATCCATCCATCCATTCATCCATCCATCCACAACCCATTTTCCCCATTTTTGCACATGGGGTCAGGGTATCACTTCAATAGTGATAATCTTCTAGAGACAATGTTTACACAGTGGTTCTTCTACACCCTCACTGCATCCAATCCACCTACTGCATGTCTTTGGGATGTAGGAGGAAACCTGAGCACCTGGAGGAAACCTACACAAACACAGGGAGGACATGTGGATTCTGCACAGAAGGCATCCCTGCCAAGAATCAAACTGGAGAAACTCTTGCTGTGAGGTAATCACACTATTTGCTCGGCCACTGTGCCATCAGACCCATTGACTACAATGCTCGCTTTGGTATGTACCTGCCCAGGAACATGCAACAACCAAAATTTTCACAGATGTTCCTAACAAAAAGAATACAGGCATAAACACGATGCCCTGTTCAGATCACCTCAAAGCCCTCTCCCTATAGTCTGTTTCCTACAGACTACTGAAAAGTGGTTTATGCCTGGCATACAAGTCATTTTTGGATTTCACCCTGATGGACCTGTTGCATATCTACAAAATGAACAGCATAAGAACTACTAAATCCAATGAATTAAACTTTGCTTATGATTTAAATATGGACATATTGGAAGGACAAGTATGTATCTCAGAGAATTTGCATTCTATGGAATAGGCTTCCCATCCATGTGAAGCAGAACACTTCCCTACACCTATTCAAGAATAACCTGTACCAGTATATGGGAAATTGGAAATTCAGCCCTGGTCAGACATGTATGTCTCTGATGACAGCAGTTAAGTTATTCCCTAATTAACATACACCTCTTAAAATAAACTGTAAGACTAAATAACCTGTGGGATATATTTGGGTTACATGGCTGGGCTTATAAAGGCTGCTGTGGTCATTAGCCTAGTATATAGCTATGAACCTATCAAAGTCAAGTCCTTTAAGGACATCTGTTAGGATATCATAACAAAGTTTCACCTGCTTGTCTCCTTGCCACCCACTTCCTGGTCCAAATGAAATCTGAATAGTGGCACCTGAAAATATGTTCTTCCACTGCTGTAATTAGAGTGGGCAGCCCAGATAAGTAACGCTCCTCTCTAACAACTATCTGCAAGCTTAATAATCATGATGTCCAATGCAGTATGCATTATCCCTCTTAACACTTTCTTTACCAGGACATGTTGTAGCCCCTTCAGATAATCTGAAGCAACTGCAGTTTCAAGATGACCCACAGCTAACATGGTGCTACTTCTATCTAGCTTCTCACATTACTTTTATTCCCCACTCTCTCTGTGGACATCTGGAATATACATCCCAACTCAGTTTGAAATATCTAATCCCAGGAACTTAGCATGTAAAGTAACCACCAACTTTCCCTGTACCTGTGGAACCTCATGTGATGGTTAGCCTACCACCCATGGAGTCCCTTATACTTATGTGTAATGAAATGTAAAACAGTCTTGCATGGTCTTGCTCTTCTTGCTAAACAGTGCTCACCCTTTTGCTCATCTATTCATTTGAGGAACATTCCTTGTCTGGCAACCAGATACGTATATCATCAGCCAAGGTACTGAGTGCTTGTTCCCTAATCAGAAGGTCTTCCAATCATTTCACATTTGGTAACTTGGCATTCACTGACAACCCTATGAAAATAAGAGTTTATTTCTCCAATAAAATTGCTGACACTGTCTTCATTCTTTCTTCTGTGTTCTTTAAATTTCCATATGTAAGCTTCAGGTTTGAGCCCTTCTTTTCAAAGAATACATATTATACGCAACACAACCAACATCCTTCATGTTCCTAATAGCATATATAGCTTTACCTCTGTGGAAAGGAGTAAAAAATCTATCACTGCCCTGATTAGTCTGATCCTGATTACACATTCATTTAAATGTTTTTAAAACAAGTACCAAAGTCATCCCTTTCTTTATATTGAATAAATACTTTCTTTACCCATGCCATATAGTGCTGCTTTCTCTTCTAATACGTGTTTGTGCTTGGCAAAGGGTCAAGAGTTCCTTTTCATGTTCATAGGTAAATGCTAAGCTATCAGTCTGTAGACTATTATGGGCCTAGGCAGTAATTGTAGGTTAAAATCAAACACTCTACCTTGTATCTATGAAGTAAAAGCCTCAATCATTATGCCAATCCCCTCCCCCTTCACACTCATTTGAGGTCCTCCTATCTTTCATCATGCTCCTTGTGAAGATATGTGAAGGCTGCCAGCCTAGCTAGATAGAATTTTGTAGATAATTCTGTCATTTGAAAATATTAATATAAGCCACCGGCTTGTTCTCTTAAATGGAAGAAAATGGTGTTAAAAGTTGAACGCCAAAAATGTAACAACAGTGCACTCTGCTGGAAGAAAGCTGATAAGTCAAGCATTGTATGACTGTTTGATCTCAAACTCGGAGCTGTGATGTCTGGACTAGCAGACTCTTTCTTAATTGTTAAGAGTTTACTTATATAATGTCATTAATTGCTGTGGTTTCCTGAACAGGTGCAATATCAAAGAAATGTAAATTCTGAGTTTCTGTTACCCTGGGAAACCAGAAAAGTGTCAAGAATGATGTAATGTGAAGTAATATTGTGTTATCAATTCAAGGACAGAAAGAAAAGATCATTTTGGATTTTGTCTAAAGCTGACAACAACTCACTAGTAATTTGCATTTGCTCTATATGTAAGTTTATTTAGAACTGTGATTGTTCTTAGGAAAAGATAGAAAATAGTAAGTTTAGTCTTGCTGTTTTCTATATTTATGTCAGAACTATTCTGCAGTATTATTTTAAGCATTTTCCTGTGATGTCTAAACTCTTGACTAGCACTGTGTAGTAAGAAGTATTGTCTTGTGTTTTTATTATTTATTATTATATATTTTTAAATCTTTCAACTGTGGCTGTTTTGTGTAGAGATAATTTAAGCTCCAGAGTACATTGCATGTATATAGTGATATTGTACAAAGCCACTCCAATAGTCTTGCTGCTGAGTCACACTTACTATTTGGATAATAATATTGCACAGTAATAATTGGACACCCTTTGGTGAGGGCCTTTTTAGTAGCTGATAGTGGTTGGTGGCAGCTGGTACTACCTTATAGACTGGCAGGAAGGGACAGAGCTGGAGAACCTGTGCCAGACTTCCCCAGGAGTGACTGTGGATTTGTATATAACTCATATATTAAAGTGTGTGTGTGTGTGTGTGTGTGTGTGTGTGTGTGTGTGTGTGTGTGTGTGTGTGTGTGTGTGTGTGTCAGCTACTTGGGCAGGGACACAAAGCAATGGTTGGACAGAGAGGGTGCTGGAGGTTTTAACTTGACCACTAGGCTGAGATCTGTACCCTATAACTGTACCAGTGGGGAGTCTTATTGGGGATCTGGAGAGAAAGTGAGAAACCAGCCACAGACTGACTGTGATCCCTGTGTGGTCTTAAGGGAAATTGTACTTTACTGTGTGTGTATTTGTTATTCTCCCCTATGTGGATGCCCCTCACTGGTGTTAGTAGTGAGGATTGAGGATCCTTGATTACTGGACCAGTGCACGGGCATCACATATTAATTGTTTGGCAGTGGTGGGATATCCACACCACATATTAATTGGTCGGCAATTGGCTTGTAGTGGTATGGATAGTGAATTCCTGTAGCATTTGTACAGTGATCACTGAAGGTGTTTTTGTACTCTAAATCAGCTACACAGTCAATATTCAGAGTTCAGATCACAATTGTTTTATTTCTTTTGTTAGCTTAGTCAGGGAGAGCAGGCATGTATGTCAGCAGAGGAGTATAGCAAGCTGTCAAGGATCCAGTTGGCTGAGATATGCCAGGCTAAGGGACTGGTGCATGGAAACCTGACTAAAGGTAGACATGATTGCAGCTTTGGTCACAGCTGCATCAGAAAACAGCAATCAGGAGAGTGATCAGACTGGCCGTGGAGATGTACAACACTCAGAGAATGGACAGCTCAACTTTTCTGCGGAGGACTTAAAATCCAAATGGAGCTAAAGAGACTTGAGTTGGAGGCCAGGCATTTGGAAACAGAAGCAGCAGAGAGATTGAGACGTCTACAGGCTGAGGAGAATGAGAAATTGTTATGCCTGGAAGCTGAGGAGAAGGAAAGGCAGAGGCAGCAAGAAAAGGAGATGCTGACTCTTTGCCAGAGTCATGGAGGTAATGGAGAAGGGAGTAATCAGACCCCAGAAGCACAAAAGGTCAGTAAATTTCTTCCGCAGTTTACAGAGGGGGATAATTTTGATAGTTTCATTCATATGTTTGAGAGGGAATGTAAACAGTATGATGTTGACCAAAGGCTCTGGTTACAGTTCCTGACCCCCTTACTCCATGTAAAGCTGTAACTGTGTTGTCTAAACTTTCTGATCATGAATTTTTTGATTATACTGCTGTTAAGAATTCTCTGTTAGAATGTTTAAGATAACACCTGAAACTTATAGGAAAATGTTTTGTGAGCATAGATAGAAGGCAAAAGAAAGTATGTGTGAATATGTTGCTGAACTGACCACTTATTTTCATAGGTGGGTGAGTGGAAGTCAGGTAACCACTTTTGAAGGGCTGGCCAACCTTTTGGTGAGGGAACAAGCCATTAGCACTTTGTCTGAGGACATGAGGATCTGGTTAGCTGATAGACAATATGCTACTTCAGATGAGTTGGGGAAAAAGGGAGACCTATACAAAGGGACCCCCAGTACTACTCATGGATCTAAAGGAACCCATGGTGAGCAGCCCAGACTACCCCAACATGATCTACCAATAGTAAGGGAAGCCACTAGTAGAGGGCGAGGTCCAGGACCGAGGGTTGAATGTTTTGAATGCAACCAGTAAGACCATGTGGCATACAGATATCCACGGAGGCAAGGTGGGAAACAAAAGGAGAAAGAGCCAGTAAGTGGGAAAGACAAAATGCCAATAGCTGGTTGTCTTGAGACAACAAGGGTACCAAACTACCATCCTGCAGATGTCGTGTAGGGAAGGATTTTGATGAGGCAGTACCATGTGTTTATGCAGTTACATGCAGTCAGGCTTCGAGACAAGCAAGTGGGTCTGGTAGCCTTGGGGAGACAAAGACAAACTGCATACTTGCAGCCAGGACTGATAAGGTGATTACTTCAGGGAGGGAGCTACTCTGTAGTGAGACTGATGGTGAGCCACAGCTGCTTGTGTGTGCTGATGTTCCCTTGGACAGAGTGATTGCAAAGGTAAAGGTGAGTAGTAATACCCAGGATGACAGTGAGATATCACTGTCAGAGGATGCCAGACTTCCTGTGGAAGGGGAGCTGGGAAGGGTTACAAAGAGAGAGTTGAGACAGGCACAGCTCTCAGACCCTTCATTGCAAGGCCTGAGGCAGCTAGTTAGTGAGGAACCTGATTCTCAAGGGAAGGGGGAATCTGTATACTGGGACAAAGGGTTACTGTATAGAGAGTTGACCCCTGAGGGAGGGCTAGAAGGTGAAAGGATACAGCAGTTGGTAGTGCCTAGAGCCTACCATCTGGCACTTCTAGCCATAGCCCATGATATTCCCTTTGCAGGTCATATGGGCATAAAACATACAAAGAGACATATTATGCAGAACTTCTATTGGCCTGGAGTTTCCAGAGATGTAACAGGGTACTGCAGGACCTGTGAGCAGTGCCAAAAGCTAGGCAAGGCAGGAGACAAGGTGTGAGCTCCTTTGATGTCTTTGCCTGTGATTGAGGAGCCATTTCAGAGGGTAGCTATGGATATTGTGGGGCCTCTGAGTACCCCAAGTTCCACAAGGAAAAGGTATATCCTAATGGTAGTAGATTATGCTACAAGATACCCTGAGACAGTGGCTTTGTCCTCCATTAAGGCAGAAAAGGTGTCAAATGCTTCGTTAGAGATTTCCAGCAAGGTAGGTTTCCCAAAACAAATACTGACTGACAGAGGTGCCAATTTCATGTCAGACCTGCTGGCTTGTCTGTGGAAGTACTGTGGGGTGAAGCACCTGAAGACCACCCCCTATCATCCATAGACTAATGGTCTTGTTGACAGGATAAACTCTACAATCAAGTTCATGCTATGGACATTAGCAGACCAGTTTAAGAGGGAGTGGGACACATATCTGCCCTATCTGTTGTTTGCTTACAGAGTGGTTCCCCAGGAATCCACAGGTTTTTCACCCTTTGAGTTGTTGTATGGGCATAGGGTGAGGGGACCTCTAGATCTAATTTGAGATGAGTGGGAAGATGAGTGTGAATCTCAGAAGGAGTCTGTTGTGGCATATGTCCTAAACCTCAGGACAAGGCTCATGGAACTCATGGGCTTGGCCCAGGAAAACCTGGCAGAAGCCCAACAACAGAAAAGGGCATGGTATGACAGGAATGCTCAAGCTAGAGAGTATGCTGTAGGGCAGCAGGTAATGGTTCTCATTCCTGTCAGACACAACAAGCTGCAAGCAGCTTGGGAGGGACCCTACAAGGTGGTAAGAAAGGTAAGTGATGTTAACTACATGGTAGAACTGCTAGGCAGGAGGCAGGGGCATAAACTGTACCATTTTAACATGAAGAAACCTTACCATGATAAGGCGACCCTTGTGCTGAGTATTTGCAGTGGATTGCAGGAAGAGTCTGAGGGAGATCTGGTGACTGATCTCCTCAGTGAGGCTCGGACTAACACCTCTGTGGAAGGGGTAGCAATGTCCCAGCAGCTATCTCCTACCCAGGTTCAAGAAATCTGGGCAATGTTACAGGAGTTTGGGGATATGTTCACTGGGAAACCAGGGTGCACCCACCTGCTGCAGCACCAGGTGGATACAGGACCCCAAAGGCCTATTAGGCAGGCCCTTTATAGGGTGCCTGAGAGAGGCAAATAGACTTTGAGGGAGGAGATACAGGAAATGCTTGAACTAGGGGTAATTCAAGTCCAACAGTCCCTGGGCCTCCTCGGTGGTGCTGGTGCCAAAGAATGATGGCAGCACCAGGTTCTGTGTGGACTACAGGAAATTAAATAGTCACACAGAGTCAGATACTTACCCCATGCATAGGACAGATGAGGCCCTAGAGCAGCTTTTTGGGGCTAAGTGTCTTACCACCATTGATCCTACCAAGGGTTAATGGCAGGTGCCCTTGACTCCCAATGCTAGAGAGAGGTTAGCCTTTGTGACTCCTTTTGGCTTGTATGAGTTCACAAAGATGCCTTTTGGGATGAAAAATGCCCCAGTGACTTTCCAGAGCCTGGTAGATCATATCCTAGCAGGAACAGGAGGGTTCGCTGTTACTTTTTCCTAGATGATATTGACATCTACAGCCATTCCTGGGAAGAGCATCTTCAACATGTTAGGAAAGTGCTGGGCAGACTACAGGGGGCAGGGTTGACCATTAAACCCAGCAAGTGTCAGGTGGGTATGGCAGAGGTCTCCCACCTGGGACATAGAGTGGGGAGTGGTAAGATCAGACCAGAATCTGCCAAAGTGGAAGCCATTCAGGCATGGCCTGCACCTGTTACCAAAAAGCAGGTGAGGGCATTCTTAGTGACAGCAGGGTACTACAGAAAGTTTGTCCCCAATTATAGCACCATAGCTGCTTCCCTCACAGACCTGACAAGGAGAAACAGGCCCGATAATGTAATGGGGACTCCAGCATGTGAGCAGGCATTCCAGAAGCTTAAAAGAGCTTTGAGAGGACCCCCTGTGTTAGCCAGTCCAGATTACAGCAAATAATTTGTTGTGCAGGGTGATGCTTCGAGCCATGGGGTGGGGGCTGTACTTAGCCAGATTTCTTCAGAGGGAGAAGAGCACCCAGTGGTTTATCTCAGTCGTAGGCTTCAACCCAGGAAGGAATGCTATACAGCTGCAGAAAAGGAATATCTAGCCATAATGTGGGCACTGCAGAAACTTCAGCCTTATCTGTTTATAAAAAAAAATCACTGTAGTTACAGATCACAATCCAATAACATGGTTACACCAAGCCCACCAGCAAAATTCTAAGATGCTAAACCAAAAGATAGGCAAGGCAGGAGACAAGATGTGAGTTCCTTTGATGCCTTTGCCTGTGATTGAGTAGCCATTTCAGAGGATAGCTATGGATATTCTGGGGCCTCTGAGTACCCCAAGTTCCACAGGGAAAAATTATATCCTAGTGGTAGTAGATTATGCATACTAGCAGGCATTCCACAAGCTTAAAGAAGCTTTGAGAGGACCCCCTGTGTTAAGCAGCCCAGATTACAGCAAATAATTTGTTGTGCAGGTGGATGCTTCAAACCATGGGGTGAGTGAGGGCTGTACTTAGCCAGATTTCTTCAGAGGGAGAAGAGCGGCCAGTGGTTTATCTCAGTCGTAGGCTTCAACCCAGCAGAAAAGGAATGTCTAGCCATAGTGTGGGCACTGCAGAAACTTCAGCCTTATCTGTATGGAAGAAAATTCACTGTAGTTACAGATCACAATCCAATAACATGGTTACACCAAGCCTGCCAGCAAAATGCTAAGTTGCTAAGATGAAGCCTGGGGTTGCAACCATATATGTCAGTGCAGCACCGCAGTGGGATTAGCAATGCCATTGCAGATGAGTTCTCAAAACCGGGAATGTAATAAGGTATACTCAGATAGACCTAATCCTCTCAATCAACGTTTCTCAAGGGTCACTTGAAATGCTAGCTTGAGTTCTCTGGAGAGGGGAGAGATCTGTGAAGATATGTGAAGGCTGCCAGCCTAGTTAGATAGAATTTTGTAGATAATTCTGTCATTTGTAAATATTAATATAAGCCGCAGGCTTGTTCTCTTAAATGGAAGAAAATTGTATTAATTGTTGAATGTCAAAAAAGTAACAGTGCACTCTGCTGGAAGAAAGCTGATAAGTCATGCATTGTATGACTGTTTGATCTCAAACTCAGATCCGTGATGTCTGGACCAGCAGATTCTTTCTATTGATTTGAGACCAGAGTTAATTGCTAGATTTTACATATATAATGTCTTTAATTGTTGTGGTTTCCTGACAAGGTGCTAGATCAAAGAAATGTAAACTCTGAGTTTCTGTTAGTTCATAGGTTCATAGGTTCATAGGTTGGTACTAGGCTATCAGCCCTAGGGCCTATACAAGCCTAGCCATAACAATTCCCTGGCTATTTCTTCCCACACTATTTACTTTCCTGGACCCCTGTCTAGCAGGGCGACTGACTTGATCCACAGGGTGAATTTTCTTTCTCCCATCCAATTATCAAGGTTCCTTTTGAAGAGGGCCAAAGAGGCACTCTGCTTGACATGTATGGGTAATCTATTCCAGAGTCTGGGGAGTCTCTGGGTCAGGAACCTATCCCTCCAGCATGTTTTGTTTATTGTGATGACAAGGTTTAGATCCCTGGAGCATGTGGCTCTGAGGAATTGGGATTTCTTTAAGTGTAGCATGCCCAACAGCTCTGGGATTGCCATGGCCTTGTATGTTAAGCAGAGATCGCCTCTGAGTAGACGATATGCGACAAAGTATAGCTGGAGTTTTTTAAGGCAGTCAGTGTAGGGCATCAGCTTTAGGCCTGTGATTCCTTTAGTGAGGTATTTCTGTGGCCTTTCCAGTTGTTGCAGATGTCTTGAGAGGTACATACCAAATGGGGCATTGTATTATATAATGGGTCTAATGAGGGATGAGTACAGTGGGGCAATGACCTCCTTTTTTCTGGATGAAAAGCCCTTAGTGATGAGGTGTGCCCCATAGAAGGATTTCATGATGTTGTGGTGATGTGGTTATCGAAAGTGAGACCACTGTCCACCTGTGTCCCTAAGTCTCTTATCACACTTCCGGTGTTTAGTATACTGCCACCTATATGGTAATTCACGGGTACATGTTTTTTTCTCAAAGGGGATAACTATACATTTCTTGGCATTGAGTTTGAGCCCATGGCTCTGGCACCAAGCATCTGTTTCTGTAAGGCCCTTTTGTAGAGTATTGACATCATTGGGGGATTCAATAATGGCTCCCAATTTGCAGTCATCTACGAACTTTGTTAGCCAGAGTCCCTTAGTGTTGGCCTGTACTTCAGAGAAGTAGATGCCAAACAAGAGCGGTCCCAGGTCTGAACCCTGAGGTACTCCACTTGTCACTTGTCTGGAGCTGGATTTGGAGTCGGCTACTTTTACAGTGTGGGTTCTATCAGTAAGCCAGTTAGCAACCCATTGGGTGACATAGGGATTAATGCCCAGCTTAGTAAGTTTATCTATGATTCCAGAGTGGGGGATGGTGTCAAAGGCCTTGGCAAGGTCTAGATAGGCTGTGTGAACCACCTTACCCTTGTCCATGGCTCTGGAGACTGATTCAAAGAAGTCAATCAGGTTCAGGAGACAAGATCAGCCCTTCACGAACCCAAACTGGGTGGGGTCCAGTGTTTGAAGGTTGCCAATGTCTTTTTTAAAAGTTCCATGATAATATGCTCCATGGCCTTGCAGATAAGGCTCGTCAGACTGATGGGATGGTAGTTTCCAGGATCCAAGGTGGATCCCCCCTTGTGGAGTGGGATAACTGTAGCTCTGCGCCATGCAGGGGGCATGAAACCTGAGGTGAGGCTATGATTAAACATGACACTTAGGTGAGGTGCCAGTTCATATTGTAGTTCATGTAGTACATAGCCCGGGATGTCATCTGGTCCCATGGATGCTGTATTCTTAACTTTGGAGAGTGTGTTTTTTACCTCTGTGGCCATTATTACCAGAATTTGGCAATCTTCCCGTATTGAGATGGGCCATTTTGGAGGTGAAAGGGGGGGTGAAGTTGGCACTGAATCGATCTGCTAGAATATTGGCAATATCCTTCGGATCAGTATATTTAATGCCATTCTGTTTTAGCTCAGAGCAGATCTGAGCATTGCCATTTAGATTCTTGACATAGTTATAGAATGCCTTGTGGTTGTCTTTGGAATCTTTGGCAATTTTATTTTCGGAACTAGCTTTGGAGAATTTTATGAGGGATCTCGGTTTCTTACTGAGGCTGGTAGGGGAGTTTTTGCATCCTGGGATTTTCCTCTTTTCTGCAACAGTTTCTTCCTTTTGTTGTAAAGTTTGTTTATGGCAGGGGACCACCAGACTGGCTTCCTTTTTTTGGATGACAACATCTTGGTTCTATTTGGGATGGCACAATTCATGCATGAGTGGATGTGCTCATACAGTGCCTTAGTGTAGGATTCAGCAGTTGAACTTTCAGTTCCCGTCTGCATGGCTGTCATGAAGTTTGTCACTTCTGACTTGAGTAGCATGAAGTTGGCTTTGGAGAAGTTGTTTATGGAGGTTTCCTTACTGGGGGTGGGGGTGGGATGTGGATGTTAAGGGTGATTAGCTTATGGTCAGACATGACTAACAAGGGGGTGACCATAGGTGTGGAGCATCGATTTCCCATGTTGGTAATGACCAGGTCTAGGATATTGGAGCCCCTGGTGGGACTATGGATTAGCTGATCCAGGGCATTGGAATTTATGAATTCCAAGAACCGATAGGCAAAGGTGTTGGTACATGAGTAGTTTTCCCAGTTAATGCCAGGGTAGTTAAAATCACCCAGTATTAGGGTGTCTGGTTCTATCTTAATATTTTCCAGTATGTTTAGAAAGGTGTAGTGAGAATCTTGGGGCATGGTGGGGGATCTGTAGTAAGCTACAATTTGGATTGCAGTCCAGTGTTAGTTGCACTTGGAGAATTTCAGACGCATTGTGTTGGGCAACTAGCCTGGTGGTGTGAATATCCTTGGTGAATATTGACACTCCACCTTTAGCATTTTGGTCCTGGTTTGGTGGCCAAAAAGTGTGGTAAGAGTTGTAGCCTGGTATTACAGGGGTGCTCTCTCAAGCCTTGAACCAGGTCTCAGTTACTGCACAGATATCGATGTTCTCCAGCCTCAAGAGAGTGCATTTTCAGGTTTAGACTTCTAGCATTGAGTAGCATTACCTTCAGATTTTGCATGCTTGTACCTGTTATGGTGGTGGTTTTGTCCTTTGAACTTTGCCTAAAAATGCACTATAGGGGTGGCAAGAGCCTTAGCCAGTAACCTGAATCCCAGGGGTGACAGGTGCAGACCATCTCTGGCAAAGCATCGTGGTCTGTCGATCATGTCGTCCCAGGCAGATAGATACTGGATCCCCTTTAAATGATACCAGAAGCTTAGCCAATTGTTGAAGTCAATCATTTTGTCCTTATATTGTGGTATCATTCTGGGCGAAGGCAGGATGCTACTCAGGGCTAGGGTCATACCTGCCTGGGCCACATGATCTGAGAGCTCTTCAATGTCTCTTTTCATGCAGTCCAGGGAGGTATGTCTCAAGTCATTCACTCCAACATGGACAATGACAGTCATATTTGTACTTGTTGTGGAGTGACTTGAGTGCATGCGTTATGTGGTGGATCCTGGCACCTGACAGGCAGCTGACTGTAATTTTCTCCTTGTTCAACCTGGTAAGTGTGACATCAGTGTGCCGGACTATAGAGTCACCTATGACTAAAGTGTTAGGTACATTGTCTTGCCTTAGGCGCTGTTGCTGGGTGGCACACTGGTGTTGTGAGCTATGTGACACTTTGGTTGTGATTGGTGTTTGTTT
This sequence comes from Protopterus annectens, assembly GCF_019279795.1. Taxonomy (NCBI): domain Eukaryota; kingdom Metazoa; phylum Chordata; order Ceratodontiformes; family Protopteridae; genus Protopterus; species Protopterus annectens. The sequence continues at coordinate 1,758,496,673 of NC_056731.1, read as the reverse complement.
GCGTTTCAGCTTCAGAGGTCCTTGTTGCTTGGGCAGGTTACAGTTAAAGGCCTCTGCATATGTGGATTTAGTGTTGCGATATGTGGGTGTTGGTGGTGTGGGTTTAGAAGGGCTATGTGTTGCTTGATGTGTAGTGTGGGTGTTAACCTTCTCCTCTTGACTGTCTAGCACAATCTTGGGTGGAGAGAGGTTTGCTTCCATTTTGGCTATGTAAGTGCATCTCTCACAGGTTGTAGTGTTGGGTGGTAGGAGGAGAGGGTTGTCTGTGTACACGAGGCACTTGCTGCATTGCCCCAGTATGCCCAGATTCACCAGGTGGACAGGAGAAATCACCGGAAGCTGACCCTTGGACATGCCTGGTTTGGAGCTGTTTTGCCTTACCTTAGTCTGAGAAACAAGAGAAGTGTGAAGAATGATGTAATGTAAAGAAGTAATGTGTTATCAATTTAAGGACAGAAAGAAAAGTCCATTTTGGATTTTGTCTAAAGCTGATAACAACTCACCAGTACTCTGCTTTTGCTCTCTATATAAGTTTATTTAGAACTGTGATTGCTCCTAGGAAACGATAGAAAATAGTAAGTTTAGTCTAGCTGTTTTCTATATTTATGTCAGAACCATTCTACATTATTATTTTATGCATTTTCCTGTGATGTCTGAACTCTTGACTAGTACTTGTGTAGTAAAAAGTATTGTCTTGTGTTATTATTTATTATTAAATATTTTTAAACATTTCAACTGTGGTTGTTTTGTGTAGAGATAATGTAAGCTCTAGAGTACATTGCATGCATATAGTGATAGTGTACAAAGCCACTCCAATAGTCTTGCTGCTCAGTCACACTTACTATTTGGATAATAATGTTGCACAGCAATAATTGGCACCCTTTGGTAAGGGCATTTTTAGTATCTGTTATTACTGGTTGGGGGCAGCTGGTACTACCTTATAGACTGGCAGGAAGGGGCATAGCTGGAGAACCTGTGCCAACCTTTCCCAGGAGTGTCTGTGGGTTTGTATATAACTCATATCTTAAAGTGTGTGCGTGTGTGTGTGTGTGTGTGTGTGTGTGTGTGTGTGTGTGTGTGTGTGTGTGTGTGTGTGTGTGTGTGTGTCTGTGTGTGCGTGCATGTGTGTGTGTGTGTGTGTGTGTGTGTGTGTGTGTGTGTGTGTGTGTGTGTGTGTGTGTGTGTGTGTGTCAGCTATTTGAGCAGGGACACTAAGGACTGGGTGGACAGAGAGGGTGCTGGAGATTTTAGCTTGACCACTAGGCTGAGATATGTACCCTATAGCTGTGCCAGTGGGGAGTCTTATTGTGGATCTGGAGAGAAAGGGAGAAACCAGCCCCAGACTGACTGTGATCTCTGTGTGTGCTCTTAAGGGAAATTGTACTTTACTGTGTGTGTATTTGTTATCCTTCCCAATGTGGCACCCCTCACTGGTGTTAGTGGTGAGGATTGAGGCTCCTTGATTACTGGGCTGGTGCATGGGCATCACACTTATACTCCCTCTCTCTCTCTTGCCATGCTGATGTTGCTTTTGCTCTCTTTCTGTCTCATTTTGTTATTCAAACTACTTCATTCTTTTGGCTATTTATAAGTATCTCATTTCCATCTCGTATGTTAGCCTCTTTTTAACCTAAATTTTATGAAAAGCTGGGTGGTTCTTTAGTAGTATTCTGCATGCCTCCAGTCCCTGCAAGGTTTCTCCACTTCCAGTGGATATAATCTATTATAAATGTCTCTCTGACTGCAAAACTGACTTCTGGCTGCCTTCTCAGAGGCAGTACATTGCAGTAAACTACATAACATGACCACCCTGGGCATTCATATATGCAGAGATATGAAAAGATGTGTTGTGTTAGGATGTATGAACAGTGTAGCTACATATAAATTGCAAGTCACGCTGATGTAAAATTGGAGCATGCATGGGAATGGATCATGGTGCTGGTGCAGCAAAAATTCACTGCTCTTGTTAGGCATGGCTGTAAGAAGGAGTGTCCCTCATTCAAGTTTTTTGTATTAGATTGTATATGCACTGATATTAGAGGGGGTGCCTGGTCATTACTTCTGGAGAGGAGGGAACTGTATTGACAACTATTTTTAGATGCCTCCAATTGGCCTGGTTTGAATGAAAGTATTGCCATTAGCTCCCTTTTAAGAATTAGGGCCCTAATGAGATAATACCCTGTATCATGTACATCTTAAATGAAGTATAGTCATATAGTTGCTAATATTTTGTACCTGTATATATGATTGTATTTAATCTAATTATTATAGGCTTGCACATGCTGGTTTCCACGGTGGTACGGTGGTAGCATTGTTACCTCACAGCAAGAGGTTCACCCATTCGATTCTTGGCTTGGCTTGGGAGTGCCTTCTGTGTGGAGTCTGCATGTCCTCCCCGCGGTTGGGTAGCGTTTGAAAGACATGCATGCGTAAATGGGTGTTCCTTCTTTGAAGGTTGGGCATCGAGCTGGCACCTCAGCGTTTCATAAAAATCTACTGCCAATCATTAGCGGACCGGAGTTCCGCTGTGGCGTCCCCTTACCGGGAAAAAGCCGAAAGACAAACAACAACATTATAGACTTGCACATGTATGTTTTTTATATATATTTTTTATATTTTATATATTCAGAGTATTTAGTCATATTTATTATTTTAATGTATAAAATTATTTTATTATTCTAAGTTTTAAATTATACATATATACATGAGTACATTGGATATATATCACTTTGGTGGCTACTAGTAGGTTGTATGTTGTTACTTCCTGCATTACAGTTTTATAATTATTTCCACACCAATATGAATATTCCTTTAAGGGGGAGTAACCTGAATTATTTTGAATTATTTTCCAATTAACTATGGTATATAAGATGTATTGCAATTGGTGTTACTTGTCTGATGACATTCTGTGGTTCAGGATGAAAGCACTTACCAGCTTTCCATTTGTTGCAAATAAAACTTTGTTTTTATCCAGTGGATTATCGGCTCTTTACTATTTAGTACGAAGGTACATTTTTAAACAAGGTACGAAAGTACAACTGGGTTCTTTGATACTTCGCCTGCTTTTTGGTTTTTGCAACAGTTTTTCTTTGTGACTTGAGCATGGGTTTAAATGTACCATCTTGCCTTTTATGTGTCAATTTATCCTTTATATTACATAGCAATTCAGTTGGATACCCTCTCCTTTTAAACATATCTAAAATATAATCAACCTCATCCAAAAATTCGTCCTCATACGTCACCATTTTAGCTGCTCGGACTAATTGCCCTTGGACTATAGATCTTTTTGGATGAAAAGGATGCTAACTAGAGTAATTCAAATATGAACTTGAAAAAGTTGGCTTCCTATAAATCCTTGAGACCAGTGTTTTATTTCCCACATCTATCCACAAATCAACATCCAGATATGAAATTCTTTCAAAACTATACTTATAAGTAAACTTTAAAAAGTCCACAGTCTCATTTATATAATTCAAAAATTCTTCTAATTTTTCTACTCTATCTGCCCACACCAAAAATATGTTATTTGGGTATTTCATATACTATTTTATACTCTTATTATATATATATATATATATATATATATTTATATACTTCTAAAAACAAATTCTGCCTCCCAAAAGGATATTACATAATTTGCAAATATGGGGGGGGGGCGCACGCCACCCCCATAGCCACCCCAGTAACTTGCTTATAATATTGGCCCTCATAAAATATGTAATTATTTTTCAGCACAATTTCCATTAATGTCACTGTGATATTAATTTGATCTTGGTCATATTGACCAGAATTAAATAATTGTCTTTCTAACCATTGCAAGCCCTCCTCTTGAGGTATAACAGAAAACAAATTGCATACATCTATGGTTACTAATATATGCTCTGAGAATTCAATATTATTTAAATGAGCTAAAAACTGCCAAGATTCCCTACAGATATATTGAAAAGACATCAAACCTTTTGTCATTTGAAAATCTAAATATTTGCCAATAAAAAAGTTTTAGCCCTCTTCCCATCATCAATGAGCCAGGGAGGGAGGGGGGGAGGGACAATTTAGTCCCTTATGAATTTTAGGGATTCCAAAAATATTTGAAACAACTGGATGCTCATTTTTCATATACGTGTGCTCATCTATGTTGATTTGTCCTTGATATAACATATCATCTAGCTTTACATCCACTTTCTTATATGAAATGTTTATCTCATTCCAGGAAGTTTCCTGATATGACTCATCCCTTAACAAACACTCATATTGCTACATATTGCTATGATAACAATACCATTACCCTTATCGGCTTTCATAACATGTATATCACTATACTATATTTAGCTATTTCAAATAACAAAACTCTTTCGTTATGTGTCAGGTTGCCTGATTTAACAAGGCAGGACATTTTCAAAACCTTCCTAAAATCAAGTCACATGCTTTTTCAAATATATTAACCATGCTATGCAAGGCAGGATTGAAAATACTTGTTTTTTTTCAATATGTTACTGTTAACTGGACAATCTAAGTTACTTGCAGCATGCCATAAACATAATTTTAATTTCTGTGTGTACAACTTTAAATCTATAAGCAACTCTGTGACTTTCCCTCTGTCTAGTCAGCACAAAAGTAAAACCCTTTGCTAACACATCTGCATGTGCCTTAGTTTAATTTTTGCTTGGATAATTATATAAATTAAAGTCACCAACACTATTAACAATGATATCGGGTGTAAAACATTCATTACTCCTGCTTCTGTTCTCAGTCCAGTCATAAAAATCATTATAATCACTTGCGTCATTCTGAATAATATCTTTGCTTGAATGATTCCCAGCATAAAAGTCTCCAACATCATAAACAATAATCTCGGGAGTAAAACATTCAACAATCCAGTCATAAAAGTCACAATACTAACTTACATCATTGTAAATGTTGATTTCCCCACTCAATATTTCTTGCTTTGAAATTGTACAGTGTTGCAACTCTTCGGCCTGGCTCCTTGTGCTGTGTAATCCTTGTAAGACGATTTCTCATTGTAATTGTTGCTTGAATGTTTTTGAAATTGCTGCTCCTTGTTTTTTTGTGAATTAAAATGGCAACTACATTTGAATACCAGTATGTACCCAGACATAAATGAAAATGTGAGCATTAGTTGTATATTAAAATTGAAAAATGTAGCAGATGTATAATATACCTACTAAAGTTATGTGTATAAAATAGGTATGAAAATAGTTATGAACACTTTATATTTCATAGATATTTTGTGCAAACAAAATGTATAATTTTAACTATATTATTATAATAATTTTAAGTAAATGTTTTTATGCTATGTTTTATGTTAAACCCACAGCTCTTATCTGCAAAGCCATGGAGAGGATCATAATGGATTCATGACTTTGGATCCATCCCAGTTTGGCTTTGTCAAAGGCAGATCATGCTTCTAAAAACTTGGTTGACTTTTTTCAACAGTCACCCAGCCATTGATGAGACAGAACCCACAGGGTCACATCACTCATCAGACCAATGATTGAAGTTCCTCACCAAAAGGATAAAGGGTCTCAAACATCTGTCCACAAGGCCATGTCAAACCCAGATTTTGATGAATATGCTTCTCAAAAAATCTAGATCCAATAAAATAATGTATATGTGAGGCAGAGCACTGGCTGGCCTTGTTCAAGATCTTGACCAATGGAATGGGGAGATCGATCGCACCCATACTAGGATTACCTCAGTGTCACTGCTCAACAGAGGAACAGCAAAAATAATGGGTAGTTGCAGATAGCCTAGTATGAACCTATGAACCTATGCAAGTGCTGTTTAAGTAAGAGGTTAGGCAATGGGTGTGGTAAAGTGATTAAGTCAACTAAGAAGTGTTATTAGTTAATTGATTTTTTAATAGTATTTAAGATGCAAGATGTTATAGTGTATTAGTTCTGAAGAAGTCCCTAACAGTATCTGGGATGAAAGCACTTAACTTGGTGGAATAAAGTCTTAAAGTTTTTATCAGTTGGCTGGCCAACTTTATTATTTCTTGGTTGTGTGAGTTGATTCATAGTTAATATGTAGAATCATAGTCGTGTCAGGTATTGTGTCATTATCAGTCAGTAAACAACTCCTGTTGCACAGTATTCCACACAACAACTGAAATGTGTTAACCCAAGACACTGCCAGGAGTACGCTTCACTGTGGTACTAGCATGCTACAATCACAAGCCTTCTTATCAGGTATCGATTTCAATCTCTCCATAACAAGCCTTCTTATCGGGTATCGATTTCAATCTCTCCATAACAAGGCTTCTTATCAGGTATCGATTTCAATCTCTCCATAACAAGCCTTCTTATCAGGTATCGATTTCAATCTCTCCATAACAAGCCTTCTTATCAGGTATTGATTTCAATCTCTCCATAACAAGCCTTCTTATTAGGTATCAATTTCAATCTCTCCATAACAAGCCTTCTTATCAGGTATCAATTTCAATCTCTCCATATACCATAATAGTTATTCATCTGGGTGCATAGAGATTTTATATGTGAGTTATGAATTCATTTCTCAGGTTTGAGACACTGAGATCACATTTGTGTACATTTCCACCAACTGTTCTTCAAAGCAACATTTTCTTCTCCATTCTGACAGTACTTGCAGTTACCGTTACACTTTAAGCTATATAAATACTGAGGAATACAATTTATTCCACTTAATATATTGCATTGGATGGTAAAACCTCTAGAGAAAATCAGATAAGTGTTTGGATATGAAACTTTTCTCAGTTCAGAATATCTCACAGGGAGGCTAAATATTCCCAACTATCCTTGTTAAAATAAATGTAATCTGACCATATGCATAAATTCAAAACATTCCTAACAGTATTAAGTTCTACACCTGTAGACTAAAATGATATATCCATATTATCTGGGATTTGATAATAACACTCAGAAACATCCTTTTTATCAAATTCCTCAGGATTTTTGTGTCAACCTATTCAGATATATATTGCCATTGTTTTGATCCTGTAATACCATTACTGATGTCATATAAATTATTTCTGGGTACTTTAAGCCTATTAAAGAAAATATATCCTCTCTTTTAAGAGCTTACCACACAACTAGCATTTTAGTGTCTGTATAACAGGAATTCTGTCTTACCTACCCAGTTAATTTATTGGAGAAGACAATTGATCTGAAAAGATCTTCTAGAGGTCTATTATGCCTTCCTCTCATAATAACCTTTATTAAATTATTCAGATATCTAGAAACTAGAATTATACTAAATATTAAAAAAAGCATATTTTGCATAGGCATCTATATCAGGAAATGAAATATCTTGAAATTCAATTGATTGTATAATATTCTCTCATGTAATTCTGGGTGTCCCCATGCAAAAATTTTATTAGAAGTCTTCCTAATTTATAGATAAATGTAACATGGGAATTAATTATGAGAAGGTGCATTTTAGTCATATTGGTTACTACTATAAGTAAACAACAATTGTAAACTTGTGGTTTTACCATCCCTGTAGCTATCATTTTCTGATAATTTCAGTGCAAGGTTTTAATACCAGATGTAGTATAACATACCTCTAAATACTTTGAGGGTATACAGAGATGGCTAGTGCTGTCATGTAGCATGAATGACTATGAGCTGGAGTTTGTAAGCATATCCAAGCAACACATAATGGGGCCACATATACATCAGTAAGAGAATATAGTGCAGTGTAACTCACACGGCCATGGAATGTATAATATAATGTATAATGAGTGGTGTGAGTGCAGACAACGATGTAACACTTCAACACGTTAGAGCAGAAAGCAAAATGTTTGAAATTATACATCACCTGCAAGAATGCAGCACCCCTCCCCTTCCAAGTGCCGTCCCCCTCTGTCATCCTAGATAGTACATGCTTCTACACAACACATTTTTTTTCAATACAGACAGCTTTCTGCAAAAAAAGCCATTTAACACAGTTAGAACTTTATAAATAAATAAAATCAAAGTAAATATACAAGATTAAAAATGCAAATTCTAATAACTCATTGCACAAAATATATTATCCCAAACAGTCAGTGATTTCTTACTTTTTCATTAATAGTCATTACAAGGTCTTGGCCACTGTTAACATGATTGCTTCTGGGTTCATAGACCTATCCAAGGAATTTGACTCGCTTTTTAGATACTCCCATTTATGGAAATTACTAAGTATGGCTTGGATAAAGGGAAAACAAGCTAGATCAGTAGATGCTTGTCAAATAATATATTCAAAGTAATAATCAGTAGGTTACTTAATCCCACCCCCCAAAAAAAATCTCTGTGTAGGAGACTATTAAAGGACCGTACCTTGAGGCTTGCTCTTCTTTGTCATAATTTCATTCATCCTGTACATCCTTAGTCTGAACATAGAGTTGTAAGTAGTTTATTATTTTATTGTAATCATTTATTAATGAGGTAAATCTACTAGGTGCAACTGTATCTTTCCAGGACTGACCTGGGTACATTGTGTGATAATGTGGGTTGCTCAAAGCCACAAGGTGGGTAAATGGACACTGCAGGAATAATATCAATGACCACAGAATGTAGCCTTAATCCTTTGCACTAAATACATAGACAACTGATTTAGCTTTACTGTACACAAATGTCCTTCCATATCATTGTTGCAGTGTTTGGTACATAAGAAATTTCCCTTCTCAGGCAGCCCATCGCTCGGCCAGCATACATAAGTCTAAAAAGATCTTGTTTGTGCCGTACATCACATTTATGCACCACATCACAGAATGTAGGGTTTAAAAGGAATGTACAGATGCAACTACCCAGAACTTCTTTTGCCACCATTTTGAACACTATTGTTGAAGATAAGTGCCCCATTGGGGTTCTTTTTCTTTTTAAATTTACCTTCTTGGTCTTGTATTTTTTATCACTACCCAGAGTTCATGTCATCCAAGAGGGGAAAATGACAGTGTGGGAGGCAGATTCCCTATAAAGATCATCACAAACAGTGTTTTTTGTTTGGGCATTTCCCATGATCATGAAACACACTGCACTGGGAACAGGAAGTTATATCAAGCATATTACCATAAGTTCCCACCAGAAAATACTGCCATCTTGTGGCTAAATATATTACATATAAATGAATATATGTCTAACACCCCCCACTCAACAACTACAACTTAAGTCATCCCCATTTGTGATCTAAAATCGCTTGCTGTGAGTGGCTTTGTCATAGCATCAGCAATGATTTTATCAGTTTCAGAATATGAATGCAGAATCACTATTTTTTCAACCAAGTCATGAATATAATGGTATCTGACATCAATATGCTTGTTTCTTGCACTTATCTTCTCACTGGTTGCAAGCTTAATGCATCCCTGATTGTCCTCATATAAGAATGTGGGCTGGGACACTGCTTGTCCAAGATCCTCAAGCAACTGCCACAACCAAATGGCTTCTTGACTGGCATAGGCAGCAGAGATATATTCTGTCTCTGTATAAGACAAAGCCACTGAGATCTGTTTCTTTCTGGAGCAGGATATAGGACTGTTTCCTAATTTGAACAAGTAACCACTTGTAGATTTATGTGTGTTGAAGTCACCCGACTAATCAGAGTCCACATATCCTGTGAGGTTGAAGTTACCAATTGCTGACAACTTTAAACTTAAGCCTTTTGTGTCTTTAAGATGCCTCATAACTTTTTATTATTGAATTTGAGACTCCTTGACATGGCTTACTTGCATGTCTGCAGAGAAGTGGCATGGCTGCTGCAATGTCTGGATGTGTAGTGGCTGCAATGTACAGAAGTGCCCCCACTGCTTATCTGTACTGCTCATTAGATAGTAGGTAATCTTCCTTCCAACATTAGATAAGCTGTGCCCATGGGCCTGCTCACTCCTTTAGCCTCAGCCATGTTGAACTGTTGAAGAATTGAATCAATTTTTGCACTCTGATTCAACTGAAAACTGCCATCCTCCTCACGCTGTATGTTAATTCCTAAGTAGTATGTCACCTCACCAAGATCTATAGTCTCAAAGTTCTGATTGAGTACTGCTATTAACGTTGCAATTTTGTCATTCCTTTTGTAAGCAATAATCAAGTCATCCACATAGACTAACAGATACATCCATTCAGCATCTATACATTTAGAATATAAGCATGGATCGGCTTTGCTTTGCATGAATCCTTCATCTAGCAGAACTTTTGTTTACTTTTGAGATCCACGCTCAAGACACTTGTTTAAGACCATACAGGGATTTTTGAAGTTTGCAAACAAGATGCTCTTCTCCACTTTTTCACATATCCTTCTGGCTGTGACATGTATATTTCCTCTTCTATATTTCCATTAAGAAAAGCTGTCTTGATATTGTGATGTTTAATAATAATTTTCTGCAAAGCTGCCACTGTCATCAGTGTTCTGAAAGTACTTTGTTAACTGGAGTAGAAGTAGCATCATAGTCTTCATCAAATTTTTGTGAGTATCCTTTTGCAAATAACCCTGCCTTGTACCTACAGACTTTCCCTTCAGAGTTACATTTCTTTTTAAAAATCCATTTGCATCTGACTATGTTTAACTTGAGGTAGCTCTGAAAGTGTCCGTGTCTGGAGTTCATTGAGTGATGTCATTTCTTCATCAGCAGCTCTAATCCACATTAGCTTTTCATCTTGTGGTAGTTTTTGCATCTCTTCCCATGAAACTGGCTCAGCCTGAACTGGTGTTTGAGCCATATAAGACAAACGTTTAGATGGAATACCTTTATTGCTTCTTGTTGATTTCCTGTCTTAAGTCACTTGTGTTTCAGCATCTTCTTTATCAGTTTTTGAATTGTCTGCAATAATTTCTATTTCTGTGTAGTTTGGTTCTTGTTTTTCATGTGTCACTGATGTGGATTTTTCCTCAGATTGAAGAGTTTGTGTTAGTTCCTGAAACTTTGATGACACAGAACTTTCATCAACAATCACACTTCTGCTGACTGTTACCTTGTTTGTGACTGGATGTAGAATTATGTGTCCTTTTTGAGACTCACTGTAACCCACAGCTACACCTTCCTTTCCACATGGATACCATTTAGTATATTTTTCCTTTGGAATATGCACATAGGTTTTACTTCCAAAAAAATTGATGCATCTCAAATGTTTTCTTTCTGTTCCACAGTTCATATGGAGCTTTCCTTTTTTTCCTGGCAAGCAATTGTGGAGATAGCATGTAGTCATGACAGCCTCTCCCCAGTATGTAGTTGACATATCAGCATCGAAAAGCATTCTCCTTCCACTTTCACAAAGAGTCCGATTCATTCTCTCTGCAACCCCTTTTTGTTCTGGGTTATATGGTACAGTGGTCTGGAACATAATTCCATGTTTTCTGAGAATGGCTTATGTTGTGCCACTTGTATATTCAGACCCATTGTCAGTGCATAGCATTCTGGGCATTCTGCCAAATTTATGACTTACTTGAGCTGCACACTGTTCTGACTTAGCTGGCACTTCATCCTTCTTGTGCAACAGGTACAATGTGGCGTACATGGAGTAATCAGCAATGAAACTAAGAAAATACCTCTTCTTTCCTTGAGTCATTTTTTTGGACTACAAAGATGTGAATGAATTAAGTCCAGAGATTGTTGAGCTCCTGCTGTTGCTCTGCTTTGGAAAATACTTTCTCATAATTTTCCCTTGATGTGGCTGGTACATTTCATTATTTGATCACACTGGCTAATTTTTACACCACTTGCAGTTACCCTCAACTATTTTCTTTATTGTGTCAGGACTTCTGTGCCCAAGATGTCTGTGCCAAGTGTGAATGTAGTTTGAATGTATTTCCTCTTTGGCTGTATTAACCATTTCACTGCAGTTCAGCTGATGCAGTTCATCAGTGATTTTGGCCTTTGCAAATAAGCAATCCCCTTTTGTGATGAGACAACTGTCACCTTGGAAATTCACTACATTGCCTTGGTTTGCAAGCTTCTTCACTGACTATAGGTTACTTTCAAGATCAAACACATACAGAACATTTCTCACATGTAGCTTTCTGGTAATATTCTGAGAGATAGGACAGTAAACAAAACCATCTCTAATCCCTTCTGACTTTACTACCTGCACATTAGATGTGATTTTTTTTCTGTTATGCTTTGATCAAGTTGAGTGAAGGAATTTCTGTCATTGGTCATGTGACTCATAGCTCCTGCATCAACATACCATGCCTGCATAGATGAGGCACCACATTTGGACCCAAATGCATACTCAGTGTCTGAAGTGACATATGCTTCTTCTTTGACATTCTTAGCTTGTTGTGATTTAGCTTGTCTTTGCCTTTGCATTCTAGCTTTCCAGATTTTGCAATCTGCCTTTAAGTGTCCTGTTTTTTTTTTTTTTTTTTATCACACACAAAGCATATACATGTTCCTAGCTGTATATTACTGTTTGCATTTCTGTTTTTCATCTTTAAACGGCCTCTGTACTGGACATACTTTCACTGTTTATGCTTTCTGTCTTGCACTTGCATTCATCCACAAGGTTGCCTTTAACATACTGTAATGTCAGTTTGTCATCTGGATGTGGATCAAGTGCTGTAACAAGTGTCTCTTAACTTTCAGGTAGACCACTAAGCAAAAGTGCTCCAATGTGAAAGTCTTTTATACTCTCCCCAATATCTTTCAGCCTTTCAACCATTTCTGAGGTATGCCTTATAAAATCCTGCATATCCTGGTCTTTAATCAGCTTGGTCTGATATAGTTTTCTAATTAGCTTATTGCTGAAATTAGCTCTTTCATGTACCTTTGCAGTTCCTCCCACTTTTCTTTAGTGGTTTCACAGTTGCCTGTATAATTTGATCATCGTCTATGCAAAGGGAGATTGTGCTCTGAGATTTTTGATCCTTTTCTATCCACTCATCCGTGATTTCTGCCTGCTAGTCTGACTTCATTTCCACATTTCCACATACCTTCGCTTATTAGAAGCATCCTCATCTTGAATTTCCAATACTGGTAGTTCTGGTTTATCAGATTCAATACTGAAAGCTTTGCTGAAGACGTGTCGGGAGCCATCTTTACCATTTTTCTCTTTACTTTATCGCTGCACCTTGCACTTATTTGCTGTAGGTGTTGCATCTGGCTGCTAGGATGTCTAGGTGTCTGCACCCATAACCTGTTAGAAAAACTTCTTCTGGGCATTGCAAAGAAAAAGTACTTCTGGGCACAGCAAATAGATGCTTACAGCCTGAGTGTAGTCTAAACCGAGGTACATTTACTTCTTTTTTATGTCATGAAACACTGCACTGGGAACAGGAAATTACACCACTCATGTTACCATTGTGTCCACCAGAAGACACTGCCATCTTGTGGCTAAACATATTATTACATATAACTAAAATACAAACACATAGTAGTTGTTGCTATATATATGTCTAATAGTAGTATGTGTAAGGCATTTCTACCCAAGACACTCAGAAGCTGTTTGTCTTTCCTGTCCATTTATGTTGAAAACCAGGACACCATGGCAGAATCATTTAACCCTGAGATACTCCACTAGGTAAGAAAAATGCCAAGAAGTCTTGACCAGATTCTTTAGCTATCCAGCCTCCACTGGATGACCCTCTACAAGCAGGTAACAGCTCTATAGGTCATTCAGTGTTTATGTTAGATTCCTCTGCCAAGGCCTCACTGGTGACCGGCATTGATGCATAGTTTTGCATGTTCCTGATGCTTTGCAGGCATCTACTCCAGACATCTAGAGGGAATAGCTGAGGATTCGTGAGGATTGTCCTTTTTCATTTAAATGTCCTTCTGCTGATTTTGCTGTGGTGTCGGTGCCTTCTGACAAACCTTCTAAACGTTGCCCTCTTCCAAACTTTTGTCTTCTGATAAGAATAGCAGGGCAATGGAGAGGACTGGCAAGAAAGTTTATACTGCTTCTACTTTGGCCTTTAGGACTAAGTACACAATATAAACAGAAAATCACTGACTTCAATAATTAGCTTAGTTTCTGGTGTCATTCTTAGGGGATCCAGTTTCTGTCAGCATGGAATGACATGATCGATAGACCTCAATGCTTTGCCAGAGATGATCTTCATCTGTCACCCCTGGGATTTTGGCTACTGGCAAAGGCTCTTGCCACCTCCATTGTGCCTTTTTTAGGCAATGTCACAAGGACAAAATTCCCGACATAAAAATTTCATCAAAAAATAACCTCAAGGTTATGCTGCTAAATGCTGGGAGTCTTAGCATGAAACTGCAGTCACTGGAAGGTGCCCTCACCTTGGAAGACACTGACATCTGTGCAGTCAAGGACACCTGGTTCAAGGCAGTGGAGAGCACCCCAGCCATACCAGGTTACACCTCCTATCACACGTTCAGACTATGAATGCAAGGCATGAAAACTAAAGGAGGCGGTGTATCAATATTCATTAAAGATAAATACACCTTCAGATTGGTTAAACAGTATGATGTCCTGGAGATACTTCAGGTGCAATTAACTGTTGGTAGGACACCTGTTCAAGTCATTGCCAGCAACAGGACCCCATCCATTAATCAGGACACCCACTCTGCCTACTTTTATCTATTGGACGACATCAAGATACAGCCAAACACCATGGTTCTGTTTGATTTTAATTACCCATTCATTGACTGGGTAAATTATTCATGCTCAAACTCACTTGCCCAAAGATTCTTTGAGTTCATTAACTCCAACACCCTGGACTAGTTGGTGGACACCCCGACTAGAGGCTTTAACATCTTGGATCTAGTGCTTACCAATATGGGGGATTGCTGTAGCACCTCAACTGTGAGTCTTCCCTTGTCAAATCTGACCATAAACCAGTTTCATTCAAAGTAACTATATCACCAGATACACACACCCCCCTCCACTAACAGCAACAAAACTAAAAAACTTTTGCAAAGCAGATTATATCCTTCTAAGGAATGGTATAAATAGCTTTACTGCACTTCCCCCTTAGATGGAACTGGCAACTATGCTGAGTCCTACACCAGTGTTTTTTACAAACACCTGTATAACTGCATTAACGTGGCCGTACCTGATAGGACCAAAACAAGATCTTCTTGTGAAGTCCTCCAAAGCAAACTATGAATCCAAATTAACATCTTCAACTAAGGACAACCATAGGACATTCTTTAGTTACATCCATAACCTAAAAGGTAAGACCCAGATTTGTGCCAAACTGGTAATTAATGATACCACATAGACTGAGCCTGTGGACATAGCAAAGCTGTTAGCTGACAGGTTCTCTTCTGTGAAAACTTCACACCTCTGTCCCTACCACATATACCCCATGATATTCCTTCCACCCGACCCCACCTTGTATGTCTAGAAAGCAGGTTATAAATGCCCTCTCTAGGGCCAAACCCACAGCCTCTATGGGATCTGATAACACTCCAGGCTGCATCCTACATGGGCTCCAGCAAGAATTAGCAACACCATTGAGTACTCTTTTCAATCATAGTCTAAGCACCAGCTTCATCCCAGTTTAATGGAAAATGGCCACTATTATCCCCTTACACAAGGGTGGTGCTTCCACTGACTCCAGGAACTATAGGCCTATTAGCCTGACTAGCCTTATCTGCAAGGCCATGGAGCAAATCACCATGGACCTTATCAACAAAGTTTGGATTTGTCAAAGGGAGATCATGCCTGTCAAACCTGGTGAACTTATTTGAGACAGTCACCAGAGCCCTGCACAATGGGAAAACTGTGCATGCAGCCTACCTGGACTTGACCAAGACTTTTGACAGTGTTCCCCACTCAGGCATTATTGATAAACTCACCCAGCAAGGTATCAACCCTTATATCGTTAGATGGGTCACTAACTGGCTCACTGATAGAACCCATGTAGTCATAATAGGGAATCCACCTCCAGTAGCAGACTGGTAACCAGTGGTGTCCCACAGGGATCAGTCTTGGGATCTACACTGTTCGGAATCTATTTCTCCAAAGTACAAGCAAAAACTAAAGGTCTGTGGCTGACAAAGTTTGGTGACAACTGCAAACTGGGAGTGGTCATAGAATCCCCAGATGGTGTCAACATCCTACAAGTGGGTCTTATGCAAATAAATGACTGGTGCCTAAGTCACGGCCTTAAACTCAATGCAAAAAAATTTATTATCCCTTTTGGTAAGAGCAATGTTCCTGTTAACTACCACATCAATAGAAACCCCCTAAGCATGCACTCAGTGTTGAGAGACCTGGCACACAGGTTGAAAGCAACCTTACCTTTGATCTCCATATCTCCACAGTGGTAAAAAGGTCATTCTATATTGCTCATCTCTTAAGTGAGGCATTGCCTCCAGAAAAAGGAAGTTATAACCTCCCTGCACTCTTCCCTCATCAAGCCAATAATTGAGTACAATGCCCCTTTTGGAATGTGCCTTTCCAGTCACCTGCAGCAGTTGGAGAGGCCACAAAAGTTGCTCACAAGGAAAATTCAAGGTATTCAGTATCTGTCCTATGTGGATCGGCTAAAATCACTGTCACTATCACTGTCACTTTACTCCATTTCATACAGACTACTCAGAGGCGATCTCTGCCTTGTGTATAGGGCAATCTCTGATTCTGCTTTATTGGAAATGCTGCATATCCGTAAGTCCAATGGCTCATGGGTTACTCACTCTAAATACCTTAACCTGGTATGTGACATTAATAGAACCTGCTGGAGGGGCATAATTGTCTCCCAAAGGTTGCCACACCTGTGAAAGAGACTCCCAATTCATGTCAAGCAGAGCAACTCTTTGGCCTTCTTCAAGCACAATCTGGACAACTGGATGGGTAACCGTAAAATCACCCTGAGGTTCCACCTGTCTCTCTCTCTTGGACAGGGGCAATAGGTGCTGATTGTGAAAATAAGGGCAGAACTTGGCTCGGCTTGTAAGGGCTATAGGGCTATTAGCCTGGTAACTTCCTATAATCCTATGATCCTATAATTACCAGACCCACATGACCAGGTATGTTCTGACCTTGATTGCTCAGGCTTGTTAGGTTACCGCTGCCCTCCCTGATTCTGATGGCAAATCCTCTCTCTTCCTTATCTTTTTTTAGGTTCTGCTTCTGAAATGGCTTGCCACTCTAAGTATAGCTATGATGCTTCCAACAGCTCTTCTAAGGCTGCAGCTGTTCGGTCCATCATGAGGCATTATTCTTGGCTTCATCTCCAGTCTCTTTCTGAGGACATTAAGCCTAAGTTGTTGGATGCTCCTTTCAATAATACTCATCTTTTTGGGACTGCTGCTAACTTGTTTAAGTCTCTTTAAGTGAAAGGCAAAACCTTGCAAGACCTTAAACATATTTTTGTCTCTCCTATCCCTAAGTTCCAGAGGACTTTTCCTTCTAGATCTGCTTTTGTTTGCAGGCAACCCTGCAAGACCTCTAAGGGCAGGAAGGGTGGGAGGTGGGCCCCCTCTGCTAAGGCTTCTCAGATTTCTGTAGCCCAGAAGCCTCCATTAGCTGATAAGCCTGCTTCTTGTTGACAATTTGCCCCCCTGCATTTAGACCAGGATCCTTTGTCCCCTTGTCTCTCCCTTTGTCTTCCAAATTGGTGTCTCAACACTTTAGACTCATCCTATCATCCTGCAGGGTTACTTCTTGGTATGGAAAGCTCTCCTTCCTCTTTGTGGGATTCCTCGACTTCCACTAGAGCAGCTACCTCATTTCCCAGAGGTTCTAGGGTCCTGTTAAAACAAGGATCCATTCAACCTGTCCCCCATTCCCAAGTGGGACAAGGTTTTTATTCCAGGATGTTCCTGTTCCTTGAAAAAAGGACCCTTGGAGACCTATTTTGGCTCTGTCCTGGCTCAATACCTTTCTCGAGATCCCTCTTTTCAGATGCTTACTCTTCAGACTCTGTTTCTTCTTTTATTACCCCAGGCTTTTTTGGTGTCCTTGGATCTGAAAGATGAAACAAGTAATCTCTGTGGTATCCCCTAAGTCTCAAAGAACTCACTATACAGGTATAGTGGGTCTAAAACAAAACTGTGCAAGACACTTCTCTGTGTGGAAGTTTTTCAGTTCCTGTGTGTCTAGTTAATCACTATATATTAAAAAGCAGAAAACACAAGATGGTAGTAGAAGTAGTGAACTTAAAAATGTCCTAAACCTAAATCAAAAAATAAAAACTTATTTTGAAATATAAATATGATACAGAATTATGAAACAAAGTCTGTGAATTTATCAAAAACATTATAATACATGGTTGGAAATATTTGAACATTAGACCATTTGGAAATCAAATAATCTGTTTCATAAGAAGTACCATATCATTATTAATTTTATTTCAAGTGCATAAGGTTTAAATTATTAGGACATTTAGTAAGTAGGGCGGTACCTGCTTGAATATCACAATGATAAGGATGGAGAAAGGGATTTGAATTTGTTAACAAGTATACCATTACAATTTGTTTTGCAACTAAATAAACCACTCCCATACCTGATAACAAGTATACTAGTCAGAAAGTTTGGGATGAAACTTTCATTTTGTTTTTTGTTTTGTTTGGATCACTTGTCTGTATGCTTAAGAAAGGATTTTTGACTGGAAACAGACTGTCTGCCATGCTTGGATTACTTCTGAATACCTAATATAGTTAATAAATCTGTATAATATTAATACAATTTCAAAATAAGTTTTTATTTTTTTGATTTAGGAGGTTTTTAAATTCAATACTTCAACTACTGTTTTCTGATTTTTTCCTGCTTTTTAATATAACATGATTAAGTAGACATACAGGAATCAATAAACTTACACACAGAGAACTTTCTTACACTGTTTTGGATCTGAAAGATTCCTGTCTCAGAGACTTCCCATACTCTGGAACAAGCTACCTATCTATATCAAATAAAGCTCTTTATTAGCACTCTTCAAGAAAAATCTTGATGATTGGATGGGAGATAGGAAATTCACCCCGGGGATCACTTCTGTGGCTCTGCTTGACAGGGGCACAGGAAAATAATTTTCTTGGGTGGCAAAAGCCAGGGTACCATTTGGCTAGGCTTATATAGGCCCTAGGGCCAATAGCCTAGTACCTACCTATGAACCCATGAAAGATTTTTACCTTCATATTCCTATTCACCCTCTCTTCAGGAAGTTTTTACATTTCTCTGTATCTTCCTCTCATTTTCAGTTCTCTGCTTTGCCCTTTGGCCTCTCTACTGCCTCAAGGGTGTACACAAAAATGCCTAGATCCTGTGACTGCCTTCTGCAGGCTCCAAAGCATTCAGATTATTCTTTATCTAGATGACCTGTTGCTTCAGGCACCTTCTCCCAGTCGATTGTTGCAGGATCTGCAGTTCACCATCTCTCTTTTTCAGTCTGGGGTTTACTATTCATTTCCAAATGTCTGTCTTGTTTCCCTGTCCGGATTCAGATGCTGCCGATGTTGGCCTCTCTTCCACCTCCAAAGGTATTGTCAGTGACAGCCTTCTTTCAATCTCTTCTTCCCTTGACTGCCATGCCAGCCAGGGAGCTTCTTTTGGCCCTGGGATTCATGGCTTCTTCTATTCTGTTGCTTCTTCCTGCATATATGGAAGCTTCAATGGTAATGTAAGTCAGTTTGGCTGCAGCTTTGTCACCCTCTGGATTTCAACGTTCCTCAACTTCTCTGTCTCAAGAAGGAATTAGAGTGGTGGATTTGACAGTTTGCTCTCGACTCAGACTGGCTCTTTCAGCCTCCAGTCCCTTCTCAAGAGCTCTTCACTGATGCCTTGGACATGATACCACAGTACAAGGACAAAATGACTGACTTAAACAATTGGCTAAGCTTCTGGTGTCATTCTAAGGGGATCCAGTATCTGCCTGCCTGGGATGACATGATCGACAAACCATGATGCTTTGCCAGAGATGGCCTGCACCTGTCGCCCTTGGGATTCTGGATACTGGCTAAGGCTCTTGCCACCCCTATAGTGCCTTTTTTAGGCAAGATTCAAATAACAAATTCACCACCATAACAGGTATAAGCAAGCAAAATCTGAGGGTAATGCTACTTAATGCTAGAAGTCTAAACCTCAAAATGCACTCACTTGAGGCACTCCTTAAAATGGAGAACATCAACATCTGTGCAGTGACAAAGACCTGGTTCAAGACTCCAGACAGCACCCCTGCATTACCAGGCTATAATTCATACCACACCTTTTGGCCACCTAACCTGGACAGAAGCACTAAAGGCAGAGGCGTGTCCATATTCATTAAGGATATCCACATCTCCAGGCTAGTTGCTCAGCATAATGCATCTGAGATTATCCAAGTGCATTTAACTCTGGGCAAGACTGCAATGCAAATTGTAGCTTGCTACAGATCCTCCATCATGCCCCAGGATTCCCACTCCTCATTTCTTGATACACTGGAAAATATTAGGGTACAACCTAACAAACTAATAATGGGTGATTTCAACTACCCCACCATTAACTGGGAAAACTACTCATGTACCAACTCTTGTGCTCAATGTTTTCTGGAATTCATAAATTCCAGTGCCTTGGATCAACTTATCCACACCTCCACCATGGGCAGCAATATCCTAGACCTGGTATTTACCAACATGGGCAACCGATGTTCCACACCAGAGGTCAGTTCCTCATTTGTCAGATCCGACCACAAGCAAATCACCCTAGACATCCACATCCCACCCCCACCCCCCCACCCCCAATTAGGGAAACCACCGTAAAAAATTTGTCCAAAGCCAACTTCACTCTTCTTAAGACAGAAATGGCAAACTTCACAACACCCATGCTGACGGACAATAGAGATACAACTGCTGAATCCTATACAATTGTACTTTATAAGCACTTACACGAGTGCATGGATTGTGCAGTCCCGAACAGAACCAAGATGCTATCCTCCAAAAACAGGAAGCCAATCTGGTGGTCCTCTGCTATTAACAAACACTACAACAGAAGAAAGAAACTGTTGCAAAAAGAGTAAAATCCCATGATTGGAGGAACTCCCTGGTCAGCCTCAGTAAGAAGCTGAGATCCCTCATAAAGCCTCCAAAGCTAGTTACGAAAACAAAATCACCACTGATTCTAAAGACAACCACAAAGCATTCTATAGCTATGTCAAGAATCTCAATGGCAACACTCAGATCTGCTCTGATGACTTACAGCACAATAGCACTAAATATACAGAACCAACTGATATTGCCAACATCCTGGCAGACAGGTTCAGTGCTAACTTTACCCCCCCTCTCACCCCCTAAAGGGCCCATCTCTATACTGGAAGAATGCAAAGTACCTGTACTTATGGCTGCACAGGAAAAAACACACTCTCCAAAGCCAAGAACACAGAATCCATGGGACCAGACAACATCCCAGGCTGTGTTCTACACGAACTACAGAACAAACTGGCACCCCACCTAAGTACCATGTTCAATAATAGCCTCACCTCAGGCTTTGTGCCTACTGAATGGGGCACAGCAATGGTTATCCCACTCCACAAAGGGGGAGCCACTATGGACCCCGGGAACTACCACCCCATTTGCCCGACGAGCCTGGTCTTCAAGTCTATGGAGTGTATCATCATGGAACTTATAAACAATGACATTGGTAATCTCCAAACTCTGGACAATACCCAGTTCTGGTTTGTAAAAGGCAGATCATGTCTCCTAAACCTGATAGACTTTTCTGAAGAGGTCACCAAAGCCGTAGATGAGGGTAAGGTGGTTCACACAGCCTATCAAGATCTCGCCAAGGCTTTCAACACCATTACCCAGTCTGGAATTATAGACAAACTCACTAAACTAGGTATAAATCCCTATGTCACAAGATGGGTTGTCAACTGGCTCACTAACAGAACCCACACTGTGAAAGTAGCAGACTAAATTCAACTTCAGACCAGTGACAAGTGGAGTACCACAGGGTTCAGTCCTAGGTCCTCTCCTGTTTGGTATCTACTTCTCTGAAGTACAGGCTAACAGAGAAGATCTTTGGTTAACAAAGTTCACAGATGATTGCAAACTAGGAGCCATAATCAAAACTCCTAATGATAAGGACATCCTACAAAAGGGCCTCACTGAGACAGATGCCTGGTGTCAAAGCTATGGCCTCAAGCTCAATGCCAAAAAGTGCATTGTCATCCCTTTTGGTAAAAACTCTGTACCCATGAACTACCACATAGGCAGTAGTCTACTTAACACCGAAAGTGTGATAAGAGACCTTGGGATACAGGTGGACAGTAGTCTCTCCTTTGATAATCACATCGCCACAGTAGTCAGGAAATCCTTCTACATGGTACACCGCATCACAAAAGTTTTCTCATCTAGGAAAAGAGGTCATTGTTCCCCTCTACTCATCACTCATTAGATCCATTATAGAGTACAACGCCCCTTTTGGTATGTACCTCACAAGACATCTACAACAACTGGAAAGGCCACAGAAATACCTCACAAAGAGGATTACCAGCCTCAAACAGATGCCCTATGCAGATCATCTCAAAAAACTCCAGCTTTACTCTGTCGCATATCACCTACTCAGAGGCTATCTCTGCCTAACATACAAAGCTATGTCAAACACAGAGCTGTTGGACATGCTCCACGTAAAGAAATCCCAGTCCCTCTGAGCTACATGCTCTAAGGATCTAAACCTTGTCACCACAATAAACAGAACATGCTGGATGGATAGATTCCTGTCCCAGAGACTTCCCATACTCTGGAACAAACTACCTATCTATATCAAACAAACTCATTAGCACTCGTAAAGAAAAATCTTGATGATTGGATGGGAGATAGGAAATTCACCCCGGGGATCACTTCTGTGGCTCTGCTTGACAGGGGCACAGGAAAATAATTTTCTTGGGTGGCAAAAGCCAGGGTACCATTTGGCTAGGCTTATATAGGCCCTAGGGCCAATAGCCTAGTACCTACCTATGAACCCATGAAAGATTTTTACCTTCATATTCCTATTCACCCTCTCTTCAGGAAGTTTTTTACATTTCTCTGTATCTTCCTCTCATTTTCAGTTCTCTGCTTTGCCCTTTGGCCTCTCTACTGCCTCAAGGGTGTACACAAAAATGCCTAGATCCTGTGACTGCCTTCTGCAGGCTCCAAGGCATTCAGATTATTCTTTATCTAGATGACCTGTTGCTTCGGGCACCTTCTCCCAGTCGATTGTTGCAGGATCTGCAGTTCACCATCTCTCTTTTTCAGTCTGGGGTTTACTATTAATTTCCAAATGTCTGTCTTGTTTCCCTGTCAGGATTCAGATGCTGCCAATGTTGGCCTCTCTTCCACCTCCAAAGGTATTGTCAGTGACAGCCTTCTTTCAATCTCTTCTTCCCTTGACTGCCATGCCAGCCAGGGAGCTTCATTTGGCCCTGGGATTCATGGCCTCTTCTATTCTGTTGCTTCTTCCTGCATATATGGAAGCTTCAATGGTAATGTAAGTCAGTTTGGCTGCAGCTTTGTCACCCTCTGGATTTCAACGTTCCTCAACTTCTCTGTCTCAAGGAGGAATTAGAGTGGTAGATTTGACAGTTTGCTCTCGACTCAGACTGGCTCTTTCAGCCTCCAGTCCCTTCTCAAGAGCTCTTCACTGATGCCTTGAACATGATACCACAGTACAAGGACAAAATGACTGACTTAAACAACTGGCTAAGCTTCTGGTGTCATTCTAAGGGGATCCAGTATCTGTCTGCCTGGGATGACATGATCGACAAACCATGATGCTTTGCCAGAGATGGCCTGCACCTGTCGCCCTTGGGATTCTGGATACTGGCTAAGGCTCTTGCCACCCCTATAGTGCCTTTTTTAGGCAAGATTCAAATAACAAATTCACCACCATAACAGGTATAAGCAAGCAAAAGCTGAGGGTAATGCTACTTAATCGTAGAAGTCTAAACCTCAAAATGCACTCACTGGAGGCACTCCTTAAAATGGAGAACATCAACATCTGTGCAGTGACAAAGACATGGTTCAAGGCTCCAGAGAGCACTCCTGCATTACCAGGCTATAATTCATACCACACCTTTTGGCCACCTAACCTGGACAGAAGCACTAAAGGCAGAGGCGTGTCCATATTCATTAAGGATATCCACATCTCCAAGCTAGTTGCTCAGCATAATGCATCTGAGATTATCCAAGTGCATTTAACTCTGGGCAAGACCGCAATGCAAATTGTAGCTTGCTACAGATCCCCCATCATGCCCCAGAATTCCCACTCCTCATTTCTTGATACACTGGAAAATATTAGGGTACAACCTAACAAACTAATAATGGGTGATTTCAACTACCCCAACATTAACTGGGAAAACTACTCATGTACCAACTCTTGTGCTCAACGCTTTCTGGAATTCATAAATTCCAATGCCTTGGATCAACTTATCAACATCCCCACCAGGGGCAGCAATATCCTAGACCTGGTATTTACCAACATGGGCAACCGATGTTCCACACCAGAGGTCAATTCCTCATTGGTCAGATCCGACCACAAGCAAATCACCCTAGATATCCAAATCCCACCCCCACCCCCACCCCCCAGTTAGGGAAACCACCATAAAAAATTTGTCCAAAGCCAACTTCACGCTTCTTAAGACAGAAATGGCAAACTTCACGACACCCATGCTGACGGACAATAGAGATACGACTGCTGAATCCTATACAATTGCACTTTATAAGCACTTACACGAGTGCATGGATTGTGCAGTCCCGAACAGAACCAAGATGCTATCCTCCAAAAACAGGAAGCCAATCTGGTGGTCCCCTGCTATTAACAAACTCTACAACAGAAGAAAGAAACTGTTGAAAAAATAGTAAAATCCCATGATTGGAGGAACTCCCTGGTCAGCCTCAGTAAGAAGCTGAGATCCCTCATAAAGCCTCCAAAGCTAGTTACGAAAACAAAATCACCACTGATTCTAAAGACAACCACAAAGCATTCTATAGCTATGTCAAGAATCTCAATGGCAACACTCAGATCTGCTCTGATGACTTACAGCACAATAGCACTAAATATACAGAACCAACTGATATTGCCAACATCCTGGCAGACAGGTTCAGTGCTAACTTTACCCTCCTCTCACCCCATAAAGGGCCCATCTCTATACCGGAAGAATGCAAAGTACCTGTACTTATGGCTGCACAGGTAAAAAACACACTCTCCAAAGCCAAGAACACAGAATCCATGGGACCAGACAACATCCCAGGCTGCGTTCTACACAAACTACAGAACAAACTGACACCCCACCTAAGTACCATGTTCAATAATAGCCTCACCTCAGGCTTTGTGCCTACTGAATGGGGCACAGCAATGGTTATCCCACTCCACAAAGGGGGAGCCACTATGGACCCCGGGAACTACCACCCCATTTGCCCGACGAGCCTGGTCTTCAAGTCTATGGAGCGTATCATCATGGAACTTATAAACAATGACATTGGTAATCTCCAAACTCTGGACAATACCCAGTTCTGGTTTGTAAAAGGCAGATCATGTCTCCTAAACCTGATAGACTTTTCTGAAGAGGTCACCAAAGCCGTAGATGAGGGTAAGGTGGTTCACACAGCCTATCAAGATCTCGCCAAGGCTTTCAACACCATTACCCAGTCTGGAATTATAGACAAACTCACTAAACTAGGTATAAATCCCTATGTCACAAGATGGGTTGTCAACTGGCTCACTAACAGAACCCACACTGTGAAAGTAGCAGACTAAATTCAACTTCAGACCAGTGACAAGTGGAGTACCACAGGGTTCAGTCCTAGGTCCTCTCCTGTTTGGTATCTACTTCTCTGAAGTACAGGCTAACAGAGAAGATCTTTGGTTAACAAAGTTCACAGATGATTGCAAACTAGGAGCCATAATCAAAACTCCTAATGATAAGGACATCCTACAAAAGGGCCTCACTGAGACAGATGCCTGGTGTCAAAGCTATGGCCTCAAGCTCAATGCCAAAAAGTGCATTGTCATCCCTTTTGGTAAAAACTCTGTACCCATGAACTACCACATAGGCGGTAGTCTACTTAACACCGAAAGTGTGATAAGAGACCTTGGGATAAAGGTGGACAGTAGTCTCTCCTTTGATAATCACATCGCTACAGTAGTCAGGAAATCCTTCTACATGGTACACCACATCACAAAAGTTTTCTCATCTAGGAAAAAGAGGTCATTGTTCCCCTCTACTCATCACTCATTAGATCCATTATAGAGTACAACGCCCCTTTTGCTATATACCTCACAAGACATCTACAACAACTGGAAAGGCCACAGAAATACCTCACAACGAGGATTACCAGCCTCAAACAGATGCCCTACGCAGACCATCTCAAAAAACTCCAGCTTTACTCTGTCGCATATCACCTACTCAGAGGCTATCTCTGCCTAACATACAAAGCTATGTCAAACACAGAGCTGTTGGACATGCTCCACGTAAAGAAATCCCAGTCCCTCTGAGCTACATGCTCTAAGGATCTAAACCTTGTCACCACAATAAACAGAACATGCTGGATGGATAGATTCCTGTCCCAGAGACTTCCCATACTCTGGAACAAACTACCTATCTATATCAAACAAAGCTCATTAGCACTCGTAAAGAAAAATCTTGATGATTGGATGGGAGATAGGAAATTCACCCCGGGGATCACTTCTGTGGCTCTGCTTGACAGGGGCACAGGAAAATAATTTTCTTGGTTGGCAAAAGCCAGGGTACCATTTGGCTAGGCTTATATAGGCCCTAGGGCCAATGGCCTGGTACCTACTTATGGGGTGGGGGCATCTCTTGGTCACCTGAAAGTTCAGGTTCTTTGGCCTCCCCATCAGAAGTCAGACTATATCAACATCAAAGAGATGAGGGCTCTGATTCTAGCTCTTCAGGCTTTTCAACCCATGTTCTTTCCAGGCCCCTTGAAGGTGTACACTGCCATGACAGCTAGGAAGTATGTCAAAAAGCAAGGGGCATGAAATCTTACCTCTTCAGGATGGTACTTTAGGCTTGGGAAGTGGCTCTCACTTATCAGTTAGCTCTTCAGGCAGTAAACATTCCTTCAGAGCACAATCTTGTGGCAGACTCTCTGAGTAGGTCCAAAACACATGCTCATGAATGGATGATTCACAAAGACATGTTTCTGGACATTGTCCATTGGTGAGGTATTCCTCAAGCAGATTTTTTTGCTCCCCTCTGAACAAGCTGCTTCCTCTCTTCTATTCCAGAGTGCCATGCCATCTGAGTTGGAAGATGGCCACCCTATCCTTTCCATGAAAGGGGAGCTTCCTTTATGCTTCCCCCTCCACTTCCTCTACTTCCCAGAGTCCTGCAGAAGATTCAGCTGAACTCCCCAAAAATCTTACCAGTGACCCCCTTTTGGTTGAGACAGCACTGGTTCCCCTTCTTAATGCATCTGTCCAGGGGAAATCATCGGAAAAACAGAAAGGAGACTCGGCGAAAGAGTCTATGAACACTCGTATAACATCAACAAAAACGAATGGAAAATGCACTAGCCAAACATGTTATGACCCACCCTGACCTTAAGTTCAAATTTTGTGTCATCAAACAGATAATTCAAAACCCTAAGGGTGGATCAATTACATTAGAACTTGTAAAATTAGAATTGTTGCGGCAACTGCAACTTAATTCATACAGCCATCCTGGTTTAAATAATATGTGTTCTATTGCATGTCTACTGAAGTTGAAAAACTTGAAAAGATAGAATATGCTAGTATAAGTGTATTAAATTTAATATTTCAGTTTAGAATGTTATGCACAATAATGTTTATGTTAGATATTTTTAGATAAGTTATTACAATCTTTTGAATACATTTTATATTCACATGAAGGGATTTTCTCAAGCAATGTACCTTTAAATGGAGATTTTAGTCACATGGCTTTTTAGGAGGAGTAGTTAATGAATGATTTTTAACATGTCTTTTATCTGATGAAGTTCATTCTAAAGTGGTGGATGAAAAGTGCTTAATTAAATACAGTTTGAGTTATACCAGAGTTTGCCTCATTCCTCAGTTGTTATATAATCAGTTTGTTTGGACGTTTTTTGTTATTTTAGTACAGTTTTGGAGTGAATATGGCTAACAACTTATGAGAAATGCACCAGAGTTGTTTTCCAACACTGGAAGAGACTCGGATACCATTGGGAACTCGACTAATATGATACAAGCCCTGTTCCAAAAATTTGAACGGCTAAGTAAAAGACTAGATTCATTGTCAGCAAGAGAACATTCACAGGTGAATTGTAACAACAGCCCCGATACTTCTACAACTTTTGGAAGGACAATAATGGGTATGAATCATCCTACAATTTCTTCTTCTCCTTCTTCAGTCATACCCAATCCACTACTCGGTGTGGCGGATAATATGGTTCAACAAGATCAAATGGTTAATAATGGAAATGACACACCTCGGAGGCTTTTTGGGGTCCCTAACTTGCAAGATTGTCTCACAACATCATTCAATTTTAATACAATTTCATCCAGCCAGGATTTGGGACACTCGGCCAGGGGTAAGGACGATATTTCTGATCTGTTAAACAGCTTTCTCCAGAACTTGCTTAAGTACAAGAAACTTTGCTTCAAAATTGAGTATTTTAGTGAATGTATGAAACAACAATTGGTTTCTAAGGGTTTACTCCTTTGGCAGTACCCCACAGGACTAATATCAGATTCTGTCTTCCACCACAATTTTATAAAATTATTCAATCACCAATGATTAGAATTATTAGATCTGATGTGCAAGCACTATCAAATAATGGCAGACAAACTAGTGGATACCATCAACATGGCAGAAGCACAGATCAAATTGCATTGTGACTTTGAAAGATACAAGTATGATTATACTAGAATCTTTCAAAGCATTGACCAGCATATTAACAAAATGAAAAGCACTAAAATAAAAAAACTACAATGGGACAGAACACAATATGCAAATGGAATGGCGTATCCACGCCGTCCCCCTTCACAGACTTGGAAAGTAAAGGGAGGGACCAATAATACGAGAATGAATTCTGACCAGATGACTAGAGATGTCACCGAAGACGCAAACACGTCAACAGACGAAGTTACTAATGGAGGCCATCCATTAACTCCTAATAACAGTGAAGTGAATGAATTAGGAACTGGAACACAGAAGAAAATAATACCAGCCAAAGGAATAATGGACACAGTAACCAATCTGTTCAGAATCGAAATGGATAAAATTACAATTCACGCAACCAGGATTTTTCGAACGGGAGACAACAACAGAGTCGCAACAAGTACAAAGGCAACAAGAGATGGAGGTAACACATTCCGAAGAGAATCTCCTTGTGACTAATTGTGAAATTTTTACCAATAATGATAAAGATTATATATATATATATAATTACTCTTCATTTTTCCATTCCGACAGAACTAATTGAATTGCTTTCTAGAGGTCTCACGTTTGTGCCTAGTTCTAGAGTTAATATCACTAAGATCATTTTAGATTTGAAACTTTTTGTCAGGAAGTTAAACTTGAATGTACTATTAGGACAAAATGTAATGGAAGATTAAGTTTATAGAATCCCGAGCTTATATAACCCACCCCTACATCCTTTATTGCAAGTTTCTGAGAGAGCATGTGAGCTTGATTTTTTTCCTTATTGACACAAAGAACAACAGGTGAATTTAATATGAATAGAAATGAATGGGAAGTATTAAAACTTTTGAAAACAGCTCAGGTTAGAATCATGAAACCAGATAAGGGTGGGAGGCTCGTATTTATGGATGTCTATGACTATGAAAATAAAGTTGAGGAAATTTTACAAACTAACTCATACAGACACATTTCATTGAATGAAGTAAATGTTGCCACTCATCGTATCAAGATATACTTAAATGATTTATATATTGAAAGAAAAATGTATGCCTAGCTTTATAACTTCATGCACATATTATCCCCACTAACTCCAGTGATGTTCGGAGTACCAAAAATTCATAAAGATTTACAAAACCCATTACTAAGGCCAATAGTAGATGGCAGGAATTCTGCCACTTATGCTTGTACCAAGGTGGTGATAATATTTTGAAAAAATATGTGCAAACTGAAGAACAGATCTGTAAAGACTCCTGAGCATTTTTAGAAAGGATCACAACCTAGAATACAATGCTGATTACAGTTTACTTACAATAGACTTAAAAGACCTATACACGTCTATACCCCTCAGTATGGAGAAAATCAATAAATGTGCAGGAACAGAAACCTGGTTTAAGGCTCCAGAGAGCACCCCAGCACTACCAGACTACAACTCATACCATACATTTCGGCCACAAAACCCATACTGAAATACAAAAGGCGGGGGAGTATCCATATTCATCAAGGATACCCACACCTCCAGGTTAGTGATACAGCACAATGCTTCAGAGATTATCCACATGCAACTAACAATGGGCAAAACTGCTATTCAAATTATAGCTTGCTACAGATCACCCACCGTGTCCCAGGACCCCTACTCCACATTCCTTGAAACACTGGGAAACATAAAGGTCCTACCAAACACCCTGATATTGGGTGATTTCAATTACCCAAACATTAACTGGGAGAACTACTCAAGTACAAACTCACTTGCTCAACATTTCCTAGAATTTATAAACTCAAATGCCCTGGATCAACTGGTCAACACCCCCACCAGAGGTGACAACATATTGGACCTGGTCATCACCAACATGGGCAACCGGTGTTCCACACCAAAGGTCAACCCCTCGCTGGTTAGATCTGACCATAAGCTAATCACTCTGGATATCCACATTCTGCCAACACCCCCGGTCAAAGAAACCACCGTGAAAAACTTTTCAAAAGTAAACTTCACGATACTTAAGACCGAGGTGGGAAGTTTCAAAGCCCCTATGCTAAAGGATAACACTGTCCAAGCTGCAAAATCCTTTACTAATGCACTCTATTGGCACCTACAAGAATGCATGGATCATGCTATCCCAAACAAAACCAAGACTCACTCCTCCAAGAAAAGGAAACCAGTCTGGTGGACCCCTGCCATAAACAAGCTATACAACAGAAGGAGGAAACTAGTACAGAAAAGAGTAAAATCCCAAGAAGGGAAGACATCCCTGATCAGTATCAGCAAGAAACTATGTTCCATCATAAAATCATCCAAGGCTAGCTTCGAAAGAAAAATTGCCATGGACTCCAAAGATAACCACAAGGCATTCTTTAGCTATGTCAAGAATCTAAGTGGCAATTCTCAGATTTGCTCAGAGTTAGTGCAGAATGGCACAAAATACACTGAAGTGACTGATATAGCCAACATCCTGGCAGACAGGCTCAGTGCAAATTTCACCCCCCTCTCACCCCCAAAAGGGCCCATAACTATACCAGAAGAATGTAGTGCCCCTGAAATCACAGACACTCAGGTTAAAACAGCTCTCTCCAAAGCCAAATACACAGCATCAATGGGACCGGATGGTGTCCCAGGCTGCGTCCTACATGAGCTCAAAGATGAACTAACTCCTCAACTAAAGACACTGTTTAAACTTAGCCTCTCCACAGGCTATGTGCCCACATAGTGGTGCACCGCAACAGTTATTCCACTCCACAAAGGTGGAGCTAAAATGGACTCCAGGAACTATCACCCTATAAGCCTGACTAGCTTGGTCTGCAAAGCTATGGAGCACATCATCATGGATCTCATTAACAGAGACATTGGAAACCTCCAAACACTGGACCTTACCCAGTTCGGCTTTGTTAAGGGCAGATCATGCCTCCTAAACCTGGTGGACTTCTTTGACACAGTTACCAAGGTTATAGATGAGGGAAAGGTGGTCCACACAGCCTATCTAGACCTCGCAAAGGCCTTCAACACCATTCCCCACTCAGGTATTATAGACAAGCTCACCAGCCTGAACATAAACCCCTACATCACGAGATGGGTTGCCAACTGGCTCATGGACAGAACCTACATGGTAAGAGTTGTGGGAGCTAGGTCTGACTCTAAACCGGATACAAGTGGCATTCCCCAGGGCTCAGTCCTAGGACCCCTCCTGTTCGGCATATACTTCTCAGAGATACAGGCAAGCACAGCAGGACTATGGCTGACCAAGTTTGCAGACAACTGCAAACTAGGGGCTATAATTGACTCTCTGGCTGACACATCATCCAAAAGGGTCTCACTGAGACAGATACCTGGTGTCAAAACCATGGCCTCAAGCTAAATGCCAAAAAGTGCATAGTCATCCCCTTTGGAAAAAACAAAGTACCCACAAACTACCACATAGGTGGTAGCCCCTAAATACGGAAGAAGTAATAAGGGATCTGGAGACCCAAGTAGATAGTAACCTCTCCTTTGATAATCACATTGCCAAAGTGGTTAGAAAATCCTTCTATGTGCCCGCCTAATCACAAAAGTGTTTGCATTCAGATCGAAAGAGGTCATTGGGCCCCTCTACGCATCACTCATCAGACCCATCATAGAGTACAATGCCCCATTTGGGATGTGCCTTACAAGACACTTACAACAACTGGAAAGACCACAGAAGTACCTCACCAAGAGGATCACTGGCCTCAAGCAGATGCCCTATGCAGCTCGACTGAAGAAACTCCAGCTGTACTCTGTTGCATACCGCCTACTCAGAGGTGATCTCTGCCTGACATACAAGGCCATGTCCAACCTAGAATTGATGGACATGCTCCACCTAAAGAAAACCATATCCCCTTGAGCCACACGCTCCAGGGATATAAACCTCACCACAACAATAAATAGGACGTGCTGGAGGGATAGATTCCTGTCCCAGAGAATCCCCATGCTCTGGAACAAGATTCCAATCTACATTAGGCAGAGCTCCTCGCTAACCCTCTTTAAAAGAAACCTTGACGAGTGGATGTGAAACAGAAAGTTTACTCCAGCGATCACTTCAATGGCTCCGCTGGACAGAGGCACAGGGAATAATCTAAGGGGGCGGTGAAAGCCGACACATTCTGGCTAGGCTTATAAATGTCTTCAGGTAGATAGCCTAGTACCTACCTATGAACCTTATGAAGAAGGGATCGAATGGGTATCCAGGGTTATGAGGAAAAAAGGAGCCCCAACTACAGAAGTATCCCACATAGAAGAACTATTAGACATTATTTTAACTAACAACTTTATATTATTCAAAGGGAAGTATTATTTACAAACCACTGGAGTAGCTATGGGCTCACCATACGGGGCGAGTTTCGCTATCTTGGTGATGTGCCATTGGGAACACGAGTATATTTTAGAGAAACAAAATGTGATTTTTAGATGATATTTTTGTGATTTACAAAGGGGATGAAACAGATGTCTCTATATTTGTCCAATATCTGAACAGTACAACAGACTTCCTTCATTTTACACATAATTATCATAAGTTTACAATACCCTTTCTAGATGTAGAATTGAGTACAAATGAGAATATAGGTAGATATGTTGCTAAAATTCATAGGAAGGTGACATACTCTAATACCTTTCTACATTGCACAAGTGCCCACCCATATCACCAAAAAAGAGCTGTGATAAAGGGACAACTTGTGAGGGTGGCATGAATGGTCTCGTTAGATACAGACTTTGATAGTGAATGTAGCCACCTCAAACAAATGTTTTTGAGAAGAGGATGCACTAACACCTTATTGGATGAGAAAACCACAAGAAACAGCAAACTCTTGAAAAACAAAAACAGCCACCGAGTAGTCTCTGAAACACCAAAATGAACTTTAATATAGTGAAGCACTTTTCTTCTACCCAAATAGGTAGACTTCATCAGACAAACATATAACAACAGTGTAACAACCTTTTGTAAAGCCAAAAAGGCGCCAAATCCAAACCAATTGGCTCTTGTGCTTAATAAACCAGCATTAATTAGAACATTTAAAGATACATCACAAATATACTGATAAAAAATGCTACAAAATTGTAAAAATATGAAAATACATAAAAAATACATACATATTCTTCCACCCACATGGAAAAACAGTCCCAAACCTCATACATTTCATTGTATTAAAATGTAAAGAAAAAATCAATAGTATGTAATATATAACATAATATATTAAGTCGTACCTACTTTATATAAAAATCAATACATTTATTGCAATAAATAAGAAATTTTAGATCACTAATCACATGTACAATAATAAAAAAATTAAAAAATTATTTAAGGAAAAGAAAAAAAAATCTACCAAAGCAGACTTTTCAACTTCAAAACGCAAAACAAAGAAGTAATCTCATTAGTACCAGGCAAGGAATAGGAATTTAACCTAAGCTGCCATAGCAATTCACACTTTTCTAACAACTGGCAAGGTCCGCCTTTACCATCTATAACTACCTGATCAATAATTTTGAACAAAAAATGGTGGGTCGGGTACTCATTACAGTGTCTTGCCAGTGCATTAGTGTTGCTATTCTTCTTAATATGGTAAATGTGTTCGTAAATTCTTTCTTTAAGCTTCCTGTCAGTTTTTCCAACATAAAATTATGGGCATGACTGACAGGAAGCTAAATAAATTACTGATTTAGACTTACAGTTATATCTACCTCTAGCCTTATAAACATAGTCGTTGACTACGAAACTAGTACCTGTGGCAATATACCTACTATAATTACAAGATTCATATTTATAAGTACCCTCAATCCTGTGGGACTTCCTAATGTTGGTCTCCACTATGTTCTTCAAGTTCCTACCCTTCCTAAAAATTATAGTAGGGTAGTTACCCACCTTTTCCACTAAGTCCCTTTCGTGTAACAGTAAATTCAAGTTCCTTCTCAAAATATTACCAATCTCACCTGCTTCTGTACAAAAAGGTGCAATAAAACTCTTTTTAAAAAATGGTTTGTCAGACTCATCTACATTGTCCAAAGGCAAATGGTGAAAAATGGGCAATTCAGTACTATTTACATCCCCTCCTTTAATACTTAGAGCTCTTCTAGATAGAATTGGCCTGTAAGTCCCACACAGTCTTTTGTACCATACTTCACTTATCAATTCAAACACCAAACTTTCAGGATAACCCCTACTCAAAAACATATTTCTTAACAAACTGCATTCATCTTCAAAAGTGTGAATCTCAGTTGTCATCCGAGCTGCCCTTACTAATTGGCCTTTTAAGACAGACCTTTTTGATGGAAAGGGTGACAACTGGTAAAATGTAAAAGGGTGTTTGAGTACATAGGTTTCCTGTAAATCTTAGCCAAATATCTCTTTCCAACCGAGTCTTTTTTAAAGTCTACATCAAGAAAATTCATAGTGTCTTCATGGAAGGTGTAAGTGAATCTGAGGAAGGGAGTACTATTATTCAAATACTCTACAAATACCTTTGCTTCATTTTCATTACCTTCAAACATAATAAAGATATCATCCAAATACCTGTTGTATAACTTCACCTTCTTGTACACCTCTTTTTTCAAAATGTTTTCAAATTCCCAATATGACAACACTAAGTTAGTGTAGCTCGTCCCACACGGGGATCCCATCGTTACACCAGCCACCTGTTTGTAAATTTCACTGTTGAACTTGACAAAATTACTATTCAAAATAACATCCAGCATCTCCTGAATTAATCTAATTTCTTTACTGTCTGCCCCATAAAATAACAATCTTTCTGTTACATACTCTACACCTACATCATGTGGAATAGAAAAATATAACACCCCTTTCAATTTATCTTGATCTTTTAAAATTTGTGGCTCTGCACTTAAACAACTAAAACTTAAGTTACCCCTCTCATATCTAACTACTTAGTGCACACTGTAGTGTTCAGGATATTAACCCAATTTTTCATCTTACCTTTAAACATCTGTTGAAAGACCACCAGTTATTGGAGAACCCACATTCTGCCTCTCAGTATTCATCTTGGGGTTAGTGCTTCTGCTTTCTCCTGGTGAGAGAAGAAGCATAGGGGCATTATTTCTTGGAGACTGCTGATCACCAGAAAGCCTAATAACTGCTTGATAGGTGACATCTTGGAATTTGTACTTATATTTTGTTCCTGGTGAAACAATGAACAGAGTGCATTGATTCATGACTATTTCTGGTTGGACAGTGAGTCTCTGTACTTAACATTCCTGATTGGTCTGGTTGCTAGTCAAGGCATCTACTAGGAAAAGGCTACAACAAGCCTACAGACACTTGCATCATCTGGGACAAGACTGTGGATCACCAAACATTCTGTGACCTGCTTCTTATCTTGGGATTGGTTCTAAAGCTTTGCTTCTGGTGAGAAAAGAAGCAAAGGAGCATAGTATCCCAGCAGATTGAAGCGGTCAAGAGACCAGCACTAGTAGTAGCCAGGGAGTAGCCATTCATGCAACTCCCATCTTTTCATCATTCTTGACTAGCTAATTTTTTGTTTTCAGTAAGTACTGCTTGATTTCTTTCTAACGTCAGAATATCTGCTTAAATACTTTATCCTTAAATTTTCTGGGTCTAAGTATTAGTTTCCTCTCAAGTGTTTGGCAGTGCTCTGTACAGATTCAGACACCTTGAGTGACAATTTTTCTGTAAAAGCATGATTGAATTTTCTCCAGTACCTGGCTGCACACAGGACAACTAGTTTGCAGTGACAAGCACTGTCCCCATAGTTGCAAACTGGATACTCCTGACATTGATTGATATTCTCATTCCAACTGTCTACTCAATAAAAAAGGGTCTGCTGCCATGGATATGAACTTTCCCACTGTCTCCGTTACCAGCTTAGTGGATATGGGGATCCTGGGGCAATGTAGAAATTGGCTCATGTTTACTGACAACCAGGTAATTCTCAAGTTGGATATAGTTTCTAGTGGTGGAGCAGGTTTTTCTGAAACCATTTTGTGTGGGTTTGTTGAGGGCTCTTCTCAGCCTCCCACCTCCCATTCTGTTTCTTGACCTTTTACTCTCCCTTATAGGTTCATAGGTTCATACTAGGCTATCTGCCCTAGGGCATTTATAAGCCTAGCCAGAGTGTGTTTGGCTTTCGCCGCCCATTTTAAATTAATTTTGCTATGCCCTTTTTCAAGGTTAGTATACTGTGCCTCTGTCTAACAGTGACACAGAAGTGATACCCGGGGTAAACCTACGATCTCCCATCCACTCAGCAAGATTCCTCTTGAAGAGAGTCAATGAGGGACTCTGCCTAACCTGGACTGGGATTTTATTCCAGAGTGAAGGGAGCCTCTGGGTTATGAATCTGTCCCTCCAGCATGTCCTATTTATTTCAGTGCTAAGGTTCAAGTCTCTCGAGCGCGTAGCTCGATGGGATTTGGATTTTCTGAGGTGCAGCATGTCCATTAATTCCGGGTTGGACATGGCTTTATACGTCAGGCACAGATCGCCTCTGAGCAGGCGGTATGCCACTGAGTAGAGCTGGAGTTTCTTTAACCGGGCAGCATATGGCATCAATTATGGGCCTGATGAGGGATGAGTAAAGAGGCACGATGACCTCCCCTGATCTAGATGTGAATCCATTCATGATTAGGTGGGCTATATAAAATGTTTTTCTAACCACTTTGGCCATGTGGTTGTCAAATGAGAGATTGCTATCAACTTGGGTCCCCAGGTCCCTAATTACTTCTTCTGTACTTAATGGATTACCACCTATGTGGTAATTTGTGGGCACTTTGTTTCTGCCAAAGGGGATGACTATACACTTTTTGGCATTTAGCTTGAGGCCATGGCTCTGGCACCTGTTGTCTGTTTCTATGAGGCCCTTTTGGAGGATGCTTGTGTCGGCTGGAGAGTCAATTATGGCACCCAGTTTGCAGTCATCTGCGAACTTAGTCAGCCACAGTCCTTCCGTGTTGGCCTGTACCTCCGAGAAATATATACCAAACAAGAGAGGTCCCAGGACTGAGCCTTGGGGGATGCCACTTGTAACTGATTTGGAGTCTGACATGGCTCCAGCAATTCTAACCATGTGGGTTCTGTCCTTGAGCCAGTTTGCAACACATCTAGTGACACAGGGGTTTATATTTAAGCTGGTGAGCTTATCTATAATGCCCAAATGGGGTATTGTATCGAAGGCTTTTGCGAGGTCCAGGTAGGCTGTGTGGACCACCTTCCCCTTGTCAATGGCCTTGGTGACTGTTTCAAAGAAATCAACCAGGTTTAAGAGGCAGGATCTGCCCTTTACAAAGCCGAATTGGGTAGGATCCAGTGTCTGTAGGTCCCCAATATCTTTATTTATGAGGTCCATGATGATCCTTTCCATAGCTTTGCAGACCAAGCTAGTCAGGCTTATGGGGCGATAGTTTCCAGGATCTGTTGAGGCACCACCTTTGTGGAGAGGGACCACTGTTGCTGTATACCACTCTTTGGGTACATATCCTGTAGTAAGGCTGAGATTGAACAGTAGTTTTATGTTTGGGTTTAGCTCTTCTTGGAGTCCATGTAGGACGCAACCCGGGACACCGTCTGGTCCCATTGATGCTGTGTTTTTTGCTTTGGAGAGGGCAGCTCTTACCTGAGCATCTGAGATGTCAGGGGGGCAGCACTCTGCTGGGATAAATATTTGCCCTTTTGGTGGGGAGGGGGGAGTTTGTGCTGAACCTGTCAGCTAGGATGTTGGCAATGTCTGTGGGTTTGGTGTATTTTTAGTCATTTTGGACTAATTCTGAGCATATCTGGGAATTACCACCCAGGTTCCTAACATAACTAAAGAAAGCCTTGTGATTATCCTTAGTGTCCTGTGCAATTTTTCTCTCGAAGCTGGCCTTAGACGATTTTATGAGTGCCCGTAGTTTTTTGCTAATACTGATCAGAGATGCCTTCCCTTTTTGGGATTTTGCTCTATCATGTAGTAGCTTCCGCCTTCTGTTATATAGCTTGTTTATGGCTGGGGTCCACCAGACAGGACGTCTGCCTTTGGAGGATTGGGTCTTGGTTTTATATGGGATTGCATGATCCATGCATTCCTGAAGGTGTTCATAGAATGCGTTTATAAAGGATTCTGCGGTCTGGGCCATATTTTTCACAGGCCCGGGGGCTTTGAAGGATTCCACCTCAGTTTTGAGGAGTGTGAAATTTGCTTTAGAGAAGTTTTTCACTGTGGTTTTCAGGGCAGGGGGTGGAGTCGGGATGTGAATATCCAGTGAGATTAGTTTATGATCTGATCTTACCAGTGAGGGATACACTTCTGGTCTGGAGCATAGAGTCCCCATGTTGGTGATGATCAGGTCCAGTATGTTTTCCCCTCTTGTGGGAGTGGTAACAAGTTGTTCCATAGCATTTGAGTTTATAAATTCTAGGAACCTTTGGGCTAGGGTGTTGGAGCTAGAGTTATGCTCCCAGTCTATGTTTGGGTAGTTGAAGTCGCCCAATATAATGGTGTTTGGAGAGACCTTCATATTTTCCAGTGTTCTCAGGAAGGCCGATTGGGGTTCCTGGGTTTGGGAGGGTGGTCTGTAGCAGGCTATAAACTGGAAGGCAGTTTTACCCACTGTTAGTTGCACATGGATAGTCTCTGATGCTTTGTGCTGTGCCACCAACCTGTAGGTGTGGGTATCTTTGACGAATATTGATACTCCCCCTCCTTTTGTAGTACGGTCCAAGTTTTGGGGCCAAAAAGCATGGTATGAGGTATAACCTGGTAGTGCTGGGGTGCTGTCTGGAGCCTTGAACCAGGTTTCTGTTACTGCACAGATATCGATGTTCTCCATGCTAAGGAGAGTTTCGAGTGCATGCATCTTGAGCTTTAAACTTCTGGCATTGAGTAGCATTACTCTTAGTTTCTTATCCCTTGTGATACCTATGGAGGTGGGTTTGTCTTTTGAGCCTTGCCTAAAAAAGGCACTATGGGGGTAGCAAGATCCTTTGCCAATATCCGAAAGCCCAGGGGTGACAGGTGCAAGCCTGCATATGTACTGCATACTACAACAGTGAGTGATATAGAAAGATATAGTACAGTTTTGTAAAATCTTTCCATAACAGTAGATGTCCTTCACTTCACTGTTGCAGTATTTGCTCCCTCCCTCCAACCCCCTCTTGTTTATTCTGCATTCTTTTCTTCTGGATATGCATGGACTCCTTTGTCCTATGACAACTGTTCCTTTCTGGAGCAATTCAGTTCTGAGTAGTTGCATCTTGTACATCCCTTTTAAGCCCTAGGTTCTGTGTGAGAAACATAAATGTGATGTACGGTACAAACAAGATCTGTTTCAAACTTATCTATACTGGCCGAGCAATGGACTGCCCAGGAAGAGACATCCCTTATGTACTGAATACTGCAACAGTGAAGAGAAGAACTTGTAGTGTTATGGTCAGATTTTACACAACTGTACTTTTCTTCATATCTAATCAGTATGGCTGCCATCACAATTTGGCATAAACTTCTGTAAGACTATGCTCTTCAGACTATACTTGAAGTTACAAACTGCAAACTCAAAATGGAGAACTGTCTCACCACTTCCAGTGGACATTGAGTTAGCTGGGTTTTTTTAACTATCTTGGTATTTGATTTGATCAAGTTTGACTTTCAGTTATCATCCACAAAAATTTGAGAAAAAAAGGGAAAAATAAAACTTCTAAATATCACACCTACTCACCAAATGGATAAACATCGTTGGGAAAATGTGCTGTGATCTATACTTTAAAATATTCTATATTAGTCATGACTGACAGCAACATAAACATCCAGATGTTAGAAACTCTTATTTGTAAATGGTGACTTTATTTCTTGTTTCCCAGCACAGAGCTCCACTGATGATCATTAATTAAAGATGGCATTTTCCTAGCATCCAAAACAACCATACTTTTGACTGATATTCTAATTATTTAACTTGTACCACTGTCCATTCCTGTGTCTGTCTGTTTTTCCAAACTGTTTCTCAAGTAGGAGTATATTATGAGCATGCAAAGGGCCCAAAAAGAGCAGCTAAATAGGAGACATGATAAGAGCTATTCTCGTACCAGTATTTTGAATTTTAAGCAATGTATACTGCTGTGGTTAATAATAAGGTTGGACACTAAGAAGGGAGAAAAGGACCTGTACCGATTGGCTAGAAAGAGGGACCATGCTAGTAAAGATGTGCAGCAGGTAAGGGTGATAAAGGATAATGAGGGAAATGTACTCACAAGTGAGGAGAGTGTGTTGAGCAGACGGAAAGAGTACTTTGAGGGGCTGATGAATGAAGAGAATGAGAGGGAGAGAAGGTTGGATGATGTGTGGATAGTGACTCATGAAGTGCAGTGGATTAGCAAGGAGGAAGTAAGGATAGCTATGAAGAGGATGAAGAACAGAAAGGCTGTTGGTCCAGATGACATACCTGTGGAAGCATGGAGGTGTTTAGGTGAAATGGCAGTGGAGTTTTTAACTAGATTGTTTAATGAAATCTTGGAAAGTGAGAGGATGCCTGAGGAATGAAGAAAAAGTGTTTTGGTACCGACTTTTAAGAATAAGGGTGATGTGCAGAGCTG
Organism: Protopterus annectens; assembly: GCF_019279795.1. Classification (NCBI taxonomy): domain Eukaryota; kingdom Metazoa; phylum Chordata; order Ceratodontiformes; family Protopteridae; genus Protopterus; species Protopterus annectens. The sequence goes on along the minus strand of NC_056731.1, from coordinate 1,758,455,421 downwards.
AAGTAACTACAGAGGGATTAAATTGATCAGTCACAGTATGAAGTTATGGGAAAGAGTAGTGGAAGCTAGGTTAAAGGGAGGTGATGATTAATGATCAGCAGTATGGTTTCATGCCAGGAAAGAGCACTACAGATACAATGTTTGCTTTGAGAGTGTTGATGGAGAAGTACAGAGAATGTCAAAAGGAGTTGCATTGTGTCTTTGTGGATTTAGAGAAAGTATATGACAGGGTGCCTAGAGAGGAGTTGTGGTATTGTATGAGGAAGTCGGGAGTGTCAGAGAAGTATGTAAGAGTGGTACAGGATATGTACAAGGGTAGTGTGACAGTGGTGAGGTCTGCGGTGGGAGTGACGGATGCATTTAAGGTGGAGGTGGGATTACATCAAGGTTCAGCTCTGAGCCCTTTCTTATTTGTAATGGTGATGGACAGGTTGACAGACGAGATCAGACAGGAGTCCCTGTGGACTATGATGTTTGCAGATGACATTGTGATCTGTAGTGAGAGTAGGGAACAGGTGGAGGAGACCCTGGAGAGGTGGAGATATGCTCTAGAGAGAAGAGGAATGAAGGTCGGCAGGACTAAGACAGAATATATGTGTGTGAATGAGAGGGAGGATAGAGGAATTGTGAGGATGCAGGGAGTAGAGGTGGCAAAGGTGGATGAGTTTAAATACTTTGGAGAAACAGTTCAGAGTAATGGTGAGTGTGGAAGAGAGGTGAAGAAGAGAGTACAGGCAGGATGGAGTGGGTGGAGAAGAGTGTCAGGAGTGATTTGTGACAGACGAGTACCAGTAAGAGTGAAAGGGAAGGTCTACAAGAGGGTAGTGAGACCAGCTATGTTATATGGGTTGGAGACAGTGGCATTGGCAAAAAGGCAGGAGTCAGAGCTGGACATGGCAGAGTTAAAGATGTTAAGATTTGCACTGGGTGTGGCAAGGATGGACAGGATTAGGAATAAGTATATTAGAGGGTCAGCCCAGGTTGGTAGGTTTGGAGACAAAGCCAGAGAGGCAAGATTATGTTGGTTTGGACATGTGCTGAGGAGGGATGCAGAGTATATTGGGAAAAAGATGCTAAGGATGAAGCTGCCAGGTAACAGGAAAAGAGGAAGGCCTAAGATAAGGTTTATGGATGTGGTGAGAGAGGACATGCAGGTGGTTGGTGTGACAGAGCAAGATGCAGAGGACAGGAAGAAATGGAAACAGTTGATCTGCTGTGGTGACCCCTAATGGGAGCAGCCGAAAGAAGAAGAAGATACTGCTGTATTCCACACCATATGCTTATCTACTGCTAATGCTAGGCATGGCAGGGTGTTTGGGTCACAATGGCCTTCTACCCATCCATGTCAAAAGTGTTGACTATGCAGTGCTGGTGGATGTACAAAGCACTACAATGCAAATCGCCATATTCTCCTTAATGTACAAGGCAGGCTGTAGAACAGCTACAGACTATTTCCATAGTATAGCTCCTGCAAGCACAGCAGAGGGAGGAAGAAAAGGATGCAGCATGTGATGTGCCTATGAAGTGTTGTTAGTAATGCTTTGGAGACCATCAACAATATGGCTGAACCTCCTTTCATTACCCACTGATCAGCATGCATATAATTTCTGCAGCTAACTCATAATTAATTATGATGGTGTTTGTCATGCCATTCTTGCCACAACCCCAAATGTCCATAGAAGAAACAAGAGGGGATTACTGCCACAATAGTTAAGTATGGCATGCCTACCCCATCATTTAGCATATATTATCAATACTGGCTCTGATTATCATACTACTTTCAGATAACATCCTGCTATACCACCCTTTTATTTTTATTTATCCTTTGATGACTGGGGTAGTCCCACTTTCAGGGAGACCCAAGTTGGTGTTTAAATTACTAGGGGACATTTGGACAGGGCATCAGGAAACATACCCTACTTTTTTGATAAGTACTGTGGAATCTTTTACATCCACCTGAGCTACCACCAACACAAGTAGAAGGGGCCACATCTGACACACTGAATACAGCACCACCCATTTTCTGCATCATAGCATCGGCATCCATTTACCTGGTGTGGGAGTAGAACCCACAGCCTTCTGCACCAAAGGCAAGTGTACTACCTGTTGCAGCATTGACACTACAATGCTTGTTTATTGTAATACTTCTGCTGAATCAACAGAAATTGAAGAAAAGGTGCTATGTCAACAAAAAAATGCTGCCTCTCCATTGTACATGGTCTGCTCCTTTTCCTTTAAAATTCCCTTAGGTGTACTGTGCTAGCTTGGTTTATGTTGCTCCCATTCATTCCTGTCCTATCATCATTCCTATCCTATCACCAGTTAACATCCTCTCTTCTACTTCCTCTTTTTGTGTTGTACTGTTCTTACTGTTTTTGACTTCTTTGCCCATGTTGCATGTTATTTTACTACTGTTTCTGCCCTGTTGGGGTGCATAGACACTGGCCATGCTGCACACCTGTGCAGTTTGGTACATCTGTGATGAACAGACTGATGTGCCACTCATTCCAGCAGTATTTGTAACAATAATGATGTGAGATACACTTCTGTAGACTTTATCCACATTTGATGTATGGCCCTATGGTGGCATGTAAAAGTACACTGTGACATGTATGGCATGTAAATAAGAATGCACTACTATGTGCATCCACAGATACCAGTACAGGTATTTACACTGTTGTACCTGATACTGTTTTGTTTGTACAGTATGCTCTTTTCTTTTGGTGTATATGGCATTGTCTAGTTGCAAATGATTATCAGCAGCTAACTTTGTGGTTGCCAAAGGGACAGATTCCAAAAGATGGTTGTAGGCAGCACATCACACCAAAGGAAGATGTTGGCGAACAAGTAGTGTACATGATTTCACAACATATGCTAAAACAAGACCAAGTCATTCTCTATTCAGCATAGGATAATTGCAGATTCTGTGTACACCCACTGGATTCCAAAACACAGTGGGGGTGCCCAGCAGAATTTAAATGCAACACAATACTTAACTAACAGTTTTCTGAAAGCACTAAGCAGAAGCCATATGTGCTTAATTTTGACACCAGTGTATTCCACAAATTCCTAGGGAATCCTGTGGATTACACAAACTTAACTTAAAAAATGCAACTGACATTTAATGCACTACAGCAGGCTGGGGTACTGCAAGACATAATAGAAGATGATCTGTGAAGGTACCACAGAAGGCAGCCAGCCAGGCACAGAGCCAGGCTATAGTTAAGCCAGCACTCTGAACAAGAAATAAGATATAGATATAGATAAGACAGAGAGCTGGTGAAGGCTGTGTGCAAGATGTGGGTTACTTAACCATCTCCCCCATGGGGTAACCCACTACAGGTAGAGACAAAAGTGTGCCTAGATCTAAGTATACTGGCCTGTGAGACATTTCAGCAGCATATGGGAGATGCCATAGGAGTGTCCCAGACAGCTGTCAGTCACATTCTCACACAGTTCCTGACAGCAATGTACAGCGAGGTGGATGAATATATCCACTTCCCAACAACAGTCATGCAATGCAGAACTCTCATGCAACAGCTCTATGCCATAACCAACTTCCCATATGTCCTAAGTGCAATAGACTGTGCAAATGTCCCAGTCAAAACCCCAGCTGAATGGTGTGTGAATAGAACGGGGTGCCCATTGCTCAATTGTCATTAATATCATGGCAACACACCATGATAGTGTGCAAAACACATCAATATGGAGGAAATGTGCCCTGAGGTCTACTTTCCAACATGGTGAAATATGAGAGGGGCTCCTAATAAGTAAGTACATAACCACCATTATATGACAAGCAGTAGTTGAACATTGCACAGGAAGCAATATGTATAAATATTCAATCTCTTTCTGTTGAAAACAGGTGACTGTGTTTATCCACCAGAGCCTTGGCTAATGACACCATACAGAGTTCCATCAAATTCTGCTGAGGATGCATACAACAGACCACACACAGTGACATGAAACACCACTGAGTGTGTGTGTTTGGCATGCTCATAACAAGATTCAGATGTCTGGACATGGGGTGCACTAAAATACACACCAGAAAAGACATAACAGATGGTCACTGCTTGTGTGTGTGTGTGTGTGTGTGTGTGTGTGTGTGTGTGTGTGTGTGTGTGTGTGTGTGTGTGTGTGTGTGTGTGTGTGTGTGTGTGTGTGTGTGTGTGTGAGATGAGTGCACCATGCTTCATAATGTGATAACATGCTGGACTGGCAGCCCCAGGTGTGGGTGACCTATCCCTGGAACCACAGACGTCTGATGTTTTGCTACCAGAGCTGTCATGGAATGATCAGGAGGTCACAGGGGTGAGAAGAAATAGGTGTGAGTGACTGAGGATCAGGCCATATCTCATAGCTCAGGCAACACATCAGCATCTGACACACAGCTTTGAGGCATGACAAGCCACACATACAAATGAACGCAGACTACCCAATGATGTTCATGTGTTGCCACACAACAGCAGCATAGAGCACAACTAATGAAAAAAAGCCATTAGTTATTCACATTGGACATCATACGAAGTAGAAGCATATGGCATTCCTGTAAGAACATATACACAACACTCAGCAAGGAACAGATCTGAATGTATACAGAGGAACCATGACCACAGGCAGCCTCTCTGCAAGGTACATCACCAGAGAGGACCACACAGACAAATGCATGTCACAAAGGAGGTGTGCACAACAGACAGTGTCATTGTGCAGGTAGGATATCATACCAATAACTAGAATGGGAAGGTAGCCATAAAATAGCCAGTTCCACAAGAAATCTAGACACATACAGTGTATGGTAATGTAGCAGCACAAACATAACCCTAAATCACGGGCTGTACATATACATTGATGCATCACACATAGCATTGTGTGATGTGTAACCATGTGGTACAACACAATAAACAGAATACATCAGCATGAGTAATTACAAACATCTCAAGGACCAGCCAAAAAGAAAAAAAAAAAACGCAAACAAGCCTCACATCCCATGACTGACATGGAATGTCACATATAATCAATGCTTCACTGCACAGAGTATTGCTGCAACACGAGTCAGTTAGAGGTAAGAATACATTCAATCATACTGAATAGCAATTACAGTGACTATACCGCAGCCAAGGTGCATGCATCAATGTTTGGGATACAGCAACATAGGCATGTACAATCCTGGCTGCTCCTGCCACATTCAGAAACATTCAGCCCATGGTTCTAAACTGAGAACCTGGATACAGTGATACCAACATTTTGGAACACAGTGTGGGTAAGAGCAGTAGTGTGATGTGTCTGTTTGGACATGACTGCTGGGTTCACAGTTGAATGACCAACAGCAGATGTGTGTGCACTTTGCAGCACAGACATTGATATCCAAGTGCCATGTGTGGGTCTAATTAGAGAGGGTCTGCCTGTCACCACTGGAGGTAGTCTGAGCTTGTAACACCTGATTCATACTGTGGTACTGCTCCAGCACTGCTGTAACAAGGCTTTCAACAGAATGTAACAAATATCACACTTCAAGCTATGCAGTGCACACAGGTTAGAGCCATGATGTCATTGTGAGCATTCTTGTGCCTGTAACAGTAAGCAGACACCCTCTGACACATGTCCATGCACATCAGCTACACTCCCACATGTAGTCTCATAGGCAGTATCAGTCTCTCATGAGGAAGAGTCATCATTATTACCAGACTCGACATGGGAAAGCAGGTCACGGTCATTATCATGTCCAGCATCTGATTTCCCCACATCAGCAGAATAGCTGGCCACATTATCTTCCCTATCCGAGTTTACACCTTGAATAACATGTATGTCCCCTTCCAGACTGGACAATAAACCAATTTCAGTAGTCCATGTGCCATGGTCTATATTGTTGCAGTGAGGGACATCACATCCCACCTAAGGATCAATGGATAGGCTACTGGAGGAGGCAGGTAGAGGATGTGCTACAAAAAGACAGATGACACGTCACATGCATTCACAATAGTCAAATGATGCAGTATAGGACTGACATATGGGCCACTATAACTGCACTGCTAGGGACTTACCAAGTTGCCATGACTGTGGGTAGTTCAAGGACCCTATATAACATATAGCATGCAATATACATACCAAACAAATATCATAAAGAATGTCAGCACAACTACTAAAACCTACCTGATATCTCTTCCTCTGAACCCACCACCGATGGTGAGGTTTGAAATGCTACTGTCATGTGACAAAATAAACATACACAACTCAGTATTAAACAGATACAAGGCATCATATAGCATTCCACCTGATGCAAAACACACATATATAAGATAGACATACCGGATGGGCAATGATGATGTTCAGATTGCAGGTGTCCTATGCAGGTGAATAAGACCACGTTAGTCATTTAGTGCACATATATAATTATTAATAGTAAAATGTAGCAGTCATATAGACTGCCTTATCAGGTATGTCCTTCCTGGCTGGAAATACATCATGTGACGTAAAGTGGAACCTGTATTATAAAACAGAACACAAACAACATGTCAGTATACTCCAAAGTCATAACAGAAGGCAGAGGCACACAACTATAGATCACACTAATAGTACATGGAGACATTTACATAACAAATGGTGCACACATCGTGCAGATGTACTTGTGTAGGGAACAACCCAAAATTAATATTACAGATCACGGCTGTGCTAAACAGTGCTGCACTACAGTAACAATATGGACAACCTTACCAGGTCTGTCTGTGCCCAGTGCTTCATTACCCATGTCTCACAAAGATATGTCTGAAGGTTAAAATGGCACAAAAACAGCATTCAAGGATACTCCCCAACCATAACAGAAGGCAGAGGCACACAACTATTGATCACACTAACAGGATATGGAGGCACTTACACGACATGTGTTGCTACTTTTCTTATGTTGATGGAGCTATGCAGTTCAAAAACACAGAAACATACATGTTGCTGGCAGTGTTGTGTATGTACTGTGTAGGTAACATAACAGGCTGTAACACTTACATTGTGCATCTGCATCAGGTGCGCTGTCATGGCTATGTCATAGTTCTGCTACTGTAACACAAACGTAATATGACAGTAAGAATTGTGAATTAATGTCTTTCAATGAGAATTGGTGTATGCTGCACTATTTGTGAACACTGGACATACTTATATATCCTGGAATACCTGCCTCAATATCTCCCTTGGGTATCTGATACTCCTAGGAGGTGTAATTACTAGAGGCCAGGAACATCATTATCTCCTCCAGGATAGGCAACGGTGGCCCACCTCCAATGGTATTCCTTGCCCTCCCAGAGTGGCAGAGTCATTTGGCTGCATGGAGTATCATGTCAGAGCAATATTGCCAGCAAGCCTCCCTGGATCTATTGTGTCCACCCATGGCATTTATCATGTGTGTAAGATCTGTCCACACAGTATTGCCCATTGGTCCAAGCAGGTTGTGGCTATGCTGGTGCAAAACCTCTATTTCATTTTTGTGATGTGTAAAATTGTTTCTCTTATTGCAGTTTGACATCTGGAAGGCAGGCTGATATGCACATATTACGATTTATGTAGGGACTCACATATTGACAGGACAATGTTAAAAGCATATCTTAAATGAATGGCTCACATCTCATTTACAGTGCATAGTTATGCAAAACAATCTGTGTCATGTATGCCATTGTCATGTACAGATAAATGGAATGAACATAAAAACACATCTGAGTAGCTGATCCATATGCACTAACGTCATCTGCATAGTTATCAATCTATTCAGCAAGTTTATACATTCTATATATGCAGATGGGGGGATTTGAACCCATGTCAGTGGATATCATAACACATAAGGAACAAACACATAACCAACGTACCACAACTACAACACTGTAACAGCAGTGTTGTCACAATTACATGCATATCTGAACATACCTACCAATTCTACATGAAGAATGTAAGACGCATCTCATATATTATTGCAGTCAGTGGTAGACAGTATCACAAACGTGACTGTCGTGACAGGGTATACAACACAGCTACTTGCATTTATACAGAAACTGGGCAGTACAATATTGGTATATGAAAATGACCTGTTATACAGTCATGACTACACATAACCACAGCAAACAACGTACATCCTGTCATTCTGATGTTGCCTATATCCCATTAAATGTAATCACAACTAATGCTGCTATAAGATTAAGCATCAAAAAGTATCCATAAATCAGTCACTGAACATACAACTTGAGGACAGCCTTGTAAGTTGTTAGTCTTCACAAACATACATCAGACATTGCAGTTTATTCTGCAATAAAATCCCACAGTGGTGGTGCTGCAGTAGCGTTATCACCTCACAGTAAGACGCTGTCTGGTTCGATTCTCAGCTAGAGTGTCTTCTGCGTGGAGACATGCGTGAATGGGCGTACCTTCGTTGAAGGTTGTGCGTCAGGCCTGACAAGCTGGTACGTAAAAATCAGCTGCCAATCATTAGCGGACTGGAGTTCCGCTGTGGTGACCCCTAACCGGGAAAAGCCGAAAGACACAAACAAACAAAACTACAGATATGTGATGATTCCAGCTGTATCTTTAATTTACTGGGACTGGTTTGCACATAGTGACACAACTGCATATGGGAAAAACCTCCTTGTTAGTGATGGGCATGTACTCATATGCAGGAATATTGTTGATCTACCTTCATCCTTTATATAACAGACAGAATCGAATGCAGTTAATTTCAAACAGCATATGCTTGAAAACATGTTTCAGTTGTTTTACACAGCATAATATAAATATAGGTAAGTGATACTAGCACTGTATTCCACCATAGCAATGCCAGCAGGTGTCATTTTACCTGGGGAAGTTAGATCTGATTCTGCTATATCCCAGAATAAGGTTAGCTAAGTGCACACAGCTTTTAAGTGCCCTTTATACCATATGTAATTAGTGAGGTTTATTAGCATTCAGTGTTTTGGAATCCCATTAGTGAATGTCTGCTTAAGCTCTCGAATCTCAGTGCGTTAACCAATAGCTTGGCATAAGTATATGGTGCTCAATGGAAATACCCAGTAGGCATCAGTAAATGGGAATATCTATAACATATTCTCAATGCCCTCCAGTACTCTGTTACCATCTTATATGTGCCATATTTAAAATGTGATATCAGTGCATATTCCTACTACATCATGGCTACCTGTGAATTGAGTGGGACCTCAATTAGCATTTTTCTCAAAGGCATTTTTCTTCAATCTGCAACTACCTTAGAGATGACATAAACAGAGAGGAGGCTTTGGCGAATCTGGGCATCAAACTGGACAGATGAAGAGATGACACAGATGCTAGCTGTTTATGTCGAACATGAAGTGAGGATATGAGTATGCCCCAAGAACTTTGAGATGATCATCTGGAACCAGATTGCAAGGGAGCGTCACAGATGAAATGGGATCTACCAAACTGGCATGCATGTCTGCCACCACTAAAATGATATACATCTGAGAGATACAGAGGATATTTGTCAGAGGGTCACAGAGGTCTGATGACAACAGTAAGTTACATACTCCACACTTTAACACCTACATTATCATATATGTATGTTGTAAGCATGTGCATTTATGTGGTGGATGCATTGTGTTTAAAGTGTATTCCATGATTATCTGTATTAATAATGGTTATTTACATGGACAAATAATGTGTTCTCATCATTAAAGTTAACATTCGCATGTCAACGCATTAAGAAGTTACCAGCAAATATACTGGACCAATGTAAACATTATTCAGGACTGTCTATTACATGCTAAGTCAACAGTCGTAATGCTATTAGCAGACCTTTACTGACATGTACTTCCTGAGTTCTACTGATCTTGCAACACTGTTTAACTTTGCTGTCATGGTTTGTTAAACACTCCAGTATGTATCATTTCCTGCTATTGGTGTGCCAGAAGCCAGTCCCAGTTTTATTCTATGTCTGTGGTGTTGCATAGTGTATTCGTCATCATCATTACATTTTGTAGCTGTGCTAGTACATATGTAAGCATCATGTAAGTGTAGACAGTCACAGTGGTACATTTGTTGAGGAACAGTTATGTATGTGTCATATACATAATTTCAAGCTATTACATGTTGTTACTGCATTTGTCACTGTGTTCAGTTATTTGAACGATTTAAACTTCCATTCTGATTATATAATGTTGTGTTGTCATCCATTAACCATGTTGCAGAACTCATGTAATTTGCATATAAATTTTAAGTTATTGATTGTTAATCTTAAAATGTATTTGCAACACACATATTTTATACATAGTCTCCCGGATTCACGAAACCTCCATGTAAGACTTAATATGTCTTACTCAGAGGCTGCAGTTAAACGGTATGATGTCAGCGTTCCATGAATATTCATGAGGGCACGCTGACTCATCCGTAACTCTTACACGGACTGAGTTGGAAAGCAGGGGGCATGTCCGACTGCCGAGCAATCTAAAAGTCCACGCCCCTGCAAGGTTCTAAAAGCATAATGTCAACAGACAAGACCGAGTTTGCTCAAATGTACTTGCACCCAACACCATACTCCCTGACACTGTAAACCCCCATCACAGTTATAAAACGTAAAATATTATATTAATTTTTTTTAAATCCACGATATAGCTGCCCGTATTTGCGCTTGTTTGCGCGGGTGTGCCCATTGCTTAACCACAGTTAGCAATTGTGACATTGAAGAGCATATAAGAACTACTTATGCAAGTTAGGCCAAATAGCAATAGCGTAATGGTAGAGCGTATGCACAAAGAAGAGATATTCATAGTTCGAGTCCCACCACTCCCCTTCTTATTTACGTTTTAAATAAGTATTTGAAATAATACCAGACATATATGAATAAAATTTTATTAAAAGCAGTGACATGGCCAATGTATCAGTGAACAAAATATATATTTTTAAAGGACTCAGACATATAATAGGCTGCTGTTAAGCAATGCTTTACCCAGAGAAACACAGGTGCCCATAGTTTAATAGCACTTTACCCAGCTAAACACAGGTGCCCATAGTTTAATAGCGCTTTACCCAGCTAAACACAGGTGCCCATAGTTAAATAGCACTTTACCCAGCTAAACAGAGGTGCCCATAGTTAAATAGCGCTTTACCCAGCTAAACAGAGTTGCCCATAGTTTAATAGCGCTTTACCCAGCGCAATAGAGTTGCCCAAAGTTTAAAAGTGCTTTACCCAGCGCAATGTGTTTGCGCGGACGTGCACGCCGTGCCAACCAGGGCACTGTAGGGCACCGGGGAGCAACGTAGAGCTAAGTTGCTTAAACACAGCCACATCCCCTAGCCTGTCTAGACAGTATTAAAATAAAAGAATGACAAGGTTTGAACCCAGGACCCTGTGCATCATAATCAAAGTACAGAACCACTAAGCCATGACAACATAGGGGAAGCAGCCACTATTAACATTCATATACTTATGAATGGTAGTTTAACCATTACTAAGCAGGTCTGCAGTCAGCCGAGAATTTTACAAAATGGCCAATCACAAAAAAGTGTGGGAAATGCGGCATATTTAAGCCCCATAGGTGGGAATACTCGCCATAACTGATTGTAACTCACATTTGCAGTCAGAATGGCAGATGCAGGAGAGGGTTCACGCTTCCGAGCGCAACGTTGGGGCATCGAGGAGTCCAAATACATGGTTTGGCTCCTTGTCCACCATCACGAGACAAGACTCCTGCAGGGCCAGTTCCAAGGGACGGAGTACAAGGCAGAGGCTTGGAACCGGTTAGCTCATGACCTCACCAGTGCCACAGGCATTCTCTGGACTGGTGAGCAGGTCTGTTACCACCATGCAGACCTGAAGAGACGAAAGCAGGACTGCCTGAACCAGTGGATGCAGAAGGCCCATGGGATGCAGAATGCCCCATAACTGAGTATGTAGCCATGGAATGCAGTATGTAAGAATTGATAATGGAGTATGTATAACGGATAGGTATGTCTCAATATCCCTTCATTCACTTTACAGCTGCAGGTGACCGTGCTACGAATCAGCAAGCCTATGCTGATAGGCTGCTAAGGCTGCGCCACCAGGCAGGTTAGTGATTATTCTGCATGTATTGTTAGATAAAATATGGGAGAGAGCATGAAAGAAAGTGTTGTAGTCCAATAAAACAGCCATAGAATTGCCTGAATAAGACCTCTGCATGTACTGCCAGATAAAAATGTTAGAGAGGCAGAAAAAGAGTGTAGTAACCCATTAAGAAAGGTAACATATGTCTGGAATAATATCTCTGCAGGTGCTGTCATATAACATAAGTGAGTGAGCTTGAAAAATGATTGTTCTAACCTATTAATAAAGGTATAATATGTCTTGAACATGTCTGCCATGAACACCGTTAAAACAAATAAAGGAGTGAGCCTGTGGAAAAGTGTGCAATGTCATTAATAAAGGTCTAAAACCCAGAGTGTGTCTGTGTCACAGAGTCTGAAATGTTGTTGTACCCTTGCATTATACAAACAGTACTGTTTGAAATGTGCTGGCAACCCAGAGTTATGCAGTCCCATATAAAGTGGGTGATGGAAGTGCTAGTAGCTGTGAAACATATATACAGTCCACAATAGTCAGTTACTGGCTGGCATGAATAAGTAAACCTGGCACACATGTAGCATGTAATTATTCACAAGAAATGTGAGTGTGTGTTAAGAAATACAGGGTTCTCTACAAATCGAAGTGAAAATGTCATGTGAAAACATCCTAGATATGTAGATAAAGAAATATAAATGCAAACAAGAAATATGTAGCAGTAACACCTGCATCCTGGACAGTTAGTATGTCAGATATAGGTCAGGCATATATTGAACTAGCCAAACCCATGACACAACCTAATGTATGGTGGCAAGTGTAATAATACAGGTAGGGGATATACACTTGCAGTCACTGGGAATGTATTGTAGACTAAAAGGTCATTATAAGATGTTAACCAAGGTTTTTTCTACATCCTACCGTATGTGCATAAACCATGCAATTCCACACCTCAATGGGTATGTGAAACCTTAAATATTTGTTGGGACATATGTCCTATTGTTTCATAAATATTTGCATTGATGTTGATGCATGTGCCCTGTTCAAACACCACGATCATGGTGGCCTGTTGCTACCAAACATCCCTGCATGCTGTTGGAATATCCACTGTCATTCAATATATGCATGTGTTATGCTTGCTGTTCAACTGTTGGAACCTTGGTGTGTTGAGTTAATGGGAATATTACTGAATGCTGTTACAACTAATCTGGAATGCTGTTGTTTATGTTGTAATTAAGCACACCTAATCACAGAATGTATGGGAAGGCCGGTCCCAGCGGACCCACCTGTCCCTCCTCAGTTGGCAAGTGCACCTGGCACCAGCAGCTCCGGTGCCCAGCCCGGGCTCCCCTCCTCCATTGGTCCTGGGCCACCTTCGGGTGGAAGCGCTGCAGGGGATGGGGCTCATCCCCCCCGTGCAAGCATGGACAAAGAAGGGCCACCTGTCACCCTTCAAAGGGTTCAGGCTGTGGTGCGTAGGGAGATCCAGCGTTCAGTCGCTGATCCCCTACGCCAGCTTGAGGCGAGAGTGGTGTGTCTCTCGGGTGAGCCTGTCCATCCTACTCAGCCCCCAGCACAGCCACCCTCGGGGCTGTGAAGGTGCAGTGGTGACTGCTCATGGGTGGGGATCTCAGTTGCACTGTTACCATCTGTGGGCTCATGGGCTTGCGATTTCCAAACAACCTTCCCTGTCAATTGTGTTCACCCACCCCATGTGTCAAACTCCACCTCTGTATGCGTCTTGTTTGTCTTGTCTGTTTACCTCCCCAACCTATCTCCCCAAATATACCTACATCCTCTACCTCACATTCCACTCTCACCTGAAAAAAAAAAAGGGCAATCTGTTCCCACAAAAAAATTACGCCCCATACATAGCTGCCCAATTCGCACACATGTCCGCTGGACATGTAAATTGATAATTCTAATTGGCAGTACAACATATTTTGTTGTCCTCACCCTTCTCTCAGGGGTGGAAGGTTTCAAATTTCACACCAAATGTCATACATATGCACAGCTGTTGCTGGTAAAGAAATGGGCAGCTATGGACCATCCCTACACCCATCCTACACATCCCGAGCTGGTTTCCCTACTGTCTTTCCCTCTTTGTGCCCCCTTTTTCACCACTTTCCTATCTTCCCATTTTCTTTTCTTAAAGGAAATTAGCGCGGGGGTTAGTGGGAGTAAGCACTTTTAAGCAGTAGTTAGTAGGGGTGCGCGAGTGTGAGCTTGTGTGCGCTTAGCTAAGCATTGCTAAGCATCACGCAAACCTGTGCAAACCCGCTTACAACCGCTTAAAAGTGCCTTAGTCACTCTGTATGACAAGGCCCTTGTACTGCTCAGCAGCAAAATAAAATACCCTTGTCAGTCTCGAACCTGGGACCTTGGACTCACCAGTCTGCCTGAAGTGCCACTACATCACAGCAGATATACAATAACTTAGTGCTGAAAGCAATATATCATGCATTACCATGAGTGAATGTAAAGGTAAAATAGGAATGGTATAACACAAATATTGTTCTGTGGGCCTTAACCAGCAGGTGTTGTTGAATTGCATGACATGACTGTGAAAAGAGAATCAGCCATGCTAGTAGGGAATAAGGTTAAGTAGCAGCTTATAAACCCCACACAGTATCAGAGCAGGATAAACACTGGCATATTTGCATAGGTCACAGGCCAGACCTCCCAACAGTGACTGCTCTACAGTGATGACCCTGATTTGTAAACAAATGCTAGCTGTGCCCCTCTGACTCCCTGTGAAATGTACTAACAGTAGACAGAAAGGTGTTGAATCTTACTTAATGACAAATGTCAATAAGTGAGTGTAGACACCGCTTGCACGTCAGAAAAGGTGTAGTAATAGATATGCTCTGAATCCCCCAAAGTCTGAACTGCAAAATGTCTGAACTATATCACAGGTGTATCCCAGTTATATGTACCTTCCCTGAGGCTGTTCAAATACATACGTGAGAGTATCTGAGGCCTGGAAGAGTCATAAACACAAAGGCATATCAGCTTGTCTGCTGTTACACACTCTGCAAATAGCTGTAGAATGAATCCCACAAGTATGCCCTTATGTAGAAGTACAACACAGAAATATCAAAGAATGTAGCCATGTACTGCTAGCAACCACCTGTGACAATGCCATTGTTCAGGTGTTGAAAAGACTGCTGTGGTGCACAGTCAAAGAATACTAGGCTGACCTCTGTCTACCATCTGGATATGTCCACAGGTGGGAGCTACTCAGACAGACTACAAGCCTTCATAGACTTACAGGTGCACAGCAACTCTGCATGTTCAGTAAGATAAACATCACACGATAATAAATAATGCACTCTGCAGTTCTGCACCCCTACCCAAAGGTACTATATACCCGTGTAGTCAGACACAACCAAGGGTGTAGGTAGGCATACACAGTACAGAAATATGTCCAGTTGTCCTGAGCAGACTGTGCTAATGTCAACACAAACAAACCACAAACTGTTCAGAAGTGAGTAACGTACTAATGACAGTATAGCAGTTCATAAACAGTGCATGTGCCTGATATTCATAATTGGTAGTACAACATACTTAGTTGTCCTCACCCCTCTTTCAGGGATGAAAGGTTTCAAATATCCCACCTAATGTACTGCATATGCACAGCTGTTGCTGGTAAAGAAATGGGCAGCTATGGACCTTCACCACACCCATCGTGTACATCCCAAGCTGGCTTCCCTACTATCTTTCCCTCTTTGTGTACCCTTTATCACCACATTCCTATCTCCCCATTTACTTTTCTGTCAAAGAAATGAGCGTGGGGGTTAGCGGGAGTGAGCACTTGTAAACAGTAGTAAGTGTGTTTGCACCAGTGTGTGCATGTGTGCACTTAGCTTAGCATTGCTGAGATATGATAAGCTAAGCCAAGCTTAGCTTAGTATTGCTAACATAAAATAAGCTGAGCTAAGCTTAGCTTAGCATCGTTAAGCGTCGCGCAAACCCACGCAAACCCGCTTACAACTACTTAAAAGTGCCTTAGTCACTCTGTATGACAAGGCCCTTGTACTGCTCAGCAGCAAAATAAAATACCCTTGTCAGTCTCAAACCCACACCTTGGACTCACCAGTCTGCATGATGTACCACTAAGCCACAGCAGATATACAACAACTTGGTGCTGAAAGAAATATAACATGCATTACAAGGAGTGAATGTAAAGGGAAAATAGGAAAGCCATAGGAATACATTGCAATCAAGAAATATAACATGCATTACAAGGAGTGAATGTAAAGGGAAAATAGGAAAGCCATAGGAATACATTGCAATAACTACTGTTGTATGCCAGTTAATTCCCTAATTCCAAAAGAAAGTACATACTCCCATGTATCCAGTGTTAGCATTAGGAGGTGGGAGTAAACTTACACACTGAGAAGAGTGCACTGGAAGAAGCAACAGTCAGGTTTCAGTACAACATGCATTCCACTGGCTACAACCCAGCGTCAGATACGAGACATATACCAACATTCTGACAGACACAACAGTGTCCACAACAAACAAGCATGGTCCCCACCTTGCAAAATTGAAAGGCATACGCCTACCTAACCTATCATTTTATAGTAGTGTCCAGAAATCACAGTGAGAACTACAATTACCACACAGCAGGCTGCATGCAATTACTAAATGGTGGGCACCAACTGGTGCAGAGGCCATCACATGCACATGTGCAGATACCTAAAAAAGCAGTCTGTACTTGCTGTCCACACATGCAATAATATCATTGCAGCAACTGGAGAGAGAGAGAGAGTGCGAGAGAGACAGACAGACAGACAGAGACAGACAGACAGACAAACAAACAGAGGCAGTTGGAGACACCAAACCAAAAAAAAAAAAAGAAAAAGAAAAAGAAACACGACAACAGGTACAACTGACAGAGGTGAGAAATACAAAGGTAAGGTATGTAACAGAGATGTATTTGCTGGCATCCGAATGATGTGTCTGAAGGGTACTCTACATAGTGTGAACCCTCCATATGTGATAGCAGTCCGTATCTATATGTATATGCAGATGTGTATAAGGCAAGGGACATACTGCAACTGTTAGTGAAGGCTGGACATATACATGTAATTGAAGGTTGCTATGTGCACATATCTATGTAGGTTGTAGTGTGTGGCATTGAAAACAGCAAGCAGTGCAGGTATATGTCATGTGATGGTTAAATGCTGTGGGACTGAGTTACAGCCAGTGAGGTCTGCTACAGCTATACGGCCTCAGGACAGCGAAATGCATTCTGCACAACACTGTGCAATATTATTACATAATTGTATGTCTCACAACTGTTTCATAATTGATATTCCCACCATGAAAGGTGGGCAGTATATGTGCCTATATGTGCATGTATATGTACAGCAATGGATGTTTACAAGTATGTGTGTATATATATATATATATATATATATATATATATATATATATATATATATATATATATATATATATATATATATATATATATATATATATATATATATATATGTATATATATACAGATATATATGGATATATATGAATATATATATATATATATATATATATATATATATATATATATATATATATATATATATATATATATATATAGATATGTATATATAATATATATATATATATATATATATATATATATATATATATATATATATATATATATAAAAATATATATATATATAGTGAGAGAGGGAGACACGGGGTCAGAAGTATTGCAACAGGTGCCTGTTGACCAAGGCATGGACTGAACACCAGTGTTGATACTGCAGTGCTATACCCCATTCCAAAACACTTTACCCACTAACTACCAGATAGGTGGTTGCCTGCCTAACACTGAAGGTGTCAGAAGGGAACAGGGGACACAGGTGGACAGTAGCCTCCCCTTTGATATTCTCAGTGCCACACTAGTCTTGTAATCTGTCTACGTGGTACGTGTCATCACAAACGTTGTGTCATGTACGGAAATATAGGTCAGTGTTCCCCTGTACTCATCACAATGCCCCATGTGGTATGTACATCACATGACAACTACAGCAAGTGGAAAGGCCACAGACATACCTCACAAAGAGTAATACTGCCCTCAAACACATACCCTTTGCAGACTGGCTCACATAACCACAGCTACTGTGCGTTGCATACCGGCCACCCAGAGGTTACCACTGCCAAACATACAGAGGTATGTCACACCCATAGCAGTCAGACAACCACCATGTCAACACCTCATAAACCCACCGGGCTACACGGCCTAGGTCCCTAATCCCCGCCACCTCACTAAACAGCACATGCTGGAGGGATAGGCTCCTATTGGCAAATATGCCATACTCTGGAGTAAACCACCCAGCATTAACAAACAAGGCTCATCAGTAGCAGATGTCATACATACCCTTGATGATTGTCTGGGGTATAGGTAACATGCCCAGGGAATCACCTCTGTGTATCCGGTTGACAGGAGCAAGTGAAATCAAATTACATGTGTGTCAAAGGCCAGGGTAGCGTATGGCTAGGCTGCTGTAGGCCTTAGGGCCAATAGCGTATTACCTACCTATGATACAATGCACACACACATGTACTCAGTGCAATACCTGCTATGTGAGGTGGAATGAGTGTGACAGTGAATGTGTGTAAGGTCTGTAACGGTGTGATAGCTTAGTGTGAGGTTGTTTCTGTCATGGTCATTTGTTTCCTAGGTGTGAGTCCAGAGAAAGATGTGTCAGTCATTGGGATGCAGACATAGTAAGATGACATATGTTGAGACGTAGTTCCTTGTGTACGACTGTGGTGTCCCATCGTAGGCTGAAGCAATACATGTATGCTCAGTAAGTGGTACTGCTGGTGAATCCAGCTGACATTTGAACTGTTGTACTACCTGAAGCTGTAGGCCTAAACAGCACAGTATGGTGTATGTTCACATTCCCTGGTAACACTGTCTTGTGTGTATCCTGTAGTCTGCACAGATTACATATCTCAGGCATAGGTATCTGTAAGTAGGGGCACACAGTACTGTAAGGTACACAGGAAATGCTCATCTGTGTCAGCATACATTTGTTTGTTGTATGAATGTCTGATGTGTGTGTAATGATGCCTGTACCATGTCCGCAATTGCATGTGTGTTGCAGGGTTTGCGTGTGTACCTCCAACATGTATACTCTGTTACAGCAGTATGCCAGCTATATTAACAACTGTGCACATATGTTATGTAGGGGTGTAGCATCAACGACTAGGGTGTGGTACTGGATATACTGTAACTGTACTTCACATTCATTGCAATGGATGACATATTTCTTCATGCATTAGCTTGATATGTACCCCCGTGGCGAGGCTGTGCATTGTATCCCAAACATTGTGCCGAGTACTGGTGTATACTGGTTTGTTATATGGAGTGTGGCAGGCACCATCAGCCAGTTGTGGGCTGAGCACTGATATGTGGTATTGAATGTGTGTATCCTATGACAGACGAACAGATGCTATATATGGCAGTTGACTGATATCTGTACTGTATAATGTTAAGTGTGCCACATGACTTGCTCACACATATCGTTTACTTGTCTTCCAGGCTTATGGCTCATCAAAGGAATCCCTCCTACACAGCCGCAGAGGAACAGGAAATCCACCACAGCCTAGTTCAGCACTATACCCTGCTGTTTTCCAGGGCCAACCAGCACCAGCATGAGCGTACTGCACTGTGGCAAGATCTTGTTCGTCGGGTAAATAACATAGGCATGCATAACCGGACATATGAGCAGGTACGCCATCACTGCAGTGATTGAATTAGACATGTCTGGCGGCGTGTGTCTGATATCCATAGACAACAGCTTGCCACAGGTGGTGGGGTGGCCATACATCCCCCCCTCACCAGAGTGGAGGAACTGCTCCTAAGTGTGGTGGATCCTGGCCTACAGCAGCAACAACATCACACATGTGTCATCATGGAGGCCGGAGCCACCCAGCATGGTGACATGGAGCATGCAGGTAACATGCTCTAGCTGTAGACTACTGTTACCTGTATTGTTAGATTATGCATATGTGAGATGTGTACTGTGTTTAGCAGTTGTGCTGCCTATTGTATGCAATACTGATATTTTGAATAGTATCCGTACACCTATGCCTGTTGTTCTACTGTAGTTTAGCACACTCACAGTAGCAATGCCACAGTTGTGGCCACTGACAAACTATGTCATATTCTTGTAGGTCCCTCTGGTGTGACAGCAGGGCAGACGATACATGCTGGTGAATGTGTTAACACTTTAAAATTGGTATTGAAATGTGCATGTCATATGTGAGGTGTAGGCCATGTACACATAACACACCTACGCATAATGCATGCTGTGCACGTTTGCTGTGAGATGTTAAACATCTCAGTAAAGTCAGTAGCTGCCTCAATCACATGCAATGCACAGAGCATCAGACACAAATGTGGCAACACTGTACTGCACATTGGATAGGCATAGTTGACACACATGTACTCAACATAACACGTTTGTCATACACAGTACACCTCAACATGCTACACATAGTGTAACCGGACACCCACTGCCAGGTCACACTTCAGTATCCCACATGTCATCCACACACCACACATAATATACCTGAGGGGCAGGGGCCTAGCATGGGGCTGTGCAACACTCATCAACACATAACACAGTCATGTTAGGCAATGCTCCCTATTGGGCACCTCACACACCCTTGTGCAATGTGGCTGTGTAATTGTGAACTTAGCCACGGCACTGCAGTTCAGGTACAGCATGCTAGGCGGTGGTCTAGCACACTTTAGTGGCCTTGAGTGACCACATGATGCATGATGATGATGGCTAATGGTACTACACCCCATACAGTTACAGTGACCACAGTACTACAAATAGCTGTCATTGCTTTGCACCTCCATGTTGTGTGTGTGCACACATATGCACCTATACACATTATGCATAGCATGTTGTGTGTGTGCAAACATATGCAACTATACTCAATATGCATAGCAGTCGCATTCTGTACAAAGTGACACATATTTGTCCTGGAATGCTATTGGGTATATAGGTCACATGACACACATTGGGTATGTGTGATGTTTAATGTTGCAGTCATGTACCATGCAATGTCATGGCTGGCACTGGCATATCTGGAATATGACCCACACTCACCATAACCACTGTACAATGGCCATGTCCAGGATTGGTATTCCATCACGTATACATGCACCACCCATCCCGTGTGCGTACATTGCATGCATGTGCTACACCTGTGTCCACAATTATCTGCTACAGACACAGGCACTGCAATCAGACATGGAAATACATGTGACACACAGATAACACATGCAGCCATGGTATGTATACCTGTGAGTGATGGTGCACAGGACATTGCAGAGCTTATAATACTTGCACAGAAATGTCGTGTCCTTGTACACATTGTGTTCCAGGGTGTAGGCAATCACTGAACATGTACACACATGCACCACAGCCATGCACACTGTCATTAACTATGGCTGTCTACACTCACACTGCATGGACTTGATCAACACATATTCTGCATGCTGACACATGTGACGTGACTGTTTGCCTTGTGATACTGTCACCCACCTTCAACCACTATTAAGTATGTTTTAGATTGCTGTTGTGTGTGTGTATCTGCTGTAGTGAGGAGTGTGCATGTGTTCCTGTGTGCATGTGTTCATGTGTGCATGTGTGCATGTGTTCATGTGTGCATGTCTGTATGTGTGCATGTCTGCATGTGTGCATGCATGCATGTGTGCATGTGTTCATGTGTTCATGTGTGCATGCGTGGATGTGTTCATGTGTGCATGTGTGCATGTGTTTATGTGTTCATGTGTGCATGTGTGCATGTGTTCATGTGTTCATGTGTGCATGTGTTCATGTGTACATGTGTGCATGTGTGCATGTGTGCATGTGTGCATGTGTGCATGTGTGCATGTGTTCATGTGTGCATGTGTTCATGTGTTCATGTGTTCATTTGCAGACTATAAAGTGTGTTTCCTGTCTTCCTCTCACAGGTGCTGAGTTAGGGGTTGGCGAAAGCAGCAGGTGACCTGAAGCCAGTGCCACGAATAGTGGTGATGATGACACATGTATATTGGCACAGGAAGATTTGACAGGGTCTGTCATTGGTCCGCCAGTCAACAGTACACAGCGTTCAACCCCATCTATGTGCACACTCATACTGTCAATACATCCCTCACCACCAATGGCCATAGGCGAGGGACAGCATACAGTTGGCATTGACCAGGAGAGTGTGGTACCCATGGCACTTGCATCCCCTCACAGCAGCCATAGCCATAGACCCGGAATGGTACCACATAGGCGGAGGTCCAGGGGTTCTCAGGGGAGCACCACTGGTCGTATTGCCCCTGGCAGGCGTGCCCTCACAGGTCTTACGATGACCAGTATGTTCCAGGCTGTAATGCAGGCTCAGGCATGTATGGAACGGTACACCAGGCAGGGACTTAGGGTGCAGAGGGCACATTACACTGCTATCAATGACAGCATCCGTGACCTTGCTGGTGCCATCTAGACTTATGCCAAGGTCATTGATAGACATTGGGGGGAGACATTAGATGCCCTCCACAACATGTCTTCCATGAGCCAGGACCGTGCGGGATGGTTGCGACGTTGACGTGGACGCATGCCAGCAACAGCTGGCAGTGGTCGCGGATGGCCCACAGTTCACAGCCGCTCCCGTAGTGGCAGTACCAGCCCCAGCAATGCTGGGGCTGGCCTGTCCATTGACCATCCCAGTAGACCACGTGCACATGGCTCTGGCCAGTCCCAGCAGGGACATGGGTCCAGTCATCATACCTCTGCCTCTGATGACAGTACCCAGTCAGGGTTGGTACCCAATACTGTCCGTAGCACCCTTGCCAGGCACAGGTACTGTATCCATGGCCAGAGACAGTGATCTGTACAGCCTAGCAGGTACAGTCTGTGGCTGTCCCACAAACTACCGTATATGGCAGCCACATGGTGGAGCTGTGTGCATGCAGACACACACATTAACCAAACAACTAGGGCTCACACATACACACACATTACATCAACATTGGCCCATGCTGTACTGTTGTCCCTCACACACACACACACACACACACACACACACACACACACACACACACACACACACACACACACACACACACACAGACATGTCGATTGGATGGGTCAATGTCAGACTCTGGCAAACAACAAAACGCCCTGTGCATATGATGATACCTGTGCCACCTCCTGTCATCTGCATTATTGATGGAGGGACAGGCTAACATGGTGCTGATGCACAGGGTGACACTATAGCAGTGTAGCAATAATAGCAAGTTGTCAACAAGGAAGTGTAACTACATCCTTGTAGGTATATCTGAGCAGACATTATGCATCAAAGCTCTGATTGTCAATGTAGCATTATTTACACCACTGTTAGGTCTGAGTATGTATAATCCATGCATGTGCCACTTGGCTTAAGTGTAATGTGTTGCCAGCATTTGTTAGTGAGCGGACAGTACATGTGTGATGTGTGCAGTACAGATTAGCAAGTGTACATCTGTGAACATGGTGGGTGCGCACTGTCTGGATGTATGTGCATAGTGGACACATGGGACGTCTGGATGTACGTGCATAGTGGACACATGGGACGTGTGGCATACCCTGTCGTACACATTGTTAACATCCCATAGCATCTTTCAATGGCCAGTATGCATTCTACCACAGTTATGTACTAACATGGGTAGACGTGTGTATGACATGGGTTGACACTATGCTGGGGGTGATACCATTAATATCTGTCAATGATTTGCGGTCTAGTAGTATACACAGCCTCAACAGCATGACTATAAGCAATCATTGGATGATGTCCTGACAAATGACACACAGTAGTAGGGAACCCAGTAACAATTGGATCCTTCCATTGCTACACTATAACACTAACCAGTGGTAATGACCACCACCCATTCCTGTGACCAAACCTGTTTGTCATATAGCCCCCTTGGGTACATGCAGACACACTAGGGATGTGTCCATCCAAATCTGGAAATGCATGGATTGGCCTACAATGCATTCCCTGGATGGGACGCATATCCTACACAAGGGTATCATACAGACAGATACCTATTGTCTGATACATGCTTTATAGCAGTAAGCCGACTATGGCATAGTCATCCTCATGTACTATACATACTATCCCATCAGTACCACACAGGTGGTAGCCCTCAACATGTATGTTGGGTACCAATGTGTACATACAGACTCATGTTATGTCATGTGTACCTTGGTATCCACATATCCATAGGTATTGTGGAGTCCCAAGGTGTATCACATAAGACATTAGAGTCCTGAATGCATATCCACAAGGCAGTCATACACCTATAAAGACTGTCCATTCTTGGCAGACTTTGTTGTGTATGACCATGTCTAACATATAGCCCAGGCATATAGCCTCACTCACACTACTCTTAAGTAACTGTCATGGGTGTGTGTGCCACAGAACGTGACAGTGGACGGCCTTGTCACATACATACATATGTGTCCTATGATCTGAGAAGCAGTGGCACAACCTGTCAATGGCAACAAATGTATTCATGTAGTATGCAGGCTTCACACCTATGTACTGATTGAGAGGACATGTACACATATATATTTACCACGCAGATACCTGATGTGTGCATTGCACTTACTGTTGTAATCATACTATGTCATACCATAGTAAAAGCAAAACCCACACTGCATTGATCAACAGTGACACTCACACAGTCAGCATTTGCAGGATTCAAACTCCTACCTAACTATGTCATGATATTTGAGAGAGACACATTAACATGGTGTGCTATTTGCTTTATTGGCTGGTTTCCTTTGTCCGGCTTTATTTGTAGGATGGTGACATCATCAGTGTTTCCAAAGAGGAATGTACCTCTTTTAGTGAGTTTTCCCAGTCTCCAAAAAGGGGACACTTCTCAAAGGAAACTGCACACATATACACACCCCCCCCCACACTCACTGTTTGCAGGATTCAAACCCCTACCTAACTATGTTATGATACTTGAGAGAGATGCATTAACACGGAGCGCTATTTGCTTTATTGGCTGGCTTCTCTTCTCCAGCTGTATTTGTAGGATGGTGACATCATCAGTGTTTCCAAAGAGGAATGTACCTCTTTTAGTGAGTTTTCCCAGTCTCCAAAAGGGAACACCTCTCAAAGGAAACTGCACACACACACACGGTTTGCAGGATTCAAACCCCTACCTAACTATGTTATGATACAAGAGAGAGATGCATTAACACGGCACGCTATTGGCTTTACTGGCTGGTTCCCCTTCTCCTGCTGTATTTGTAGGGTGGTGACATCATCAGACTGGACATGGTGATGTGTGTACACTTTGTTTTATGCCATTCCAGGAATGGTCCATGTGGGTCAGCAGGTGTCAACAGCTTGAACAAGACCTCAGAATCCTTACCTTGTGTGATCTATCTGTGGGCACACTGACATTCCGTCATATGTCAACACATATTTATGCACAGCTTGTTGGTTTTGTGGATACTACATGTGTCTGGGATGTTGATAAAGGGCTATTCAAAGTCTATGTGACACATCTGTAGATGTGTTCATTGATGTATGCTCTGGGTGGCTGCCTTGCAAGCAGTCTAGCGTATTTGGGAACCATGATCCGCACATGAACATAACACAGTTGGTAGGGTTGTGTGTATGTCAGCTTCCAATAGCTCTGTTTATGACTGCAACCATGATGGACTCCATGACCTTGCAGATCAGACTTCATAGGTGTACTGGACTTGACTTCCCATGGTGTGTTGTGCACCAACACTTGTAGGGAGTGCCATATGTAGCTGTGACACATTCAACGGTTCCACATCCTGTGTAGGGGGTGAGGCTCAGCTGACTGTTCAGGTACATGATCTGTTTGTTCTCTAGTTTGTGCATGACACATAATGGGAATCAATGTATTCCACTTGCTGCCATGCTTTTGGCAGTGGGGGTAGCTGCTCATCCATTCTACATGTGATATCTCCTGGTATGATGATGTGGACCATTGTCAGTGGGAGATGGGTATGTACATATGGGCCTGTCTGTCATGATGTTGGCATTGTCACTCAGGTACAGCTGGCCCTGACTCAGGACATATATGGGTGTACATTGCTATTTATGACATAGCTGAAGGCGGTGTCATGATGCAGTCTGGACTCCTTCTCATCTACTCTTTACAAAACACCAACGAACATGAGCACTAATCCCTGTTATACTGCTTTACATGCTTAACACCCTATTGATCCATTGTGATCAGGCTACAGAGTATGTCATGATAATATCCTGGCATGTCCAGGGGTCGGTTTCGTGTATACTCTTCAGTCCAGCTGGTGGATATTGTGATATTGACACAATGTCACATCTGCCTCATGTACACAGACAACCCTCTCCTCCTCCTGACAAACTCAGATATATGTGTGAGATGCACCTATATAGACATACAGGATGCTGAACTCTCTCGACCCATTACTGGCACAGTCTATCAGGTGGTGAAGGTAACCACACACACCACATATCAGTCTCACATATCCTCTAGTAACAGCACTCAAACCACATTATCACACATAGACATACTCGGATGCTGTAAATGTACTCTACCTAAGCAGCAGAGACCTCCAAAGCAGACACACACACACCTGCTACCCCATGACAATACCCACATATCACATAGTTCACAATGTCAGTGTGAAACACAGTCACTGCCCTTCGGGCTAAACAACACACCTAATACACTTGTAATAGGTGACACTTATTGTCAGACACACTGACGTACCACACACCAGCCATAACAAGGGAATAGTCACTTTGGGCTGTCTGTTGGGTGCCAAGATCTGCCGCATAACACAGGCAGTCAGGTCACTCCAAAGCAAGTACAGGACTGGCACCATCATTGTCCATGCTGGTGTGTATAACCTCAGATGTTACTCCCTGGACCACATGACATGATACATGGAGGAACACTCTGATCATGTAGCCCAGGCCAGTATGACCCTGACCTTGTCTAGCATCTTACACCCACCAATTATGATGTCACAGTATACGGACACACATATCACATTTAACAGTTGCCTAACAAATTTGTTTAATTCATAGGGGATACAGTGTCTGTCAGCCTATGGTGACATGCTCAACATGCCACGTAGCTTCACTATGGACAGCTTGCACCTGTCACCCTTGGACTTTGGAATGCTGGCTAAGGCTATTGCTACCACCATAGTGCCTTTTTTAAGCAGGGCTCAGAAGACAAACACACCTCCATAGACATTACAGGTTAAATGAAACTAAGGGTAATGCTGCTCAACAACAGTTGTGTTAACCTCATATTGTGGCCACTGAGGACTCACCTCAGTATGGAGGATAGTGATATCTGTGCACTGACAGATGCCTGGTTCAGGCTCGCTTATGCACACCAGCACTACCAGGTTATGTTTCATACCATGCTGTCTGACAACAAGACTTGGAACAGACAACACAACTAGGGGGAGTATCCGTATACATCACAGATACACACACCTACGGGTTAGTAGCACTGCACAAAGCATCACAGACCATACATATACAACTACCATTGTGCAATACTGCCTTTCAGTTTGTTGCCTGCTACAGAACACACTCCTAAACTCAGGAACCACACTCAGCTTTCGTGGGAACTATGGAGAATATGAAGGTCTCCACAAACACCATTATATTGTATGTCTTCATATACACAACTACTCACTGGGGATACTACTCATGCCCCAACACCCTCACCCAACAGTCGCTACAATTTGTAGACTCATATGCTATAGCACAACCAGTCAGCACAGCCACAAGGGGGATTACAATTTGGACCTGATCATCACCAACATGAGGACTCTATGTTCCACACTAGCGATATACCCCTCATTGGTAAGGTCAGAACATACATGTATCTCACTGGACATACATATACCCTCCACACACCCATCCTGGGTAATCTTGGTGAACTTCTCATGAGCCAACATCTCACGTCACCGAAGCAAGGTGGTATCCTTCAGAGACCCTGAGACAGTGGCAAATACGGCTCACACTGCTGCATCATTTACATACACATTCTATGGACACCTAGTGGACTGCATGGATTGTGCTATCCCAAATAACAACAGGACTCACTACTCCAATGGCAGGGGACCTGTGTGGTAGATCCCAGCCATTCAAAAGCTGTACAACATCAGAAGGAAGCTACTACATGATAGAGCACAATCCCAGACTGGGAAGGCATCTGTGATCTGTACTAGCAAACAGCTACGATCACTCATGCACTTTTCTAAGGGCCGCTTCTACCAGACAATTGCAACAGACATGTAGGACTATCACACAGCCTTCTTCAGTTATGCCAGGTACCTGGATGGACACTCACTGATATGCTGTGAGTTACTGCATACTGACTAAACCTACCCTGAACACACTGGCATTGCCAACATCCTGGCAAACAGGTTCAGTGCAGATGTCTCCCACACATCCCCCCTAAGGAGCAACTAACCATCCCAACAGAGTATAACCTCCCTGACATCACACAGTAACAGGTGAGTGCTGTCCTCCCCAAAGCATACATCACAGTATCAGAGTAACCAGACAGTGTCCCAGCCTGCATCTTACACAAGCATCATGACAGACGCAACCCTCACATTACATCACTGTTCAATATCGGAGTTACCACAGGATATGTACCCAAGGAATGGTGTACAGTGACAGTGACACAGGTGGTGCCACAACGGACCACAGACAATATTGCCCTATATGCCTAACTAGCCTGTTCTGCAAAGCTATTGAGCGTATTGTCATGGGACTCATACACATAGACATCAGGAACCTACAGACACTGTGTCCTACACATTTCAGCATTGTTGTGGGCAGATCTTGCCTCTTGAACCTGTTTGTATTCTTTAAATGGCTAACAGGTCCATCGACATAGGGATGGCTGTCCACACAGCCTACCTGAACCCTGCAAAACCCTTCAACACAATAACCCACTGGGCCATTATACATAGGCTCACCAGCATCGACATGGACACATATCTCACACGATGGATTGATACCTGGATCAGGGATAGCACCCACATGGTCAGAATTGCAGGTGCCATGTCTAACTATACACCAGTTACACATGGCATCCCACACGGCTCGGTCCTGGGACCTCTCTTGTTCAGTATATATTTATCTGACATACAGGCTACCACAGGGGGAATATGGCTGAACATGTTTGCACTTGACTGCAAACTGGGTGCCCTGATCAACTCTCCAGCTGCCACATGCATACTCCAACAGGGTCTCACAGAGATGGATGACTGGTGTCTGAGCCATGGCCTACAGCTAAATGCCATTAGTTGCATAGTCATCCCCTTTGGGAATAACAACATGCCCACACATTACCACATAGGTAGTACTCCATTACATATGGTAGGAGTTGTTAGGGGTTTGGGGACATGACTTGTTCATACTGTCGCCTTTGACATTCACATTGCCAAAGTGGTTGGACACACCTATGTGGCCCACATTATCCCATATGGTTTCACATCTAGATCGAGTGAGGTCATTGTGCCCCTATATTCATCACATCCATGCTTGGTTACAATGCCACATTTGGGGTGTACCTTACCCAACACCTGCAGCAACTGAACTGGCCATGGAAGTTCCTCACCAAGCAGATCTAGGGACTCACACAGATGCCCTGCACAGTTCAGATGCAGTAACTCCAGCTCTACTCAGTCGCTTACCACCTACTTAGATATGATGTGTGCCTGTTGTTTACAGATATACCCAACCTAGAATTACTGGACATGCTCCAACTCAGGATATCCGACTCCCTTGGAGCTACACACTACAGGGATGTATACATCAGCACAGATGTTAATAGGACATTGTGGAGGAACAGATTCTTATCCCAGAGGCTCAACTCACTCCAGAATGTAATCCCAGTTTCACATAGGCAGAGCCACCCATTGACCACCTACTGGAGACATCTTGACGACTGTATGGGTGATCGTATGTTTACCCCTGGGATATCTCCTGTGTCCCTGCTAGACAGAGGCACAGTAGCCTAAATGTACATGGGCTATCTTGTGTGACCTACTATTCACACACACAGTGTAGTAATCTGACAGGGTTGCAAATGACAAACACACTCTGGCTAGGCTTGTACATGCCCTAGGGCAGATAGCCTGGTATCGACCTCTGAACCTATGCTAATGTTCAAGATGCACAATGTTTATTGCTGATACTGTTTGCAGGTCTTCATCATGTTTGCTTTACCAGTTTCTATGAACAACTTTGGTATCTGCAGAACGTATTTGATTATGACAGGGTTCCAATATATTATAGATGTGTCTGTTGTCATATGACTGTGTGCACAGGGTGGATTGCTGTATAGTGACAGGTTCCTGGGTTAACAAATGCAACTGCCAGAAATGCGTGGCCCACTGCTGTACTCAGACATGGCCTAAGTGTGTGAGCTTGCCCAGTTCTGCCATTCCGTGTTTTGTTGCCTGACATTTGTCTCATTTATTCAAGTGTGTGAGCATGCCCAGTGTGAGTTTTCAGTATGTTGCTATCTGAGGTCCACCACATTGGTTGATATGTGTGAACATGACTGATATTAACATTTATACTGTGTGTGTTGGAAGTCAGGTTCTGTTCTCACTGCAGGACTCACCTTTGTGTCATAACTCGAAAAGGATTATGCTGTGCCTGCAGGGTTTCCATGAAATACTTTGCATAGACTTATCAACATTCCTTCATACAGGCTGACCACTGCAATACTGTCATGGTTTAGTGGTTGAGTACTTTGGCTATAGTGCACAGTATTCTGGGTTCGAGGCCCATCACTGCTTTATATTTTCATACTGAGCAGACCAGACTGCTTAAGGGCCCGTTAAGCAAATATGAGCATGTTGGCTTTTGTTCGGCTATGCCCTACTTAGACCAGGCTTGTCCAACATTGCTCAATATTCACCAACATTGCTGGACGTTGCCCAATATTACCGAACATTGACCACAGTTGTGCTAGTTGGTGTGTGCGATTTTGTTTGCATATGCTACATGGTGGTAAATGCTGTTTAGCACTGCTTTATATTGCTTAACACATGCAATCATGTCTTAGGTGGTGCTGCAGGGCTGCCTATGTTGGATGCACATACTACACTCCCTGTACATGTTTGAAAGCAGGTAGTGTCAACTTAGGCATCCCTTTACTATATGTGTGAGTCGGAGAGAGGTATAATTTCCAGAGTTCCTACTGAGCCAGTGTATGTGCTATGTGTTGCCTCTTTGCCAAGGCCAGAGCATACTGGGCATGCCTCCTTCTGCCTACTGGGGCAGGCTCAGGTTGTTCCTCCTCTGAGTCACGCTCTGCCTGTGATGGCCTTGGCAATGGTGGGGGGCTGTTTGGCCCAGGCCTATGCTGGTCCTGCTGCAGCTGTTTTCGCAGGATCATATTATGTAGCATAGCACATACCATGACAATTTGGGTACATGTAGTTGGTGAGTACTGCAAGGTTCCACCAGATGTGTCCAGGCACCGGAACCGTGACTTGAGCAGCCCAAACACACACTCAATTACATTACATGTTTGTGCGTGTGCCTCATTATGGCATTCCAGTTCAGGTGTGTGTGCGTTTCTGATGGGTGTCATCAGCCACTGCTCCAGTGCATAGCCAGCATCCCCCACTAGGTGACCATGTGGGATGTCCCCACTGGCAAATGTCTGGTACAGCTGTGACAGATGCCAGATATGGGAATCATGGTAGCTTCCAGGGCAGCCTGCACACACATTCAGTATTATGCCCTGGGCATCACACATGACCTGGCAGTTGATGGAGGGGAAGCCCTGGCGGTTGAAGTAGACCCTACCCCGCTCGCCGGCTGGTGCTTTGATGCATATATGCGTGCAGTCTATTGCACCCACTACCTCAGGGTATTCCGCTATTTGCTGGAAGAGACGCATATTGCTGGTCAATACCTCATGGGAATTGGGGAAATATACATGATCACCGACATGTGCTGACATGGCATCCAGGAACTGGTGTAGTACCCTGGATGCTGATGCCTGTGATATCCCCATCATATCACCAGTTGGTCTCTGGAAGGTACCTGTTGCTAATATTCTTAGGCCAACACATACCTTGGTTTCCACTGGGATGGGCTCCCCTCTGTTGGTTCTGTGTGTGAGGCGTGGCCTGCACAGCTCAACAATTTGCTGCAGGAGGTCTCTGTCCACTCTATAGCGCTCCACTATCTCCAGCTCATGTAGCCCCTGGTAGGTTACCCTGGGCCTGTGCACTCTTCCCCGTCTCCTCACTGTGGGTTGTCCAGCAGCATTTCCATTGTCACCACCCTCAGCATGTTGCATATGTTGCCTTATAATAGCAATGGCAGCCCCTAACATTTCTTTGTCTCAGTAAAGCTTTTTCAGTTTTCACTTCTATTAGCTTACTGCAGTGTCTGTTGTGCGAAACATACTGGACTGTTGTTTGCAGAGTTTTAAGTACTAGGCTGGGCTGGGCTAGTGTACTGCCTGTGTAATTGCCTGATTCTGATTGTTTTCACCTGCTAGCTCTGCTAGTACTCCCTGGTAGCTTCCTACTATTTGTTGTGCTTCCTTTTTCCTTTCTGTTTCCTCGGGGGGAAGCGCCGCTCACACAAGTGCAAACACGCGCACAGCAGCTAACACGTGCGCACACATGCTTACATGGACTAAAACTTGCTTATTCAGGTTAAAACGCGCGCACACCAGCGCAAAAGCTCTTACAACTCTTTAAACAGCCTTATACATGCTTACTCTGCTTACACGCGCGCACTCTGTCTTACTCGGGTTTACACTCGCGCACACTCGCACATACCCATTCAGCAAGAAACTTTGGTGTTATCCACGGCATACACCTTCCATTTCTTGGCTTTCTCTAGCCTACCTGTTGACACACCTCTTTCCATGATGTCTAACTGACAGCTGACACATGCCACTCTGCTCCAATGAGCTTCACTTCTTTCATACATACCCCCCTCGTGATGTCACCTATCTTCTACTCTGTTACTCCCCATATCCTACTCCTACACTCCACTGACTGTGCTCATTTGCTATGTAAACTTGCGATTCACTATCCTAACACTCATTTACATAGGATTGCCTACTAATGCTTGGTTACATCTCTTAGACTGAGCTTCCCCCTTTGCAACTTCTACTCGGTGGCCATGTTGTCTTTAGCCTGCCATTCCCTTGCATTGTACATTAACAATTTCAATAAAATCCACATTTGTGGGTTTTAATTTTTAGTATTCTGGGTTTTAGAGCGCAGCCCGTTTGTGCGGTGCTTCGCTACACTTAAACATTGGAAATCGGCGAAAAAAAATAAATTATTTTTATTTTCATATTGCATCAGAAAACATTTCCAATGGCCATATATTTGGCCATTGGCATGCTTCCTGCACTGGATGCAACCTTTATTTGGAGCTGTCATGGCTCCGTTTTGCTATGTGCAGAACGGTACTCAGTTGTCAACTGAGTACATTTCTGCAAATAACACTGCTCTTACTCGGACAGGTTTGGGTTTCCTGAATCACAAATCTACCTCATTTGCATGCCTTTTGCCTGCAATTGAGGTAATTTGCATATCCCAGCCCTGTCCGTGTAAGAGCCGTTTTAGGAGCTCTCTTACACGCCCCTACAGGCTGTTCCTGGATCGCTCGTCGGACATGATGGCTGCATGGAGTCTTACTCTACTCTAAGACTCTGTGCAAGCCTTTGTGAATCTGGCCCAGTATGTTAACATGACATATTAGTTGCATACAGTGAGGCATTGTGGAAATTTAAATGTTATCCTGACACCTCAGTATAAATGTGTGAGGCACATATTGGATAATGAATAGGGGTCATATTATAAGGAGTTGATCTTACAGTTTGAGAGTGCTATTTGTGTAAGGCTTGTCTTGCAACATACTTAAATCAGGGGCCACTTTCCTAAAGGTCTGCTAACAGTGTCAGTATTAATTTGCACTGGATTAAGTCTTTTGGAATTTAACCCCATGCCAGCATTACATGCTAGAGTGGTATGGAATACTTGTCTTGAAACGTACTGATGTATATGCCTGTGTGTTGTACACATATGTGTTTTCTATGCATACTGAAGGCTGGTACAACTGAAGTATGTCTGATAAACAGAGTACTGTATGCCATGCAATGTACCAGAGTAATGTAATGAAAATGTATGATGGGCATGCTGGCTCAGTCAATAGCCTTATAGGCCAGATATGGTGACCAGTACATCGTCACAATAAATGTACTGTACTGTGATGTCAAGCAAACATTACACATTTCCTGTCACATAATTACAGTAATAAATATTCATTTCAGATATCTGCTTTTAAGGCTGATTGGGTTATGTGACACAGGTCAGTATAAAGTGTGATGCATTAGATACATGTGGCAGGTTTGCTATGACTTACCCAAATGGTAGTCATTCGATCGTCGGTTTGCAAGAGGCACTTAATCGACCCCCAGTATATCAACTATGTATGGTCAAATCGCATGGTGCACTTGACCATTTGATAATCAATGTACCCACACTGTGAACGGAGGTCGCGCTGCAGTGAGGAACAGGGAATTAGCCCATTTCCTCACTGTAGTGCAATCTTGGAGTTGGTATATTTAATATGCAGGGGGTGTGGGGGTCACAGCCCCCCTTGCAAAATAGTAGAATTAACATACCATTGAGTGTAGAGTTCAATGGTACATTAATGTGCATAGCAGGAGGTGACTTGACATCACCTTCTGCTATGTCGAACACATCGAATGATGTATTCATTTTTGTTTTAGTTTGCTATTCGGGATTTCGAATCAGATATTTAGGGTCGACATTATACATGTTCAAACCAAGTTGATTCGAAATTTCCATAGTAAACCCATGTGGCAATATAAGATGACTTGTCACGTGTATTATATCCACATACATATCACTATTGTGAGAGTGACCTCCTTTCTAGAACATTCATAGGTTCATAGGTTCATAGATTCATACTAGGCTACCTGCCCGAGGGCATTTACAAGCCTAGCCCATCGTTTTGTGGCTTACGCCACCCCTTTAGTATGGGGAACTATACCCATTATTTTGCTGTGCCTCTGTCGAGCAGTGACACTGAGGTAATCCCTGGGGTATATCTGCGATCTCCCATCCATTGGTCAAGATTTCTCTTGAACAAGGCCAGCGAGGTGCTCTGCCTCACATGTACCGGGATTTTGTTCCACAGCATAGGGAGTCTTTGGGTGATGAATCTATCCCTCCAGCACGTCCTATTAATAGCCGTGTCGAGGTTTAAGTCTCCGCCCTTGTGGCTCTGATGGATCTAGATTTTTGAGGTGAAGCATATTCATCAAATCTGGGTTTGACATGGCCTTGTATGTTAGGCAAAGGTCACCTCTGAGCAAGCGTGCGACTGAATAGAGCTGGAGTTCCTTCAGTCGGGCAGCATAGGACAGATTTTTGAGACCCTTTATCCTTTTGGTGAGGAAATTTTGTGGCCTCTCCAGCTGCTGCAAGTGTCGGGTCAGATACATCCCGAATGGGGCATTGTACTCAATCATTGGTCTGATGAGTGATGAGTAAAGGGAGACTATGACCTCCCTTGATCTAGATGAGAATCCCTTCATGATAAGGTGGGCAATGTAGAAGGTCTTCCTAACCACTTTAGCTACATGGGTGTCGAATGACAGACTACTATCAACCTGGGTCCCCAGGTCCCTGATAACTTCTTCTGTGCTCAGTGGATTGCCACCTATTTGGTAGCTTGGGGTAACCTTGTTTTTCCCAAAGGGTATGACTATGCATTTTTTGGCATTTAACTTCAGGCCGTGGCTCTGGCACCAGTTATCCATTTCTGTGAGACCCTTCTGAAGGATATCTGTGTCAGATGTGTTTTCTACTATGGCCCAGTTTGCAGTCATCTGCAAACTTTGTCAGCCATAACCCTCCTGTGTTTGCTTGTACTTGGAAAAGTAGATGCCAAACAAGAGTGGGCCCAGGACTGAGCCCTGTGGGACACCACTTGTGACAGGCTTTGAGTCTGACATGGCGCCAGCAACTCTGACCCTGTGGTTTTGTCACTCAGCCAGTTTGCAACCCATCTTGTGATGTATGGGTTAACATTTAAGCTGATGAGTTTTTCAATGATACCCGAGTGGGGTATTGTATCGAAGGCCTTAGCCAGATCGAGGTAGGCTGTATGGACTGCCTTTCCCTCGTCAATGGCTTTGGTGACTGTTTCGAAGAAGTCAACCAAGTTTAAAAGGCATGATCTGCCTTTGACAAAGCCAAACTGGGTTGGATCCAAAGTCTGCAAATTCCCTATGTCTTTATTTATGAGGTCCATTATGATCCTCTCCATGGCTTTGCAGATAAGGCTTGTCAAGCTAATGGGCGGTAATTTCCAGGGTCGGTGGAGGCACCGCCTTTGTGAAGTGGGACCACAGTTGCAGTGCGCCACTCCTGGGTAATATCCAGAGGTAAGACTTTGATTAAACAGCTGTCCTAGCTGTGGGTTTAATTCCTCATTGAGTTCATGGAGCACACAGCCGGGGACACCATCAGGTCCCATGGATGCTGTGTTTTTGCTTTGGAGAGAGCAGTTCTCACTTGGGCTGGAGATGTTTGGGGGCTGCAATCGTTTGGTATAGATATCTCTCCTTTTGGGAGGGGAAGAAGTTTGCACTGAACCTGTCAGCCAGTATGTTGGCAATGTCTGTAGGATCAGTAATCTTCACATCATTTTGAACTAGTTCTGAGCATATCTGGGAGTTTCCTCCTAGGTTTCTAACATAGCTAAAGAAGGCCTTATGATTGTCTTTTGAGTCTTTAGCTATTTTTCTCTCGAAATTTGCTTTGGATGATTTTATGAGAGCTCTTAGTTTTTACTTATAGTGATCAAGGGTGTCTTACCTTTTAAGGATTTTGCTCTATCTTGTAGTAGCTTCCTCCTTTTATTGTAGAGTTTGTTTATGGCTGGGGTCCACCAGACTGGACGCTTGCCTTTGGTACTAAGAGTCTTTGTTTTGTTTGGGATTGCCTTATCCATGCAGTCCTGCAGGTGCTGGTAGAAGGTGTTTGTAAGTGATTCAGCGGCTTGAGTACTGTTTTCCGCTGGCTCGGGGCCTTAAAGGAGTCCACACTAGTCTTTAGAAGTGTGTACTCGCCTTTTGAGTTGTTCTTTACTGTGGTCTTTTTTTTTCGAGGGGGGGTGGGATGAGGACCTCCAGCGAGATTAGTTTGTGATCTGATCTCACCAGTGAGGGGTATACTTCTGGTGTTGAACATTGTGCTCCCATGTTCGTGATGATGAGATCAAGTATGTTATCTCCTCTTGTGGGGATGGTGACTAGTTGTTGCATGGCATTTGAGTTTATGAATTCCAGGAACTTTTGGGCTAGGGTGTTTGGGCTTGAGTAGTGTTCCCAGTCTATATTAGGGTAATTGAAGTCACCTAGTATGATGGTGTTTGGTGATACATTTATCCCCTCTAGTGTTTTCAGGAAGGCCATGTGAGGTTCCTGAGTTTGTGAGGGTGGCCTGTAACATGCTACAATTTGCAGAGCAGTCTTGCCTATGGTTAATTGCACCTGGATGGTCTCTGATGCATCGTGCGTTGCCACCAGTCTTGAGGTGTGGGTGTCCTTGATGAATATGGATACCCCCTCCTTTCTTGGTATTGTCCGTATTTTGGGGCGGAACGCATGATATGAGGTAAAACCTGATAGCGCTGGGGTGCTCTCAGGAGCCTTGAACCAGGTTTCTGTCACAGCACAGACATCGATGTTCTCCATACTGAGAAGGGCCTCGAGTGCGTGCATTTTGAGATTTAGACTTCTGGCATTGAGCAGCATTACCCTTAGTTTTTTCCTTTTTGTGTTCTAGGGTGGTAGGTTTAGAATTTGAGCCTTGCCTAAAAAGGCACTATGGGGTGGCAAGAGCCTTTGCCAATATCCGAATCCCAGGGTGACAGGTGCAAGCCGTCCCTTGCGAAGCAGCGTGGCTTGTCCAGCATGTCATCCCAGGCAGACAGATACTGGATCCCCTTTGAATGACACCAGTGTTTAAGCCAATTGTTAAAGCTGATCATCTTATCTCTGTATTGTGGCATCACTCTTGGTGAAGGTAGGATACTGCTCAAGGTCAGGGTCATACCTGCCTGGGCTACATAATCAGAGAGCTCCTCAATGTCTCTTTTCATGTAGTCCAAGGAGGTGCGTCTCAGGTCGTTTACACCAGCGTGGACAATGACTGAGTCATATTTGTACTTGCTGTTGAGAGACCTGAGTGCTTGCGTTATGTGGCGGATTCTAGCACCCGACAGGCAGCTTACTGTGACCTTCTCCTTACTCAGTCTGGTGAGCGGGACATCAGTGTGTCTGACTATGGAGTCACCAATGACTAGTGTGTCTGGCATTGTGTTTGGCCTTAAGGGCTGTGACTGTTTGACACTCTGACTGTGAGGTCTATGTGTTGCAGGTGTTGTGTTCTGAGGTGGTGGTTGTTTGGGTGTCTGCTTTGGTGGCCTCTGCTGTTTTGGTAGATTTTTGATCAGAGCCTCCGAGTATGTCTTTGTGTGTTTATGTGTATGATTTGAGGTTGTAATGGTGCTATGTGAGACTGGGTCTATAGTGTGTGTGGTAACCTTCTCCTCCTGACTGGTCTTGCCAGTCCTGTGTTGAGAGAGCTCAGCCTCCAGTTTGGCAGTA
Source organism: Protopterus annectens (assembly GCF_019279795.1). NCBI lineage: Eukaryota > Metazoa > Chordata > Ceratodontiformes > Protopteridae > Protopterus > Protopterus annectens. Next base: position 1,758,416,605 of record NC_056731.1, on the reverse strand, counting down.
TAGTTGCATCTCTCGCATGTATTTGTGTTTTGTGGGAGGAGGAGAGGGTTGTCTGTGTACATGAGGCAATTGTAACATTGCCTCAGTATTCCCAGGTTCATCAGCTGAGCAGGAGAGGATACTAGCAACTGATCCCTCGACATGCTAGAAGGATAGACAAAAACTTTAAAAAAGATTCAGGGGGACGTGGGTGACCGAGAAATGGGGGGTTACCTTTTTGGGGTACTATGACAAGAGTGCCGTATCAAGGTAATAAGTACTGTAGGAGCAAGTGCTAGGTTTAACAGATAGAGAATAGTCTACTTGGAGTCAAGTGGAGATGATCTTTTTAGTTATAGGATACGCTGATTAGATCAGTAGTATAATGCTTCATTAGCATTTATTGTGCATTGTGTAATCTCTAGCTTGTTATACTACACATACGCATACGACTTCCATCATGTTTTGCAACAGACTTGTCATAGCAACACATTGTACTGTGCCACACAATTTATATGATTTCTGCTTATATACACACGTAATGAATATGTATTTTAACTGGTATATGCATTTATATGCAAGCCTTATCAATTATTGTGTTTTATTTCAGACATGTTTGGCATATGACACTTATGTACATTACACAATATTTTGTAATTTAGTATAGACTGAATGTATGCCTGCCATCACATAAGGTGTTATAGCTGGATAAGGTCAAACAGTCTGTAACATTACCTGTGTAACAGCTGCAGCATGTAGACTGTTTAAGTTTTGTCTGTATTTTCATTTAATCATCATTTATAAGTTAATATCTATTATGTAAGTATAATGTTTTGTTCCTGTGTTGAAATTTGATAGAGAGTGGGGCCCATGCCAACTCACCAATCAGACGAGAACAATGACAATGCACCAGTCCTCTGCCAGCTGAGTCAGACTCCAAGGACTAGGATGGTGACCACGATGGGGATGATAGTTAAAATGATGACAACAGACCTGGACCTGCATGTGCCACTGTTCCTGCAGCTCAGCATAGAAGACATTCACCACCATGGCAGGTAGATGATTTTCAGGATGACATCTGGGATGTAGTGAAAGAGGTGTTCCAGACACAGATGAGGGACCTGATAGGTAACTTTTTCAGGACATTGTGTAAGGTACACATGACTCATTCTAGGAGATTGCTAGAGAGATCTTTTGTGTTGTTTGACCCCATCAGGGTGGTCCCTTAGGAATATAAGTATTGTGTGTGTGATCCACTTACATAATGCTCCCACCATGTTGTTTTGCATATTCCAATTTTTACAGTCTAGGCACTGCTGTGCAGACATCCCATGTTGCTGTCATGTTTTTCTGACATAAGTCATAATGTACACTGCACATATCATGTCATATGTGGATTTATCTTTGCTGCTGTAGTATGACATAAATTGCCAATGACACGAGTCACCACTATTGTTTGCACGATCATCCCATGCTGTCATTACTGTATACATTGGTCCATATGGCCAGGAGTGTTACTCCTTCATTTTGTGTGTGTGCATGTATGTGTGTGTGTGTGTGTGTGTGTGTGTGTGTGTGTGTACTCTTATGCATGCAGTGCAACATAATATTATGTCTGGTAGACAGTAGCCCGGTATGTGACAGATATGACTGTTGCAGTTAGCGTAATGTGAGTGGGACATGATTGTTCTGATTCTGTTGTTAGGGTAGGGATGACAAAACTCACATACTACATTATTCTCATTCTTCTCACATAACACATTGAGGTCAGTCAAGTGTATTTATTTGTACATATTATCCATGTGTATGTGTTGCACCCATTTAAGTACTGATTTGTACAGTCTTATGTGTATTCAACAACATGACACGTCCTTGATTTTGTATCTTATGTAATATTGCTGGGTCATGCTGCTCCACTGGTACAATGCCTTGGATGTGCCATGTCATGGCAATTATTGTTCCATATTGTTTTAGAGTACTGTGCCAGGTACTTATTAACATGTATCCTCCACATACTGCATTGACAGTCAAAGGTCCCTTATTGAATATATACTGAGGTGATGCTTTGCTTAATATCCTTCTTGATTTCTTTTTTGTCTGATCTTGCTATATGGCACTAGCCAGTCTTTTTGAACATGGCTTATATTAGGATACATACACATGGGTTAGCATACATGTTTGTGTATACACATTTGTAGTGCATATGCACTGATTTACATAGATGTATATGTGTATGGCTGTAATATAATCAACACACATCTGCCCTTGTGTGCTGTAACCGATTATGTGAACTTATTCTGTTTTGTTGTCCTGTACTTGTATACACAGGGCTGATCTTTGATCATTCCTACACTTGTACTGTGATATGTATATCAATAATGGTGATTGTGCCACATGTTGTATTACATTTGCATAGCAGTATATATGGATATGTGAAATTCAAACCTACTTTTGTTGTGTTCCTATGTCATTTGCTGTCTAACTGTCACATATTAATGTGTTTGTGTCATTCATACACAGACATGTTTATAGCCATTCACAATGCACTATGCACATGTCAGATGTTGGCCTTTTGCTTCAATGTACCTTGTGAGGTCTTGCAGTCCATCTTGTGTTGTGTGCACCATGTCTCCTTAGCAATGGTTGTCTTGTTTTATTCTGTGCATACTTTCTCTTGCAGGCATTTCCTCACTGATGTAGGTCTATGTTGTTCATCTCCCTTTCCTTTTATAGCTTTGGCCTACATGCTTCCTAAATACATGGCATATGATCATGTACATGGTTGCCTTCCTGTAGCATATCATCATTGTAAATTAGGTGTGTTGATACAATATGACCGTGTGCCACCATTATGGGTGTCATACACATGCAAGGCATATCAGCACAAGGTGGCGGCAAGTGAGTAGATTCCATCAGAGTTTATGTTATACTTGTCTGTTCTGCATTACACAGACATTAGTATGTTTCTTTCCTATACATAGGCTTGCATTCCTTAGCATTAATTAATCATGTATGTGTCACCCATTTACTTCATATTCCATGTCATTGGTGTGGATATGTGTGATGAGCCTTCTTTCTGTTTGGCTTATGTAATGCCATTACATGTCACATATCAATGTTATATATCTGAACACCCATCTGTGCTCTCTCTGGCAATGAATATGCCTTTGATACATGGATGTCATTTCTCCTGTATTTGTGGTGTGTATACCTATTTCTTTATTACACAGCCAAATTAATCTTTTGCTGTGTTATGGTTGTTTGGCACTGTGCTTAGATGCTTGTCTTTCACATGTAAGGCTGGAGGTTCTAGTATGTTTGCCACTTATCTGCTCCTGGATTTGATCATCCTTGCTGTTGTTTTGCTAGCACTTACACTGCTAACAGTGTAGTAGATGATTGTATTTTACATCCAGTGTGTAGTGCAATAACAGCACTCCCATGTTAGTGTTCTCCAACACGCACCTACCATTGGTTATACTCCTAAGCAATGATTTGTGCATTGGTATATATATGTATTTTTACACTGCACCATGGCTGGTATGCACCCCTACCCTGTTTGTCATTTTTCCTTCACGCATGTTATGTAGTCTATATCTGCGATGTCTCTGTTATTTACCTACCCTTTATGTGTATTACTGACCTTTGTCCGTCATGTCTTGCAATATTTGCTATATGCTTGTGCCTGATATTTTTTTCACCTCCTCTTTCTGTGTCTTTTCCATTCCTTCTGTTCTCAAAAAAAATGGGACCTATCCCAACCAAAAAAAAAATGCCCATGACCCTCTGCTTCTCCCTCTGATGTTCCTATTCTGTCATACTACTTATATGTCCATCTTCTTCATCCTCATCCCACATCTGTTTTTCTATTACCCTATTTCATTGGGTTTGTGCATTACTTGTGCTCCCCACACACATCCTGCACCAATTGTTAGCTACTGTTAGCAATGGCAATGTGGCTGTGATTTGCCCTTCATCTTTCTTAAGTATTATTTTTTTTAATTAGAAATTGTGTGTACTACATCGGATTCTACAAAGTGTGATGGATGTATTTATATATGTCCATCTATGTATTACAATGATAGCCATAATTGTTTGTGGATATTTGTCAGTTTTCAGACAGAATGGCTAAAGCACATTTGTTTTCATTTAGTACTTTCCACATATTACTGAAAATTCCATTGGGCTCATATATCTTCCATAGATGTGCATTGGTAATGCAATTACATATGTTATTTTATGGACAATTTTTACTTAAATATGTATTTGACATGACTGACTGTGGTTGCACTGATGTCCATACTTTTCAACCTGTTAGAGCAAAAAATGTGGGCAAAGCCATAAATAAAAGTGGGACAAAGGCCCAAAAATAGGGACAATTTTTAAATATTGCTCTTACAAACTTAGAAAGTTGATAGAATAAGAGGTTTTGCATTAGTATGAATTTTTTGAAGAGTATGAAATCTGAAACTCAAATGTCTGTCATTATCTTCTAACTTCAGTCTTTAATGATTTGCCACTAATTTGCCAGAAAACAATAATTTTATGAAAAATGGACCAAAAATATGACACAAAAATCTGGACATTCTGTGAAAATCTTTACAGCTGAGAGTTGTGCTGATGTCACTGGGTACGTCTGCATTGCACTGAGGTGTTAGCAGTAGACTAAGGCATATTTGTATATTGCTTGGTTATCCACAAATCCTGCATGGAACTCTGTGCTGACCATTGAGCTCCAAGATGTTTTTGAAATTCTGCCCAATATGTTCTCATAATACACATCTGTAACAGTGTACCTACCTGAGATTTTCTGATGGCAGTAAGTCACAAACTTCTGCATGGTAATATGTGCCTACTGCCTGGATCTATGTGCACTACAGTTCCCTTTCTATGTGGTAAGTTCTGTGGTTCTGTATGTCATCATACAGTCTAGACACATCTGCTGTCAACTAATAGCTGATATGTACATCCATGTGGCACACATTGTTGTCTGTGCACTCTGCCCTGCATGTGGTCACCCATGGCTCACTATTGGTACCATGTTTAGTCAGTAGCTTGCTGCACTTCCTATGTTCCTATGTTCAGCTTGCTGCTGACCTTTGCGTAATGCATTTTATTCCTATCCTGTATCTTACATTAATGTTCCATGTTCAATTACTTTCTGTTTTCATTATCATTTTTCATTATCCAAAGCATCTATTTCAGAAATAGATTGTTTAGACAAACTAATAATTATATACTCTAGCTTCTTGTTTTTCTTCCATGGATTTAACTAAGCCTCCCTACACATCTTTTTTATTGCGATTTATTTTCTGTTATGTGTCAGAGCAATCTCTTGAGATGTTCTCTTTTCTGCTAAATGAACACTAACTAAGTAGTATGCAGGGAGAAACTTTAGTTTTATGACAGGCAAACCTGGTCTTAAATGCACACACACACACACACACACACACACACACACACACACACACACACACACACACACACACACGCGTGCACGCATGCACGCACACACACACACACACACACACACACACACACACACACACACACACACACACTCTCTCTCTATCTCTGAGGTGTGGTTGTCATATTATACATCTGAGCTGCACAGTCTTATTTTTCAAATACCATTTTTTAGCCAATAAGAATGAAGCTATGTACTTCCCTTTCTAGGCAGAAATTAATATTTAAGCACTATGCCTAACCTCAGTAACTTTAGAACTCCCAGTAAAGGACTGCCATTAACCTGAAAGCATGGATAATGGCACAACCTATTTTGGTCCAATAACGGATATTGTATCACCTCTGTGTTCCCATATATTTGTGGAGTTCAGTAAGGGAAGAGCACACAGGTGAGATAATTTATTTGGAGTCTTGAAGATATTCCCTTGCACATACATTTTCCAGATCAAAAGATTTCCTGTCTATGGTGGAAACATGATGTTCAAATGAGACAGCGTCATTCATATCTCTTATGACAGTATCTATGTTGAGTACCACTTCTAATGTAGTAAGTGGGAGCTGGGTTTTTTTCACTTAATTACTGTCCTGCACTGTCTTGTATTTAGCTTGAGACCATTAGAACACAATGGTTATGTCCCTGTACTGAGCCTGATTAGTTATGTATCTCTTAATACTTTGCTCTTCCTACCCATTTCTACTCATTAACTGTAATTCCTTCCTTATTAACCATAATACTATCTCCCTCTAGAACATCTTGATTGTACTAGCATGCTATGTTATGCCTGTATTCTGCACTGCTGAATTTACTGTGATAACCTGTAATATGCATTGCAAATATGATTTGTTTTGTTTAATGTTTCCTTATTTGTTATCTTGTTAATTTCATTGTTCTATCTTGGAGCTTATCTCCCCAGGCCTCTACTGAAAGTGGACATGTATCCAGTTAGACTAGCCCGGTCAACAAATGTAAAATAAAATAAATAAATAAATAAATAAATAATTTTCAGTGTACCAGGTATGTGAATATTCCAGTGACTGTTGAAGTAGCTTAGTATCAAAAAATGAGTGGATAACAGTGCCTAGCCTACAGTCACCAGAAAATTTGATTAGCCACACTGTTGAGATGTTGGCTTGGATGTCTAGAAAAATATTTGCCATCAAGGAAAGGGCACAGGATTAATCCCAGTGGTTACACCCTAGTAACAATTTTATGTTCGGAGAAGGTTTCAGCAACTTTCGCATCTTAGGATCTATGGGATAGCAAATTTGCAATTTAACTGAGAATGTATGTGCTTACATTAAGTTTGTCTATTTTTTTCAATAATATTAGTACAGGGAATAGTGTCAAAGACTTTGGCCAGGTCAAGATAAGCATTCTTATTATTGTCCAAAGCTTCTGTACCTTTTCAAAGAAGTTTACTAAGTTCTGGCGTCAGGATCTGCCCTTCAGAATACAAAATGTATTGGGGTCTAGATCAGTTAAGTTGCTGTTGTCTCCATAAATTGCTTCTAATGTGATATTTTCCATGACTTTGCATATAAGGTTGGTGAGACTGATGGGCTTATAATTACCTAGGTCTGTAGAATGGCCACCCTTGTGCAGTAGAATCATAGTGGCTGTTTTTCAGGTATCCGGCACAAAGCCTGTGGATTGGCTGAGATGGAATATTTTAAATAGAGGCTCAGTTAGTACTTACTTGGCAGAGATAAGAATGCAGCCTGATATGTTATCTGGTCCCATAGAAGTATTATTTTTTATCCTTTGACAGGGATTCTATGACTTGTTCCAAGGTGATTTCAAAGGAAACTAAATTGTCGGGGATAGTGGGGTGAAACAATGTTCGTAGTTGGGGTGATTAATGCTAAATTTGTCTGATAATGTCTTGGCTATATTCTTGGGACTGGAATGTGTGATATTAATGATGATCTCAGTGCATTGTTAGATGCTATTCCTTAATTTACTGACAAAAATGAGGAAAGATTTTTAGTTTCCTTTGGTATCTGTGGTGACCTTAAGTTTGTTCACTTCTATATATTTTTAATAGTAGTCTTAAGTTCCTTGCTTGTATGTTTCTGAATAGTTTAGAGGTAGGGAGATTTGGATTTCTTACAACTTTTCATACATTCTTTTGTTAATACTATTTATTAATACGATATTTCCACCGCAGCAGTGTATTATTGCCATTTACCATTATATTTATGGCAGATGATTGTCGGCTTTTCTATGCAGCTGTTTAGATACTGGCAAAAATCAGAGCTGAATGCAGCAACTTTCTTAACTGAGTCAATTTGAGGGAGGATCGCTGGGAATTTTATGTAAGCATTCTACAAGCTGAAGCAGGTTTGCCCTAGGAAACCTCCTAAAGAGAGTGTCATTTGGTGATACATGGTACTACTTGGCCTGATAAAAGAATGAGTGATTTGTGGTCAGATTTAACTATCGATGAGAAGATGCTCAGTGGTATAAAGGCAGGAGCAAGGTTAGTAAATATCAGGTCAAGTATATCAGAACTCGAGTGGGTAGTTTTACAACTTGGTCCTGTGCATTGGTATTAACAAAGTGTAGGAAATGCTGATAATATCCCTTTTACATACTTATATGCGTCATCTGGTGTTTGTGTAATTGAAATTCATTAGCAGGAAGGGCTTGATATTTAACCTCATAATGGTATTAAGGTAATTTCTCTGATTTTTGGGGGACATTGATGCGGGATCTGTAAGTAATATTTGGAATTGTTATGGGTGATTTGGATCTCCAGGAGTTCCGAGTTAAGGGCGTGGGTAATTTGATATGATAGTGTTTCTAACAAATACAGATACTAACCACAGTTATCTAAGGGCCTGAGGATGTGATAGGCAGTAAACCCTGGTATACAGAGGGAATGCTGTCATTGCATTGAGACAATATCTCAATAACTACACATATATGAATGTGTTTGATTTGCCGGGGGCCTCAGGTTCTGGCATCTTTCTGTTTAGACTCCTAGCACTGAGTAGTGACACCATAATGTTGTCCATGTTTGAATTTGAGTTTGCTATATAGAAATGTCCATAGGTTCATAGATTCATAGGCTGGTACTAGGCTATCGGCCCTAAGGCCTATGCAAGCCTAGCCATAACAATTCTCTGGAAATTTCTTCCTACAATATTTACTTATTTGGACCCCTGTCTAGCAGGGTGACTGACATGATCCCCGGGGTGAATTTCCTATCTCCCATCCAATCATCAAGGTTCCTTTTGAAAAGGGCCAATGAGGCGCTCTGCTTGACATGTATGGGCAGCCTATTGCAGAATATGGGGAGTCTCTGGGTCAGGAACCTATCCCTCCAGCATGTTTTGTTCATTGTGATGATAAGGTTTAGATCCCTGGAGCGTGTGGCTCTGAGGGATTGGGATTTCTTTAAGTGGAGCATGTCCAACAGCTCAGGGTTTGATATGGCCTTGTATGTTAAGCAGAGATCAACTCTGAGTAGATGATATGCCACAGAGTATAGCTGGAGTTTTTTTAGACGGTCAGCATATGTCATCTGCTTTAGGCCTGTGATTCTTTTAGTGAGGTATTTCTGTGGCCTTTCCAGCTGTTGCAGATGTCTTGTGAGGTACATACCAAATGGAGCATTATACTCTATAATGGGTCTAATGAGGGATGAGTACAGTGGGACAATGACCTCCTTTTTTCTAGATGAAAAGCCCTTAGTGATGAGGTGTGCCACATAGAAGGATTTCCTGACTGTTGTGGCAATGTGGTTATCGAAAGTGAGATCACTGTCCACTTGTGTCCCTAAGTCTCTTATTACACTTTCGATGTTTAGTGTCCTGCCACCTATGTGGTAGTTCATGGGTACATGTTTTTTTTCCAAAGGGGATAACTACAGATTTCTTGGCATTAAGCTTGAGCCCATGGCTCTGGCACCAGGCATCTGTTTCTGTAAGGCCCTTTTGTAGAATATCCACATCATTTGGGGATTCAATAATGGCTCCCAGTTTGCAGTCATCTGCAAACTTTGTTAGCCAGAGTCCCTTAGTGTTGGCCTGTACTTCATAGAAGTAGATGCCAAACAAGAGTGGTCCCAGGACTGAACCCTGAGGTACTCCACTTGTCACTTGTCTGGAGCTGGATTTGGAGTTGGCTACTTTTACAGTCTGGGTTCTGTCAGTAAGCCAGTTGGCAACCCATTGAGTGATGTAGGGAATTATGCCCTGCTTAATAAGTTTATCTATGATTCCAGAGTGGGGGATGGTGTCAAAGGCCTTGGCGAGGTCCAGATAGGCTGTGTGGACCACCTTACCCTCGTCCACAGCTCTGGAGACCGATTCAAAAAAATCAATCAGATTCAGGAGACAAGATCGGTCCTTCACAAACCCAAACTGGGTGGGGTCCAGTGCTTGAAGGTTGCCAATCTCTTTGTTTATAAGTTCCATGATAATGCATTCCATGCCCTTGCAGATCAGGCTTGTCAGACTGATGAGACGGTAGTTCCCGGGATCCAAGGCAGATCCTCCCTTGTGGAGCGGGATAACTGTAGCTGTGTGCCACTCAGTGGGCACGAAGCCTGAGGTGAGGCTATGATTAAACATGACACTTAGGTGGGGTGCCAGTTCATTTTGTAGTTCATGTAGTACACAGCCTGGGATTCCATCTGGTCCCATGGATGCTGTATTCTTAGCTTTGGAGAGTGCTGTTTCTACCTGTGTGGCTGTGACTATCGGAATGTGGCAATCTTTTGGTATTGAGATGTGCCCTTTAGGGGGTGAGAGGGGGTTGAAGTTGCCACTAAATCAATCTGCCAGGATATTGGCAATATCCTTGGGATCAGTATATTTAATGCCATTCTGTTGTAGCTCAGAGCAGATTTGAGCATTGCCATATATATTCTTGACATAACTATAGAATGCCTTGTGGTTGTCTTTGGAATCTTTGGCAATTTTATTTTCATAACTAGCTTTTGGGGATTTTATGAGGGATCTCAGCTTCTTACTGAGGCTGGTGAGGGAGTTTTTTGCATCCTGGGATTTTTCTCTTTTCTGCAACAGTTTCTTCCTTCTGTTGTATAGTTTGTATATAGCAGGGGGCCACCAGATTGGCTTCCTTTTTTTGGAGAAGAGCATCTTGGTTCTATTTGGGATGGCACGATTCACGCACGAGTGGATGTGCTCGTACAATGCCTTAGTGTAGGATTCTGCAGTCGAACTTCCAAATCCCGTCTGCGTCGGTGTTGTGAAGTTTGTCACTTCTGACTTCAGTAGCATGAAGTTGGCTTTGGAGAAGTTTTTTAAGGAGGTTTCCTTACTGGGGGGTGGGGGTGAGATGTGGATGTCAAGGGTGATTTGCTTATGGTCAGACCTAACCAATGAGGGTTGACCACCGGTGTGGAGTATCTATTTCCCATGCTGGTAATGACCAGGTCTAGGATATTGGAGTCCCTGGTGGGATAATGGATTAGTTGATTCAGGGCGTTGGAATTTATGAATTCCAAGAACCGTTGGGAAAAGGAGTTGGTACCCGAGTAGTTTTCCCAATTAATGGCAGGGTAGTTGAAATCACCCAGTATTAGGGTGTTTGATTGTATCTTAATATTTTCCAGTATGTTTAGAAAGGTGTAGTGAGAATCTTGGGGTATGGTGGGGGATCTGTAGCAAGCTACAATTTGGATTGCAGTCTTACCTAGTGTTAGTTGCACCTGGAGAATTTCAGATGCATTGTGTTGGGCAACTAGCCTGGAGGTGTGAATATCCTTGGTGAATATGGACACTCCTCCACCTTTAGTGTTTCGATCTTGGTTTGTGGCCAAAAAGTGTGGTAAGAATTGTAGCCTGGTATTGCAGGGATGCTCTCTAGAGCCTTGAACCTTGTCTCAGGCACTGCACAGATATCAATGTTCTCCATTTTAGGGATGCCTCGAGAGAGTGCATTTTGAGATTTAGACTTCTAGCATTGAGTAGCATTACCTTCAGATTTTGCAAGCTTGTATCTGTTACGATGGTGGTTTTATTCTTTGAACCTTGCCTAAAAAAGGCACTATAGGGGTGGCAAGAGCTTTAGCCAGTAACCTGAATCCCAGGGGTGACAGGTGCAGACCATCTCTAGCAAAGCATCGTGGTTTGTCGATCTTGTCTTCCCAGGCAGACAAACACTGGGTCCCCTTTGAATGACACCAGAAGCTTAGCCAATTGTTGAAGTCAATCATTTTGCCCTTATACTGTGGTATCATTCTGTGCGAAGGCAGGATGCTACTCAGGGCTAGGGTCATACCTGCCTGGGTCACATGATCCAAGAGCTCTTCCATGTCTCTTTTCATGTAGTCCAGGGAGGTACGTCTCAAGTCATTCACTCTAGCATGGACAATGACAGAGTCATATTTGTACTTGTTGTGGAGTGACTTGAGTGCAGTAGGGAGTGTCTGCCTAAAAAGGCAATATGGAGTCAGCAAAGCCTTGAGCCAGTATGCAGAAGTCCTGGTAGGAAAGGTGTAAGCCATCACTGGCAAGACAGGAAGTATCATTTACTATGTCATGTCAGGCCAGTACATACTGGATCACCTTAGGATGACACTAACTACTTTGCCAGTTGTTAAAGCCAGTTATCTTGTCTTGGTATCTAGACGACATTCTTGATAAAGACATGATACTGTTTAAGACCAGTGTCTTTCGTGCCTCTAATACATGCATAAAACGTTCCATCATGTCTCTCTGCAGATCCCTCAGGGTCTATCACCTCAGAAAATTCAGTCTGACCTGGGCCACCATTAGGTAATAATCATATTTAGGAGATTTGAGGTACCTTAAGGCCCTTGGGACATCATGGATCCTGGAAAAGACAGTCAGCATGGAGGTAACCTGTTCCTCTTCAGTCTGGTGAGTGATAGATGTGCCACAAGACTCTCCAGTTTTTAACATTTGAGCTACTTTATGGTCACATGATGAAGGGAGCTCGTACTTTAACTTACAATGAGTGGAAGACAGAATTCTCACAAGCCATCTGTTGTGGAATACGTCCTAACTTTTCCAAACAGGCTTAGGGAGCAGATGGAGCTAGCATAGGGGCAACTAGGGCCATCACAGCAACAAATATTCTGGTGTTGCTCCAAGAGCTGGAGAATACACCAATGGACAATGAGTGATTATTCTTATTTTTGTTTGACAGAAGAAGCTTCAGCAGCACAGTAGGATTGTTTCACTAATGTAAGAAAGGTAAGCAATGGTAATTATATGATGGTGTTACCAGGCAGTATCTGCAAATACAAACTACCATGTTAGCATGGTGAAGCCCATGATTCTGGTAGTCAGAATCTACAGAGGGTTACAGGAGGAATCGGAAGAGGATCTTGTGGTCAACATCACTGTGGCTTTGTCTGACTCCTCAGGTTATAGAGCAATGCTGCAAAATTGGCTCTTCTCTACGTAGTTCTTGCCATTAAGCCAGAGTATTAATAACTAGTGGAGAACTATGTTTGTACAAAGGCACAATAGGCAATCAAATAGGGTATCTGAAAGAGAGTCAAGTAAACCATGTGGGAGGAACTGAAGGAAATGCTCCATCTGTGGGTAACTCAGGAGTCCATCAGTCTCTGAGCCATACTGGTAGTGCTAGTGCCAAGAAAGGATGGGAGAACAAGCTTCTGTGTAGACCACAGGAAACTAAGCAATCATATAAAATCACATGCTTACACCATGCCTACAACAGATGACACCTTAGAGCAGGTGGATGGGACCAAGTATCTGGCTTTCAGTGACATTCATTTATTTATTTATTTATTTATTTATTTATTTATTTTACATTTGTTGACTGGGATAATCCGACTGGATATATGTCCATTTTCAGTGGAGGCTCAGGGAGAAAAGTTCCAGTAGACAAAATTAAAAAGATTACACAACAATTAGATACATAGAAAATATAATTCAAAAGCGTTTTGTATATTTACAATAGTTTAGTATGGTTCCCAATAGGAATTCACAAGTTACATGGTCAGACACATTAGAAACACAAATCATCAGATTGGAACAAAACATTGTTGAGTATTAAAAGTTAAGATACTATTTAGGTAGGATTATTATTTTGTAGCTTAATCAGGGTTGGTACAGGGACAAAGCCAGCTCACTTTGAAATACTGTTTGATGCTTTTTTTGAAGAGACCTAGGGAGGATTGAAGGGTTATATAGTTTGGTAGTGAATTCCAGGTTTTCCCAACAAAGATGACAAACAGGGATTCACCAGCTGAGTTATTAGCTTTGAAGGTTTGGACCAGTAGTTTGTTGGATGAACATAGTGACTTCAAGTTGTTGTATGGCTTTATAATATTATTAAGTTAGGGGCTATTTTCAGGTTTGTATAGAATTGTGTGTGCTATTAAGAGATGACTGAATTGAATTAAGCTGGGCAGTTCTAGCCACTCTAGTTGTTTATGGTTCATAACTAAGGGTTTGTAGCAAATAACTTTAACAACTGCAGCAATAGATAGTTCAGCTTTTATTATCCATTTCAGGTTGTATAATTTTACCAAACTGCCCTTTGTTGTGAAAACTGGACCAGCAACTTTCCAGATGCTGTTGGATTGCATCTTGGCAGGAAACAGAGACTGTGCTAAAGCTTATATTGATGATACTGCAGTCTATAGTGAGTCTTAGCAAGAATATGTTTAACATGTTAGGGACCAGTCTAAAAAGGTTAGGATTGACTATCCAGTAGGAATGGGAGAAGTGCCTTGTCTTGATCATTGAGCAGGTGGTGCAAAATCCAACCCAAGTCGGCTAAGGTGGGAGCAAATTAGGCACAGCATGTCACTGTTGCAAAAAAGCATGCAGGGCATTCTTTGGAATAGTAGGGCATTATGGGAAGTTAATCCCTTACTGTAGAACAATGGATATACTCCTCTAACAGACCTTTCTTAAAACAACAGACCAAATCAGATGTTTTGGACAGTAGCTTGTAAGCAGGCATTTCAAAAGCTCAAGGAGGCCTTAAGTGGACTCCCATGTACTTTCCAGTCATGATTACAACCGTGAGTTTATTGATGCTTCAGGCCTTGATCTGGGGACTGCACTTAGCCAGGTCCTTTTAAAGGAAGAAGAGCATGCAGTAGCATATCTCAGTTAAAGACTTCAGCCAAGGGAGGAATTATATCCAGCTGTGGGAAAAAAAGAACATCTAGGAATGATTTTTTGCTCTCCAAAAGCTTCAACCCTACCAGTTTGGTAACACATTCAGTTCCTTAAAGTGGTTAAACAGGACCAGTGGGCAAAACAGTAAACATCTGAGATGGAGCTTGGGATTACTCTCCTACAATATGACAATCTATCATAGGAGTGGTGCCAGTAATACAAATTCATGTGGTCTGTCAATACCAAAGACTGGGTAGTGAAAAGTAATGGGATGTATGATTTACCAAAAGTATATTTCATGGTGCTGTCTCAAGAAAGCTTACTTTATTATTAGGAGGGGAGAGAAATGTTAGAATATTGTACAAAACCTGTAATTGTTTTAGTAAAACTGTAGCAAAGATGGGAATGTGCATGGTCATACAATGAAAACAGATGTGTTCTGAACTCAAAGTTCCATACTTTATTTTGGCTTTAATTGGCAGCACCATCACCTCTTAGCTATTAATTCTAGTTAAAAAAAAGGAAAAAGAAGCAATTACAGATGAAATCCAGTCTGGGCCACTATCTTCCCTGATGTGAATACTCCCTATAGGATGCAAATTAAGATGGACCTAACAACACCCCTCCATTGCAGAAGCTATAAAAATATAATATAGACACTAGTAGAACTGACCTCTATGATAAAAAACATGGCTATTAAGAATACACCTACCAGCTACAAAGCCCAGGTAGACCATCTACAATCACTATTGCCAGGCTAGCAATGTGATATCTTGTCCAATACAGAACACCTTTAGCCCTTGGACTCACACTAGATCAGGTACATAACTCATTTTTACCTCTGAACTCTACAATGGTCAACTTGAAAAACAGGGCTCACTGGAATAATATCAGGCTACTGGGGGTTACCTGAAAAAGTGTAGGGCAATGAGTTGTAACCAGCCCTACCTTATGAACAATGACTGAGTAGCATATTTTAGCTAGCTCTGCATATCAAGAAGGATGGATATTTCAAGTATATTCTAGCTGCTAATGCTTTACCTTTTGATTCTTTTGAACTGGCTAATATGCTGAAGTTTCGTATGCTTTCTTGTACTCATTATCAAGACTACATTCATGTCAATGCAGTTACAAGACTGAACTCAGGCAGAATTCTTATAATGTATCTTAACTTTTGTGATACATTCATTTTGGTGTTATAGGGTGGGGGCATGTGACAGGAGCATTGTTTACTAAGAACAGATCCAGTGGCCTAGTTAAGGCCTAAATTTAGACACCAGCTAATGCAGGTTATGATTTAGACACCTGCTTTTCAGCTTGGTAATCACAATGAATCCTATTTAAGGGACAACAGACAGTAACATAATACCACACAATCTAATGAATCTCTTGCTACAGCACAGGAAATAGGTAAATTAGGCTACTTTCACCCAATGTAAGAGGGATGTTGACTGCATACAAGCACAAAGCCATTCAGGATTATATTAACAGAAATGGGTTCCAGGTAATTCTGCTATAAGAAACCAAAATTAAACATAAAGGATGTGAATACCTTCCTTAGTGAATGAATGAGCTGGAGCATAATTAGTTTATGCACTTCCAAAAAAAAGAGGTGTCATTATATTGGAACAAGGTCATATGAGTTAAGGCAAAAGTACTGAAGTGTCAGATATGCAGGGAAGATGGGGAATTATCTTGGCCAAGGCTGAGGAATATATTACACTACTGAGGAACTCATACATCCTAACAAAGATGATGCATCTCATTCATTACATTTTTTGTCAGTCCTTAAAGTTGACTATTAACTTATTGGGGAGACTTTAAGCTGCTGCTTGATGTTTGAGAAGTTGGTAGTATGATGGTTATGTTGTTTACCTTAAGATACAAGGAGCAGGGTTGGATTCTTACATGGCATGATTAGAGTCATGCTAAATCTGTTACACAGCTATTGTTTCTGTTACACAGCTATTGTTTCTAGAAAAGCTTGATTTATTATATCATATCGCTGGAGGGAATTTAATTCATAGGAACACTACTTCACCTGTATAGCACATAAAGCAGGCAGAGCTATTTGCCTACATTCATTTCAGGACATTATTAATGGGGGAAGCCCAAAATGAGATTATTCCATCAGTCTAGTCACACCATGTAGAACTGGTGCTGCTAATTTAGTCGCCAGAAAAAAAAAAAACATAGTTTGCAGTCTTGGAAGTTTGACCCTTTTGTTATTATGATTCCCA
Organism: Protopterus annectens; assembly: GCF_019279795.1. NCBI lineage: Eukaryota > Metazoa > Chordata > Ceratodontiformes > Protopteridae > Protopterus > Protopterus annectens. The sequence continues at coordinate 1,758,399,821 of NC_056731.1, read as the reverse complement.
CAGTCCAAAGAACTTTGATCAACTCATTAGTTAGTACTACTCCAGGGCTTAGAGTCAAGAAGCAACAGCTTAGGTGACATGGAGAATTTTTAAGATTAAGGTGAGGGACTATTCAAAGAGTTTAGCCAAAGACAAAATACAAAACAGATTAAGAAAAGGAAATGAAATGAAGCAAAAGATAAAACAGTCGGAAATGGAGTATAGGTTTTGTGATTGCAGTGATAAACATCTGCTGTTACCGGTCAATGAAAAAAAAAGATGCTTAATGAATTTACATTATTTGAAGATTAACAATAAATAGAATAGATTTAGGACCTTTTTCTGTGTGCAAGGAATCACTTCTCCCAAACCAATAGCACATAGACTAGCAGAAAGACAAAGGGAGATGGCCATATTAACACTGAGAGGTCATGCTAGGACTATTGCACATAACCTTGATAGAATTAGTGAAATCCTTATGCAGAAATATGTAGGACCTTACGACAGCTGTCCTAGCTAATGATTTTATTCCAGACCAAGCATTTCATAAGGTCCCACTAATGAAATTAACAGTACCTCAAGCAATAGTTCTAGTGAAAACTATTCCTGACACTGAAATAGTTTTAGTTATTTAAGACCTCCATGATGGGAAAGCCTTGGGGTCTGATGGGCTCACTCCAGAATTTTCAAACAATTCATAAAGCAACTAATAACCCTACTCAAAAATCCTTTTGAGGAAGGGGACAGAAAGGGAATATTTCAGAAGCTCATCTCAAATTTCTTATGAGACAAAACCCATTGAAGGATCAGTAGGATTAAGTTTTTTCTTCCTTACAGACTTGGAGGGAAGAGATCCTACTTTAAAAGAATACAGCTCTGCAGTAGCTAGTGCACGTGCTTTCATTCTGGATTCAAACCCAGACCCATTTGGATTGCTGTTGAGCTTGATGTGATAAGATCAGCTTGCAATAAGAAAATATCTCTGACCCCTCACAAAGTATGGGACTATGGAGGTGGGAAGCTTGGGTGGGAAGCCAGATATTTAAATGGTAGCATGTGAAATCAATGGGATTATATTGAAAAGTAATTTAGGACTCAATATTTTTCTCATAGATGGTAATCACATTCACTGAACAGAGTCTATTAAGGCTGGGATTTGGTTTATCTTGAACATTTGGAACCCCCTTATCAACATTTATGATTTTGCAAATTTGGAAAAATACATCAAGGGGGGGAGGGCAAGCTACCCTGGTGACAATATTTTCAGATACAAAATATGCTGTACAGAGCAGAAACAGTGGCTGTAATCAGTGAATACAAGACTCTGAAGCTAATAAGAAGATATGAGGTCAATTTTTAGCAGTATTTGGGTAACATACGTATTAGCATGTTTTACAAGGAAAGAATAAGTTTCATATTTAACCCCTCCTTGATAAAATGGATCCCTATATTAACAGAAAACATAGATGCTGCTACCTCCCTAGCATAGATCATTTTACTTTTCTAAACCTGCTTCATTGTTGGCAACATTCTCCAAAATTACTCTTTTCTACAGGATGGTCAGATTCTAATAGATGCTGGTTCTGTGACTAAAGTGCATCTGACAAATGTCATATGAGTTGTATGTGCCCAGAGGTCAGGAACGTCTGTGAAAAAAATACAGCAGGCCATGGTATAGGCCTGAGGTGCCCCCTTCCCAGACATTACAAACCCCAAATTCTGGTTGTTTGAACTTACCAGCCATGAATATTCTTAGATACCACTTCATTGCTGTAGATTAGACTTGTACTTATATCGTTTCTCGGTTTCAGTTTTAAACTTTGGAAGACTGTACAACAAAACTGCAACTACTTCTTCAATAATTTCATCAATAGATATACTACTTGGTCTCCTAGATCCAGGAATCCTGATCAGTGGCATCCTCTATGGATAACTTTCCTACAGATGTTAATAACTTAAAAACAAGCTGGCGTATGCTGTTTGATATCAGTTCTAAGTTGTATCATTTTTGGAGCTGGCAATAAATATAACAGGGTAGTTGGTCACAGAAATATCGTTTGCTAGCTAATCGCATTGTCATTATGAACTGTCATGTTTAATCTCTAGTTGTAGTATTGGGCCAAATGTCCGACTGTATCACTTAATCCTTTGTTATAATGTCTTTTTTTTTACTGTGCTGTTCATATACTAGTGTCCTTGAAGACCCAATCATTTTGAGACAATATTATTGAAATGTAATACTAATAATTGCTTACTTAAGTCTGATGCATGTCATGTGCTCTCAGGGTCTTGGTGGTGAATTGCAATCTTCTTCTTTTTTCAGTTTTTCCTGGTTAGGGGTCGCCACAGCGGATCACTGTCCGCTCATGATTGGCAGTGGAGTTTTACGGTGTCGAGTTGCCAGCCTAGCGCCCAACCTTCCACAGAAGGCACACACACTCATGCCTAGGGCCAATTTAGTGTCCAATCCACCTACAGCATGTCTTTGGGATGTGGGAAGAAACCGGAGCACCCAGAGGAAACCCACGCAACCACAGGGAGGACATGCAGACTCTGCACAGAAGGCACCCCAGCTGAGGATCGAACCGGAGAACCTCGGTGGTGAATTGCAACAAAAGTGTTTATTTGTAAAAAATAAATATATAAATAAAGATTCTGCAGGATTGTAAAATAAAACTCGAGCAAACATTTTAAATGTAAAAAGCTGTATAAAACCTACAGATTTTTTTAAGATGCAGCAAAGATGTAAAACATGACAAGCTGTACAGAACAATTCTGTGGAAATGCACAAGTGCACTTTAGCAGAGCTTATGGTTGCTACACTGCTACCTTTTCAAGGAAAGAATAGGTCAAAATTATTCAACCACACAGAGTTAGAACTCTATATAAAAGCCGTAGTGGTGCAGCGGTAGCTTTGTCACCTCACAGCAAGAGGTTCTCCCGTTTGATTCACATCTGGCGCGCCTTCTGTGTGGAGTCTGCATGTCCTCCCTGCGGTCGAGTGGCATTCAAATGACATGGGTGAATGGGTGTGCCTTTGTTGAAGGTTGGGTGTCGGGCTGGTACCTTGGCACTATAAAAAATCTACTGCCAATCATTAGCGGACTGGAGTTCTGCTGTGGCGACCCCTAACTGGGAAAAGCTGAAAGAAGAAAAACAACAGAGTTAGAACTCTATCATCTTTGCAAGTTTGCTTTTGATAACGTTTTTTGATTTTACATCTTGAATCATAAGAATGTCTTTACCCAGTGCAGAAGAGAATGATTTGTATAAAAGGACTGTGATCACTTAATACTTCCCAGCACTGAGTCATTCCGTGCAA